>NW_012267383.1:831778-873322 GCF_000151885.1 Dipodomys ordii
GCTAGTGCTCTACCACTTGAGCCACAGCGCCACTTCTGGCTTTTTTCTTTTTGCTTATGTGGTGCTGAGGAATCGAACCCAGGGCCTTATGCATTCAAGGCAAGTGCTCTACCACTGAGCCCCCTTCCCAGCCCTCTTTTATAATTTTTGTTGTTGTTGGTCATGGGGCTTGAACTCTGGGCCTGGGCGCTGTCCCTCAGCTCCTCAGCTCAAGGTGAGTGCTCTACCGCTTGAGCCACAGTGCTACTTCTCTCTCTTAAGTCTATCACTTGAGCCAAAGCTATACTTTGGGCTTTTTTTGGGGGGGGGGTAGTTAGTTGGAGAAAAGAATCTCATGGACTGTCCTGCTTAGTCTGGCTTCAAACTATGAGCCTCCTGAGTAGTTAAGATTACAGGTGTAAGCCACCAGCAACCAGCACAATTTTTGAATTATAATTTTAAGGCTTGGAACTTTCATTTATTACTACATATTTTTTTCACACACACACATACATATATGTGGAAGGGGTTAAGATTGGATTGCTGGTCCTCAGAAGGCTGAGAACCGGACCCTGGAAAGGTCAAACAGACAGGCAAGACAAACCTTTAAAGTACAATTAACTAGACCCTAAGATGTTTAAGTTAGAGCTGTTTGGACCCTATAAAGCTTGAGACCTTGGGAATAAGATGAATGTTTGTGTTATGGTTAAATGTTTACCACTGCTCCCTAACAATTAGGGTATCTATTATCACTATATATACAAACTATACCTCATATTAATGGCTGTAACCACAAAATAGATTGGTATCTTATTTTCGGCACATACTTGTAGTTGCCTCCCCTGTAAGGAACTAAATAAATAAACTTGTTAACTGTAGCTCAGGGTTCAGAAGCTGGTGAGCACTGGATCCCCTAGTACCCCACTTTTCTATCCTCTGTCTCCTTTCTCATTTCTTCACTATGTATTCTAAATATAAAGTAGGGCAAGGTTGAAGACTTAGCTCAATTGGTAGAGCACTAGCCAATGAAAATCCTGTCTGAAAAGCTGCATTTCAATTTTGTTTTTGTTTATGGTGTCAGTCCTTGGGCTGTCCCTGAGCTCTTTCGCTAGTCTAGTGTTCTACCACTTGAGTCACACCTTCTTCTTTTTCTTTTTTTTGGTTGGCTGTGGAGCTTGAACTTAGTGCCTGAATACTGTCCCTGAGCCTCTTTATGCTCAAGACTAGAGCTCTACCACTTGAGCCACAGTGCCACTTCTGGTTTTTGAATGGTTAATTGGAGATAGAAGTCTCACCAGAGGGGCTGGGAAGGTGGCTCAGTGGTAGAGCGCTTGCCTTGCATGCCTGAGGCCCTGGGTTTGATTCCTCAGCACCACATAAGCAAAAAAGAAAAAAGCTGGAGTGGCGCTGTGGCTCAAGTGGTAAAGTGCTAGCCTTGAGCTGAAGAGCTGAGGGACAGTGCCCAGGCCCAGAGTTCAGGCCCCACAACCGACCCAAAAAACAAACCAAAAAAACAAAAAAAAAGTGTCGGGAGCCAAAAGGGAGTCTCTCAACAGGATAGGCTTGACTATCTCACTGGAACATCTTGAGGCTGATTTTACAGAATTTGATCTTTTCACCCTGCCCTAAGCAAACACCCTGCAGCTGCTAAGGACCACCCTTTCCCCCTGCCCTAAGCAAACATCCTGCAGCTGCTACGGCCAATGAAAAATCTTCCTTAATGGCCAATGAAAAAGCTTCCTTATTCCAAGGATATAAATACCCCTGTGTGAAAAATAAAAATTTGCAGCTTGATCAGAATCCCTGTCTTGCTGTCATTCTTCGTGTCTCTTGTCTCTTGTCCCTTCATTCTTTCTCGCTTAGGTTCACTGCCCTCATTGACGTCCTGCAGGTTGGGACAAAAAAGAAGTCTCACCAGCACTTTTCTGCCTGGGATAGCTTCCAACTGCGATCCTCAGATCTCAGCCTCCTGAATAACTAGGATTATAGGCATGAGCCACCAGTGTCCTACAGCTTCACTTTTGACTTTTGTTGGTTTATTGGAGATAAAGAGGCTCACAGACTTTCTTGCCTAGGCTAACTTTGAACTGCAATCCTCAAATCTGTCTTCTGATTACAGGTATGAGCCCCTGGGACCTGGCTTGCATCTCACTATTTTATCCAATGATAGTCAGTTTTTCCTTTCTTCTATCCTTTAGGGAAAGTTGATTTTCTATATCTCCCTTGTCCTCCGGGGAAAAAATAGCCTTCTCCTTGCTTCTTTTGTTCTCTGGAGTTGGACACCTCTATCTTCTAGAACTTGACTGCAGAAGTAACTTTCTGGGGAAAGAAACTAAAAAGATTTTGTAAGGTTTTAAGTGAGAAAAGAACACGCAGGAGGTGGTGAAGGAAGGAAAGTTTATTGGGGTACACTCCCGGGTGAACTCCCTGGTCAGGATGAGAGGGTCCCGCAGAGTCTGCTTGTAGCAGGGTTTACATGGCCAGGGTCAGCAGGAACTTTTTTTTTTTTGGTCGGTAGTGAGGCTTGAACTCTAGCTTTGGGCGCTGTCCTTGTGCTCTTCAGCTCAAGGCAAGCGGTCTACCACTTGAGCCACAGTGCCACTTCCGGTTTTCTATTGGTTTATTGGAGATAAGAGTCTCACAGACTTTCCTGCCCGGGCTGGCTTTGAACAGTGATCCTCAGATCTCAGCCTCCTGAGTAACTAGGATTACAGACATGAGCCACCGGTGCCTGGCTAGCAGGAATTTTTTTTTTTTTGGGTCCAGTTGTGGGGCCTGAACTCTGGGCCTGGGCATTGTCCCTCAGCTCTTCAGCTTAAGGCTAGCGCTCTACCACTTGAGCCACAGCACCACTCCGGCTTTTTTCTTTTTGCTTATGTGGTGCTGAGGAATTGAACCCAGGGCCTCAGGCATGCAAGGCAAGCGCTCTACCACTGAGCCACCTTCCCAGCCCCTAGCAGGACCTTTTAACATGTAACTTGTATTGGGAGTTTGAGCAGTTTTGGGCTAGTGCCCCTGTAGGACAGGACGATTGGGACAGGTGGTGTATAAGGAAGTGGCTTTTCTCAGCTCTTTCTGCATTCCAGTGGCCTGTCATTCTGGCATCTTTTTGGTAATAGGATGTCAGTAGTCACTGGGCTAAGGTGGAGAAGTTTGCTAGATTTTAAGGCTAAGAGCAGGGCTGGGTCTCATTTCTCTAACTGCCTCCATTGCATTTATCAGGCACATAAGAGGGCCCATGGCTGGTGGCTGGGAGGGAAGTCCGTCAACTCCCATAACTGAGACCTGGGAAGGAATTAAGAGGTCTGAGTAGGAAGGAGGACCAAATAGGTAGCCCCTGTATTGTCCAAAAAGTAAATGGTCTTACCTGCTACCTGGATCGTTACCCTAGGCTTGACAAGGGTGACCGGGGCCGGCGAAGCAGGGCATCCTCAGTCTTCAGTGGCCAGGCCCAGGACCAAAGGGGGCAAGTCAGGGGAGGGAAGACCTGTACCTCCAAGGCTAAGCGTAGAGGGGTGTCAATCTTTCAGTGTCCCTTTTAATTGCAGAGCAGACATGGTGCCTGGGGAGGACGGGGTTTAAGGCATTGCCTTGTCCAGTGTCCCTCCTGGCCACACTTGAAGCAGGGTCCAGGTAGTTGGCGCTTTTCTCCAGAGCCATGTGTTGTAAAGGGCCTTAGGGCAGCGAACAGGGCTTGGGCTTGGTAGGCTGCCTTAGTGAGAGCAGCCTTCCCTATCAGCCTTTTCCTGTTCCTCACAGGCATGGAAAACTTTAAAGGCCATGTTCACCAGGTCACGGATAGGGGTTTGACAACTATGGATGTCCTATTACCAAAAAGATGCCAAAATGACAGGCCTCAGGAGGGTAGAGGCAACTGAGAAAAGCCACTTCCTTATAGACCACCTGTCCCAATTGTCCTGTCCTTTGGAGGCACTAGCCCGAAACTGTCCAAACTCGCAAAACAAGTTACATGCTAAAAGTTCCTGCTGACCCTGGCCATTTAAACTCTGCTACAAGCAGACTTGCGTGACCTCTCTCATCCTGACCAGGGAGTTTGCCCGGGAGTGTACCCCAATAAACTTTCCTTCCTTCACCTTTACCCCCTCCTGCATGACCTTTCCTCACCTAAAACCTTACAGACTTCAGCTATGAGACTTTTTTTTGTCTGTCAATCGTAAGGTTTGAATTCAGGGCCTCATACTGTTGTTTGGCTTCTTCACTCAAGGCTGACACTCTACTACATGAACCACACTTCTACTTCTAGATTTTTGCTTCATTTTGGAGATGTTTCTCACAGAATTTTCTCCCATTGCTAGCTTTGAACTCTCATCTGAGCCTCCTGAGTAACTAAGAAGTATGAACTACTAGAGCCTGGCTAACAAGATAATTTTTGTTGATGATAGGCTCCATCTTCTGTGATTTGCTACCTTTCCAAATAAATCCTTTTCCAATTTGTCCAACATCTTGCCCCCAAGTCACTGGCTTTCTTCAGGGGCTAGCAATAAACATGGTGTCATAATTTTGGACCCATAGTTATTTAAGTCTTGGAAATCTCCCTGCTGGTAAGTATATGGTAATATTAAGTAGGTAGGTTTCACTAGGTAGCCAATGAAGAGAACCACACACTATTCAGGCAGGAAAAGATGTTTATTTACCGAATAAAGAAGTTTATCTGCCCTCACTGCATGGTGGAGAGGCCTGGCTGAAAAGGGAGACCTGCCCACAGACCAGGACTTTTCAAAGCCTGGGACTGGAAGAGGTGTGGCCAGGTGGGAGAAAGGTGTGGCCATATTGGATCTGGATGTGACCTCAGGGCCTGGGTCCCACCTATGGTCAGATGGAAGGCCAGAGGCGACCCAGAATGTAACCTAGCTGGAGGGGGAGGAGACTGCTTCCCAGCATGTCAGTTACCTAGGTAACAGGTACTGGGTGGAAACTTAGCCAAAAGGTAGGGATGTGTCCGCACAAGGCCTGCGTGGCCCAGGGCAGACCTTATAATAAGGCAGAATTATTGTACATGAAATTCAAACATTAGTGACTATAACCAAGTTGCACTGAAATACAGCCATGCTAGTCATGCTGAACTAGGCCCTGAGAGGAGACTGGAGCTGGGACTGCTTCCTTACAGTACTTGTTTTTGTTTTAGGGATTTTAGAAAAAACAAAAAACAAAAAAAACCTTGGCTCCAACCTGCCCAGTTCTTGGAATGAAAAGAATGCCTCTAGGTCCCCCTCTCCTTAACAACTTAACCCACCTTCATTGTTCTGTTAAGGACTGACTAACTAAACAGGTAGCCAGTAATCCGGCTTCTGCTGGCCTGCTGGCAACATCCTGAGTTTACTATAAACTCCGCCTTTTCACATGTATATGTTAAACTCCACTAAACTCCTTTGTGTATTTAAACCCAAAATTTGTGTATTTAAACCCAAAATGATAGGCTGGTTTAAACAGACATTATGTGACAAAGTGTAACCTCACTGGCCACCTGCGTGTGGTCTGGTATGACTGTGCAATCTTTTGGGTGTGTGACAATCTCATTGGTCGCCTACGTGACCAGGCTTCATCTTGTGATTTTTGCCTTTAAAAACCTAAGCATGTGGGCCGCTCGGGGTCACAGTATCAGCTCCCGAGCCTGTGCTGCAGCCCTGGGGGCTCAGTGTAGGAACCTTCTCAATAAAGTTGCTTCTTTAATATCAACTTTGTTGCGGTGGGCTCTGTCACTCCGGACAACTAGGTGGGCTTGCCTGCCTGAGTAGAGGTCTTCCTACTACAATGCAATATATGGCTGCTTTTTTGGGGGGGAAGAGGGTCTGGTTGTGGGGCCTGAACTCTGGGCCTGGGTGCTGTCCCTCAGCTCTTCAGCTCAAGGCTACCACTTGAGCCACAGCGCAACTTCCAGCTTTTTTCTTTTTGCTTATGTAGTGCTGAGGAATCGAACCCAGGGCCTCATGCATGTAAGGCATTCTACCACTGAGCCACCTTCCCAGCCGCTATATGGCTGCTTTTGAAATCACTTTCTTTGGAGAAGTAGTCATCAAGCCAGTAAGACCCATAAAACCTCAAATATTTACTTGTTATCCCTTTGTAAAAAAAAAAAAAAAAAAGGTGGTAAGCCCATTGTCCTTCAATAATCTTGTCACTCTCCTTGTAACTATTGCCAATTCTTTGTAACTATATACATACATACTGTTAGGAAAATGGAGGAGAAAAAACAGGCCTGACTCAATCACAACAGGCAAGGACTGTTAATTGAGGAACAGTGAGGGATAACCTTCCTGCAGGATTGGAGGTCGTACAAGGAGGTGGACTTATGAGCTAGGGATGGTACTTGTTAGGTTTTTAAAAAGAAGTAGCCGAGTAAGAACCACACCACACACGTAGTATTCAGGTAAGGGGTAGGTTTATTCATGTTGGCCCTGCATGCAGCTGGGAAAGAGCTAGAAAAGAGGAAAGAGCTGGGAAAGACATATGGGAAAGAGAGAGCTGGGAAAGAGCTAGAAGAGAGCATCTGGCCTGGGCTGGGCCTTATCTAGGGTATGGTGGGGGGGGGGGAAGGTGTGGCCAGATCAAATTCAGATGATGCAGATGTGACCTCTTCCAGGTGTGCCAGTTGCCTAGGTAACACAGGTAACTGGGCGGAGACTGCTGTGAGGAGGGTGGAGTCTGCTTGCCATCCAGGAGCAGACCTTACAGTAAGTACTGAAGTAAGGAGGCCAGGTCTGGCTGGTGCCATATTGGCCACATGGTGGATGGTAGGGTCTGGCATCTTGTCTTCATGCTGGAGGAAGGAAACCACTCCCCCCACCCCCATCACCTGCCTTCCAGGTAGTGGGTGTGCTCGGACCCATGGAGGCAGGGGCAGGCACTTGGCTGATAGGTTACTGAATCTGTCAGTCTAGTGCCTGGGACTGGGAATTTCCTGAGGATCTTTCTGCTCCGACCTATTTAGGCCCGGACCAGCCTAGTTGCTAGGGCTCCATGCCACGTGTGTCTGTGTCCTGTGTCCTGACTCATCTCCAGTCATCATGGAGTCCCAAATGAGCTCTCCATTGGAGCTGAATTGGCTTGCTTTGTTTATAGGGTAAAGGCAGGGGTTCTGGCGTTAAGTTATGCAAAGATAGGTGCTTTGTCTTTGCTTTAACTACACTTAGTGTTATTCCAGGTAAGAATGATCCTGCCATAAAACAGATCCTTATCCTTGAAACAGGAGACACCTGCTATCTGCTTTTGGGGCATCCTGTCAGGCAGTTGTGAATTCTTGGGTGAGAAATGCATCCCTTAGGAAAGAATGCATTCAGTTGCCTCTCTTTGAAGCAAAGTTAGCATTTCTAAGTTTTTAGACACCATATTTCTGAGTTGCATATGAAGTACCAGGCCCCAGACCACCCCCCGCAAAGACCACCAGGGAGCCATTGCCAATGTAAGTGCATGAGAGTGGTTTATTACAGCTCAAGCAGGGCTCACAAATCTTCCCTGATACAGCAAGTCCAAAATGTGAGCCCCAACCCCTTGTCCAGCAGGGTTTTTATTGAATATGTAGCAGGGGGAAGGATCATTACAACATTGGTTATGTGATTGGTCAGTGGTTTGCGGATGAATCTTGTCTCAAGCTCATTGGTTAGGGGGTATAATCATGTGTAGTATAATCATGTGTAGTAAGTAAGGGAAGGGGCTTTCCAGCTTAATGGCTATGGGATAGGTTAAATCATACATAGCAAGCATCTCATTGGTGGGCTGACCACAGGAATGTTAAATTGAGGGTGCTGTTCCTAAATCATTTCCTGCACTAAATTGCTTCCTGCTAGGGTAGGTGTGTTAACCAGTCAGGGCGGTCTCAAATTCCTGGACTGGTCAGGGTGGCCTGACCTCTTAGTAATTTTTACTGTATTATTGTCTTGGAGCAGAACTAACACTTATTTTCCAGTAAGAGATGACAGGTTTTCCTTATAGTTTTGTTTGAAATTACTGCTAAACTTATTTTTGGTCTCTCACCTATACCAGGCCTCAGTTTCCCTGTTATCCTGCTTCATTTGTAAAGCTGAATTCGGAAATCCTTACCCCAAAGACCACCAGAGACTGTCACCAATGTAAAAGCAAAGGAGTCTTTATTGCAGGTTTGAGCTTGGTCCACCTGTGTACATGGCAGCAGCCCATGACGCTGAGAGGCCCGAGCCCAGGGTTACAGCACTTTTTATACATTTTTTAGGGAAGGCAGGGGCTTTGCATACATCATAACTTCTTGTAACAAATGACTACAACCCGCGGGAAAATCATAAAACAACTCTATAGTATGATTGGCGCACTACAAAGGGGGAAAGGACCAGAAACAAGTTGTTGGTTAAATCAAGGGGCTGACGTACTTTAAACTGGTTAGCTTGCACCACAGGGGAGTCTCAAGAGGATAGGTGCTAAACTGCACGGTGTCTGGGTTAGATAATGGTCACCAGACCCCAGGAGGGGCAGTTCTGGAATTTCAGATACCTTGACATACTGTCTTGAGAAAACACCATCTGTGGTTCTGAGAATTGTTTGTGCAAGGCTTGCTGTCCTAATTCCTAGCATTGGGACTGAAGTGGATCAAGGGTTAAGTTGCAGAACTGAGATGGGGGTCTTAAGTGAAATGGATTTGCTTAGGTTCCTCACATTTCCCTCAAAATGACTTTTGTTCCTGTAGTAGGAAGACCCCCTACACAGGCAGGCAAGCTCACCTAGTCATCTGGAGTGACAGAGCCCACCGCAACAGAATTGTTAACTGAAGTAGTATCTGAGAGGAGACTTGAACTGGTACAGCTTCTCTCCAGGCTTTGCCTTTGTTTTAGGGATTTTAGAAAAAAAAACCTTTAAACAAGGTTAACTAGACCTTGGCTCCAACCAGCCTAGTTCCTGGAATGGAAAGAATGCCTCTAGGTCCCCCTCCCCTTAACAACCTAACCCACCTAGATTGTTCGGTTAAGGACTGACTATTAAAACAGGTTGTAATCTGGCTCATACTGGCAACAACACGAGTTTACGTAAACTCCGCCTTTTTCACGTGCTTCTGGTAAACTCCACTAAACTCCTCCTTTGTGTATGTTTACCGTAAGCTCCACCTTACCTGTTTAATTTGTGAGTCATTTAAACCAAAAGTGATAGGCTGGTTTAAACAGACATTATGTGACAAGGTGTAACCTCATTGGCCACCTGCATGTGGTCTAGTATGACTGGGCAATCTTTTGGGTGTGTGACAATCTCATTGGTCACCTGCATGACCAAGCTTGACCTCGTGAGTTTTGCCTTTAAAAACCAAAGTACGGGGGCTGGGAAGGTGGCTCAGTGGTAGAGCGCTTGCCTTGCATGCATGAGGCGGCCCTGGGTTCAATTCCTCAGCACCACATAAGCAGAAAAAAGATGAAGTGGCTCTGTGGATCAAGTGGTAGAGCACTAGCCTTGAGCTGAAGAGCTGAGGGACAGCGCCCAGGCCCAGAGTTCAGGCCCCATGACTGGACCCCCCCTGAAAAAAAAACACAAAAAAAACAAAGGCCGTGGGCCGCTCGGGGTCGCAGTATCAGCTCCTGAGCCTGTGCTGCGGCCCTGGCCGGTCAGTGTAGGAACCTTCTCAATAAAGTTGCTTCTTTAATAACAACTTTGTTGCAGTGGGCTTTGTCACTCCGGACGACTAGGTGGGTTTGCCTGTCTGATTAGGGGTCTTCCTACTACATTAACAAAGAAGCAACTTTATTGAGAAGGTTCCTATACAGACCGGCAGCACAGGCTCTGGAGTTGATACTGCGGCCCCCATATTTGGTTTCCAAAGGCAAAATCCATGAGGTCGAGCCTGGTCACGCACAGGTGACCAATGGGATCATAACACGCACAAAGGATTGTACAATCATACCAGACCACACACAGGTGGCTAATGAGGTTACTGTTTGTCTGTAATGGCTGTTTAAAGCAGCCTGTCACCTGGGTTTAAAATGGCATGCAAATTTAATGGGTAAGGTGAGGTCTACTTTTGGTGGGCAAAAGGCAGAGCTAACCGTAGCACATGCAAAAGGCAGGGTTTGCCATAAGCATGTGGTGTCGCCAGTTGGGAGCCAGATTACAACCTATCTGTTTTATGGGTCAGTCTTTTTTTGTTGTTGTTTTGTTTTGTTTTTTGTCGGTCATGGGGCTTGAACTCTGGGCCTGGGTGCTGTCCCTGTGCACCTTCAGCTCAAGGCAAGTGCTCTACTGCTTGAGCCACAGTGCCACTTCTGGTTTTCTAGTGGTTTATTGGAGATAAGAGTCTCACGGATGTTCCGCCCAGGCTGGTTTTGAACAGAGATCCTCAGATCTCAAGCCTCCAGAGTAGCTAGGATTACAGGTGTGAGCCATCGGCACCCAGTTTAAGAGTCAGTCTTTAACTCAACAATCAGGGGTGGATTAAGGTTGTTAAGGGAAGGAAGACCAAATGCATTTTATTTTTTCATTCCGGGGAACTAGGCCCATCAAATCTAAAATCCCTAAAACAAAGACAGAGTTCAAAATGGAATCAGACCAGCTTGGGCACCATCTCGGGGTCCACTTCAGTTCCCTTAATTTTAAGGGAAGTACATGAAGGAATATCTCCTGTATTTGCTGTTAGCTGACTGAACCTCATTTTTCCTAGTCTATTAGGCTTCAGTCTTGTGTGACTATGCAATCTTTTGTGTGTGTTGCAAACCCATTGACCTGCAGGCCAGGCTTGACCGCATGGATTTTTGCCTTTAAAAACCCTAGCTTGTGTTATGGGGAAAAGAGTCCACCACTCAGAGACAGTCTCATGTAAAAAGATGACTTTATTGGGGAAGTGGATAGCTGACCGGCCAGGGACACAGCACAGACCGAGGAGCTGAAACTGTGATGCCGAGCAGTCCTCAAGCTGGGGTTTTTATAGGCAAAATCCATGCAGTTAGGTCTGCCCACACACAGGTGACCAATGGGTTTGTAGTCATATCAGGCAGGTGGCCAATGGAGTTACAGTCTGTCTTATAAAACTTAGCTGTTTAAACTTATAAAACTTAGCTGTTTAAACTTATAAAACTTAGCTGTTTAAAACTAACCTATCATTTTGGTTTGAATTGGTGCGAGAATTTGGTGGGCAAAAGGTGAGGCTTACATTTTGGCAGGCAAAAGCATATTTCCTGACCCTGAGGTATTTGTGGGAAACTGGTATTTTGATTCTCAGGGGCAGGGCAAACTCCTAGTGCATTAAAGATGGAGTCAGTTTTGGGTCCCCTTAACACTAGGAGACCCTTCCCCTCTACACTTGTGGGCCATTCAGGGTCACAGTTTCAGCTTCTGAGTCTGTGCTGTGTTCCTGGCCTGTCAGCTGTCCACTTCCCCAATAAATTCATCTTTTTGCACGAGGCTGTCTCTGATTGGTAGACTCTCCTCCCTGCAGCATCCGAATGTTAGACGAATTTAAGGGAAGCTTTGACATAGAATTAACAAAGTAATTCTACAAAAGTGGATGAAAAAAAAAAGAGAAAAAGAGAATAAATTCTACCTGAAAGATGCCCCTTCTCTCTGACCTGAATGCAATTCCCCTCAATGCAATTCTGAGCTATGGAATGTCCTCTTCACTAAAATAAGGCCAAGTAAGTTCATCTTTGCATATCTTTATATTAATGATTTATAGAATGAAATATGGATACTGGAGCTAAGTAATGCCATCTTGTCCTCATCACCATCTTGGCATCTTAACATGCTGGGGAATTTTTAGCCAGTTCTTTGAACTACAGAGGACTTCTTTGAACTATGGCTGTTATGAGTTGTTAAGCATTATAAAAGTGATTCTTTGAATTGCAGATGCATCATGGGTTGGTTGTTTAGCTCCAGAAAAGTTTTGCTCCAGAGAATAACTTGCCCCTGGTTGTCCTTGATTGTTCCAAGGCACAGCTAACTGTGCCTTGATTGCCCCAGATTGTTTCCCCCATTGCTTTGCTTCAGTAGAACACACTTTGCTAGTCCCCATACCATGTGATGTCTGCCTGGGAGTGTTTTTTTACTTTTAATAAGCTTTGTGTTATTACAAAGCACATGGGGCTGTGGGTTCTCTGGGACATGAGTCCACTTGCAGTTAGTTACTTTCTAATAAAGACTCCCTTTACAGGACTGTGTAGTATTCCAGCTTCCCAGGACCAGTGGGACTTGAACCCACATCAACGAAAGGAGTCACCAGCACTCAATCAAACTGGCTGCAAGCCTTTCTATTAGCCACATGGCATCTGTCCCTAGCCCACAGAACTGGAGAACAGCCCTCTTTGCTTTTCATGGGGATTTTTATAGGAAGGGGTTACAAGTAGGTGATGTTTACCAAAGCAAACAAGCAAGGTTACAGAAGCAAAACTTAGCCTTGAGTCACAAGAGCATAGGCAAAACCTAATTTTGACTTAGCATGATCAATACTATCAATGCTATTGACATAACAAAAAGTCAAAACATTTTGCAAGATTAAATGAAAGATTATTAGACTTTGCCAGAGAACCACATAGATAGCCAAGTACATTTATTTCTGGGAAAAGAGGCTGGCAAGGCTCCTTCTCACAAGAGAGAAGTGAGAAGCAGCACTGGCTACTGTCTGAGGTGACCTATATAACCTAGGGGGGAGGGGGTTAGAAGGGACTAGAAGAGACTAGAAGGCAAAGACCCTGGTGTGGACATGTGGGCCAGGGGCTTCATCATGGCAGACTAGGATGTACGGCTGCTGTCCAAATAGTAGATAAGGGTCCTGCAGCTGCCCAGACCTGAAGGTCACTCTAAGGGGCTCCTGTTGTCTTATATGGTGGTAGCTGCCCCAGAGAAGTGCCATCCCAAGGTAAAGGGGGTTGGAAGTTGATTATTTACTGCATTTATTACTTGGGTCTAGTGTTGCCTAGGAAGGGAGCATGCTAAGCTGTGGAGAAGGGAAGGAGTGGACTAAGCTATGGGAAGGGAACTCATTTTGCTAACACATACCTTTGGCTTACAACAGTCAAACATAACTTTGGGAAGGGGTAGTATATTTTAAATCTCAAAACATTAGAAACTTGTTCCATGGTTCTCAAAACATTAGAAACTCATTCCCATGGTTGGGGGTGCACTGAAATTTTCTTTGCAGAAATGATTTTTGTTATGAAGTAAGGTGGTCAGGTCTGGCCAGTGCCATATTTGTCACATGGTGGATTGTAGGGTCTGGCATCTTGTCTTCATCATGGGGGCAGGAAAAGCCCCTGCCGATCACCTGCCTCCCAGGTGAGGACCCCTGGAGGCAGGGGTGGGCACTTGGCTGATTGGTTACTGAATCTGTCAGTCCACTGCCTGGGACTGGGAACTTCCTGAGGATCTGCTCACCCTATGCCATCCCTATTTAGACCTGGACCAGTCCAGCTGCCAGGACACCATGCCACGTGTGTCTCTGTGACCATGTCCTATGTCTTGTCTCCTGGCTGTCTCCAGTTATCATGGCATCCCAATTCAGCTCTCCATTGGAGCTGAATTGGTTTTTTGGTATTGTTCTTGTTATTTCTTCCTCTTTAGCATGTTTCCTAGCTGTGTTTTGTGTATTTGCCTGCTGCAGGCCTTTGTAACAACTGGCGGTCTGTGAAAAACCTAAGCAATTCCATTTTACTTAAGACCCCATCTCAGTTCTGAGACTTAACTTGTGGCCCACTTTAGCCCCAATGCTAGGAATTTATGACAGAAAGCCATACACAATTCTTGGAGCCATAGATGGTTTTTGCTTAAGGCAGGTGTTAGCCCCCAAGTGACTTTGCCCCTGAGTGACCATGAGCTAAGAGTTTCAGTTAAAACCATATAATGTTCCGACCAACCAGTTCTTCAGAGCCCAGGGCGAAACATGCCATGCATACTGTTGGTCCAGGTGTGACTCGTAACCGTTTGTGGTCAAGCTATGGACCAAGGATATTTTCCTGTAAAGGTCAACCAATCATATTTGCCCAGCTTATCTTGCTTTAAATGCTAACCAATCATGTAATTTCTTATGTAAAACTTCCTTAAAGTTGTTTGTTCAATACTATAAAAACTGTGCTGATTTTTTGCTCGGGGCCTCTTAGCGTCACAGGTTGCGGAGTGCGCCAAGGACCAAGCTCAAGCTTGCAATAAACGACTCTTTGCTGTTTGCATTGATCGTGGTCTCTGGTGGTCTGTGAGGGGGCATCCGAAAACGGGATACTTCAGTCTGCAGCCTGTTCACTGTATAATAAAGACTCCAATATTCTGTATTTTAAAATGTAACTTCTGGGATGATTTGCCTTACGACAGTTGTTGTTGGTCCTGGGCCTGAACTCTGGGCCTGGGTGCTGTCTCTCAGCTCTTCAGCTCAAGGCTAGCGCTCAACCACTAGAACCACAGCGCCACTTCCGGCTTTTTCTGCTTATGTGGTGCTGAGAAATCACACCCAGGGCCTCAAGCATGCAAGGCACCCTACCACTGAGCCACCCTCCCAGCTCCCGAAATGATTTTTATTATAAGCTCCTGACTAATACAGCAACTCAGTACAGCTGGTGATAAGCCTCAAGGTTGTCAGTGGCCTTCAGCAAAGTTTGTGGTAAACTGCAAAGTTGTCAGCCTGAGAAACTTGAGAGAGGGAGAGATGTTTGCTTTTTTATTTTTATTTTATTTTTGGTTGTGGGTTTTGAACTCTGGGCCTGAGCACTGTCCCTCAGTTCTTCAGCTCAAGGCCAGCGCTCTACCACTTGACCCACAGTACCACTTCTTTTCTGATTGTTTACTGGAGTGAAAAGTCTCACAGACTCTCCTGCCTGGGCTGGCTTTGAAATGTGATCCTCAGATCTCAGCCTTGTGAGTAGCTAGGATTATAAGTGTGAGCCACCAGCCCTTGGCTTGATGTTTCTGATTTCACATTTTTGTTCCCATGGATATTCTTTTTCAAGGGAAAGGGGCTCAGGGGAGAGGGTAAGTTTCCTGCAGGAGGGACTGAGGCTAGAAAATGGAAGGAACTTTCTGACAGTGAATAGTAACTCAGGTACCTTGAATTTTTGGTGGGAATTATTACAGTCTGCCCTGGAACCTGCCCTCCCTACCTCCTGCATAAATCTCCTCCCAGTACTTGCTTTACCTAGGTAATTGGCACACCTGGAAACAGTCACTCCTGCCCCCTCCTCCATGGTCACATCCTTGGCCAACCCGCCACCCCCTCACAACTCCCATCGGACCTGGGGAGGGTCCCAGGACCTGAGGTCACATCTGGATCCAGTGTGAATCCTTTGCCCCATTGGGCCTGCTGACGGGTTGCCCTTTGGCCTTGTGCTCTTCATGATACACGGCAGGGCAGCCCGAATATCATCTGGTGTGCTCTCCATCAACTACTTAATTAGACCTGTTTACCTTACACTCACAATTCCATCTCTTAAAGCTTAACTTCTTTGTCTCCCTGATTCAGTTCCCATAGAACATCATACTCGAGAACTAAACCAGTAAAGGGCAGTCACTCTGGGAGCCTCTAAACACGCTCGGTATGAAAGCACAGGGATCCATACTCCCAGCGAGCCTGCCTGTGCACTGCCAGGAGCCGGGCCCAGCCACCAGCGCATCGCTGCAGCAGGAGCGACACCAATTATGTTCTGTGGTAAGACCTTGACCTCTCAGTGGCCCTTTGTCCTATGACCTTGACCTCTCGGCGGTCCCTGGACACCACAGAACTCTCCGAGGCTGCTGTGCCACTGGAACTCTGGAGAAACTTCCCTGAACCCCCAGCGCAGGAAGAACTACAACTCCCATGGTGCTTCGCGATGGCTTAAGGCTCATCGATCTTTTCTCACAACTCCTTCAGCATAGCCCTCCATAGGTCGGTCCCGGAAGCCTCGACGCTCCCCCGCCCGGGACGCCCTGGTCACCGGGCTCTGCGTGACGTCACCAGGACCTACGCCTCGCGCGGGAGACGGCAGTTGGCCGATGGTCCCTGGCTGGGGTGGCGGTGGCTCTGAGACTTGAGGAAGAGGCCTGCGAGAGAGGCGGGCCGCGATGCCTTCCCAGCGGCGGGTCAGTCAGCTCCTGGAACTGTGAGTGCACCCGCCCCGCCTCCCCTCCGGGCAGCCGGGCCGCGCTGCCCTCCCCTCCCCACCGAGGCCCGTTCGTGCTGAGGGTCTCCTAGCCGAGGACCGTTGTGCAGCGGGGGTCTGCGGGGCGGGCCTCCCCCCGGCGAGCATCCCCGGCCTCCGTCAGTCTCAGTCTCCAGATGCCTCTCCAAAACCGCCAGTAAAACTCTGCCCAGTAGCCGCAAGTGGGGGGGGGGGTGACAGGAAACCGGGGACCCCGGGGAGTAGGGGTTTGAGAACGGCGGTGCTGGCTGGGTGCCGTTGGCGCATGCGCGGGGCCCCTCCGGCCGGTGTCCGGGCCTCGCGCCCCGCGGGCCTTGGCAGTACCCATCTCGGGGACACCAGGGAGGGGTGGGCCGGACACCTCGGGACGGCACCGGAAGCCTGCCCTGCAAGTGGAAACACCACGACGTTTCACACAGAAACTGCAGTTACCATGGCAATGGCATCGGGAGCCTCGAGTCCATTAGGAGTTGCCACGGTTGAAGGCGAAGGCGAACAATCTAGTTGATCTGCACGAGGCCCTCTGAACTATGAGATTTGGCTTGTCATCCCCTAAGCTCTTGGCCCTGAGGCAGCAGTCACTGTCCATACAAGAGAAATCCTCGATTCTCCCGTGGGAGAATTTGGAACTCAGTAGAGACCTGAGGGAAATAACTGGCATTATTGTTGTTTTACTTTTTCCCCTCCCATCCCTCTTTCTTTTTCTTCCTCCCTCCCTTTTTTCCTTCCTCCCTCCTTCCCTCTCTCCCTCCCTCCCTTTCTCCCTCTTTCTTTCTTTCTTTCTTTCTTCCTTTCTTTGTCGGTCATGGGGTTTGAACATTGGGCTTGGGTGCTGTCCCTCAGCTCTTCACTCAAGGCAAGCGCTCTGCCACTTGAGCCACAACAGCACCACTTCCAGTTTTCTAGTGGTTTATTGAAGATAAGAGTCTCATGGCCTTTCCTGCCCAAACTGGCTTTGAACTGTGATCCTCAGATTTCAGCCTGGCTTGCTTGCTTGCTTGATTCCTTCCTTCCTCCCTCCCTCTCTCTCTTTCTTGTCATGGGACTTGAACTCAGGGCCTGGGTGCTATACCTGAGCTATTTTGCTCAAGGCTAGCCCTTGAGCACTTGCATTAATCAGAGAAGAGTCTCTTGGGACTTTTCTGCCTGGACTGGCTTCAAACCCTGATCCTCAGATCTCAGCCTCCTCAGTAGCTAGGATTACAGCTGTGAGCCAAGATTCTCTCTCTTTTTTATTTTGGTCAGTCATGGGGCTTGAACTCTGGGCTTGGCGCTGTCCCTCAGCTCTTCAGCTCAAGGTGAGTGCTCTACCATTTGAGCTACAGCACCACTTCCAGTTTTTCTAGTTGTTTATTGGAGATAAGACTCTCAAGGACTTCCCTGCTCAGGCTGGCTTGAAACCACAATCCTCAGATCTCAGCGTCCTGGGTAGCTAGGATTACAGGCGTGAGCCACTGGCACCCGGCTCTTTTTTGCTGACCCTGGGGCTTGAACTTAGCCTGCATGGTGTGGTGTCCCTGAGCCTCTTTGTGCTCAAGGCTAGGACTCAACTACATGAGTCACAGTGCCACTTCCAGCTTTTATTGAGTAGTTTATTGGAGATAAGTATCTAATGGACTTTCTCATCAAGGCTTGTTAAGAACTGGGATCTCAAATCTTAGCCTCCTGAGTAGCTAGGATTATAGGTATGAGCCACCACCCCCAGCCTTTTCTTCCTTCCTCTCATTCTTTCTTTTGTGTGTGTGTGTGTGTGCATGTGTGCGCACACGCGCATGTGCATGTATACCAGTATGCCAGTACTGGAGTTTGAACTCAGGGCCTTATGCTCAATACTCACTGAAGATTGGCTCTCTACCACTTAAGCCCTAGCTCCACTTAAGCATTTTGCTGGTTAACTGAAGATGAGTCTCACAGACTTTCCTGTCTGGGCCTCAGATCTCAGCATCCTGAGTAGTTAGGATTACAAGGTCTGAAGCACCAGTGCCCAGTTGCATTAGTTATTGGTGAGTTTTACATCAGATCCAAATGGGATTTTATTTCCATCCATAATGATAAGAATGGAAAGTATGAAGATAGACTACCATAGATCTATTCATACATTTAATACATACTAGTTCTACAATCATGAGCAAATCTGTCTGGGCTTCAGTGATAGAGTCTAGAAATGGAAAATATCATCAAGCTGTCCTGAAGATCAGAAGCCAGTACAGTAAAATCCATAGAGCATTTATTTTCATTATTTATTTATTTATTTTGTATGTGGATGTCAGTAATGGAGCTTGAACTCAGGGCTTTCTGTTTTCACTGGGCTTATTCACTAAAGGCTAGTGCTCTACCACTTAAATCACATCTCCACTTCTGGCTTTTTGCTGCTGTTGTACATGGACTCAGGACCCCCAAAAGACCATCAGAGACAACGACCAATGCAAACAGCAAAAGAGTCGTTTATTTGCAAGCTTGAGCTTGGTGCTCTGCGCACTCAGTAACTGGTGACGCTAAGAGACCCCGAGCACAAAATCAGCACAGCTTTTATAGTATTGAACAAACAAGTTTAGAAAATTTCCACACAAGCAGTTACATGATTGGTTAACATTTATAAAGATTGCATAGTCATTTTTTTATTGGCCCATGTACTGAGGTTTGAGTCCACCCTAACCGCACTGCCCTTTTTCTGAACTATTGGTCCACGTTTGACGGTTTGATAGTTGCAAAACCGTTATGTTCTGTTCCTGGAACACTTGGGCAATTGTTCTGTTTCTTAAGGGTGGGCAGGGTTGATGGCAACCTGCGGTTTATCCGAGAGTTGCTTTTTTTTCCTCTCTCGGGGTTACTCTGAGGGCAGCCTAGTACAAGATGGTGGGGTTAATCTCAAAATGGAGTTACTTTGGCCCTTCACTGGTAAATTGGAGTGAATTTCATGGACTTTACTACCCAGGCTAGCTTTGAGCCTCAGTCCCCAGATCTCAGAATTGTGAATAACTAGGATTATAGGTATAAGCCACTGGTGTCTAGCTGCTGCTGCTGTTGTTCTTCTTCTTCTTATTATTATTGTTATTGAGACAGGGTTTTCCTATATGTAGGCTGGCCTCAAATCTGTTATCCTCCAGTCAGGTGCTAGGATTACATGTGTGTACCACCATACCTGACATGTGAGCATAAATTTAAAAAACACACGTGCTTTGTGTGGCTCTTTGCCACAGATTGTGTGAAATCAAGTGTTAGGAGAGATCAAGCGGATGAAAGGAAAGAAGGCAGAAACCTCAACAAATCAGAACAGGCTTTAATCATTGCTGCAGAAGGACTCCAAGTAACAGTGAGCCAGGTGGGAGAAATGAGTGGAGAACCTAGGGTTAGAACAGGCTACAAGTACAGTTGAGGAATGAGCGTTCCTTGGAATGTGGTTGTGGTAAACTGCTCTGTTTGGGATGTAGGGTATCCTTCTGGTGCCAAGGGTAGCACACTTTCAGGATGGTATTAGCCAATAAGATTTCAGAGAGGAGAATTCTGGGAAAGTTGGGGGTGGTGGGGGGGGGGAGGCAAGGCAAGGAGGGTCAGTGGGCCATGCCAGGGGAGCAACAGAGCGGATTTCCATCATCATGCATAGTGAGGTGCGATCTGATGAGACTAGTACAAGTTTATAAATAACTATAGTTAATTATAGTGATCTGGGCGAGGGGGCTCACACCTGTAATACTAGTTACTCAGGAGGCTGAGAGCTGTGATATCTAGTTTGAAAACAGCCCAGGCAGGTAAATCTGTGATACTCTTTATCTCCAATTAACCAGTCAAAAGCCCGAAGTGAAAATGGGGCTTAAATAGTACAACATTAACCTTGAGTGAAAAAGCCAAGTTGGGGTGGGAGGCCCTGAGTTCAAAGCCTGGTACTGGCACAAAATAAATAATTAACTAAAAACAAAATAAAGAAATAACGGTAATGGTAGCTCCTTTGTATACCTTAATAATAACACTAATTTTTCCCCCTCCATTGTGGGGTCTGAACTCTGGGCCTGGACACTGCCCCTCAGCTCTTCAGCTCAAGGCTAGCATTGTACCACTTGAGCCACAGTGCCACTTCTGGCTTTTTCTGCTTGTGTGGTGCTAGGGAATCGAACCCAGGACCTCATACATGCAAGGCAAGCACTCTACCACAGAGCCACCTTCCCAGTCCAATAAAAATAATTTTAAAAAGAAAAGAAAAAAATGGTACTTGAGGGCAGAACAGTACCAGGAAATAGGGATGAGCAGAGTATTTTTGAAATTTCTGATGAAAAAAAGAACATTTAAGCCAGGAGACAGCTCTATAAAGGAAATAATATCTGCAGGTTGATAGATAGTATCAGGCAGGAGGGCAGGGTTGGACCCAGCTGCCAGCCACAAGGAACTTCCACAAGAACTTTCTGACCCCTGTTCCGCTTCTATCCTTGGCCCACATCCTTGTTACAACACCCTCATTTACATTCTGTGCTTCTGATGGTTTTGCGAACTCCTAGCCATGTGGCTTCACCTTAATGCTGCAGAAATCACTAACTGGGTAAGCAGAGGATCTTATTCACATATGAGTAAGGTGGCAGTATTTTTTGGCTTTGTTTTTGTTCGTTTTTGTGCTGGCCTTGGGACTTGAACTTAGGGCCTGAGCTTTTTTGCTCAAGGCTAGGGCACTACCACTTGAATTTCAGCTCCATTTCCAGTCTTTTTGGTGATTAATTGGAGATAAGTCTCATAGACTTTCCTACCTGGGGTGGCTTTGAACTGCCATTCTCAGATCTCAGCCTTCTGAATAGCTAGGGTACAGGCACAAGCCACCAGCTCCCGGCTAAGGTACCTTACAAATCACCATCTTTTTTTTGTTGTTGTTGTTGTCCAGTTGTGGGGCTTGAATGCTGGGCCTGAGCACTGTCCCTCAGTTTCTCCAACTCAAGGGTAGAGCTCTACCACTGGATTCACAGCATCACTTCCAGTTTTTCTGAGTGGTTTATTGGAGATAAGAGTCTCATGGACTTTCCTGCCTGGGTTGGCTTTAAACTGTGATCCTTAGATCTGGGCCTCCTGAGTAGCTAGGATTACAGGCATGAGCCACCAGCACCTGACCAGATCACTATCTTTTTTTAAAAAAATTACATTTAAGTACTTGTACAAATGGGTTTTAGTTCAACAGGTTAGTTTATGAGTGCAATGCATCTGGACCAAATGACCTTACATGGAAATCTCTCTAGTCAGACCTGGAAAAGCTATCCCCTGTTCCTATAAGGGTCCATAATTATGAACATCTCTTTAGCCTTGCCATTGGTCGTCAACATAAGAATGAGCACTCAGTCACTCGTTAGGACTGCCTGCTCTGTCTTCTTTAGAGTATACTTTTGCACTCACCTTAATAAACCTTGCTTTGTGAAACTCCTGTGTGTCTGCCCCTGGATTCTTTCTTCAGCAAGATAGACAACCCACTGGATCCTGACTTCCAACCTTTCCAGATGACAACAGCATTGAGCATTTGTACATCCAAAGACATGGATTCAAGAGGGAATGCAATAAGAAGAGTAATAATGAGAGGCAAAGTAGGCTGCTGTGGCTCACACCTGTAATCCTAGCTATTCTGAAGGCTAAAATATGAGGATCAAGGTTCAAACTCTGGTACCAACACATGCACACACAAAAGTTAATGGTAAGACCTGAAATTACTACAGGAAACCACAGGGAAAACACTACAAAATATAGACAGAGACAATATTCTGAATAGGACTCTTAGATGTTCCGGAAATAGAGCAACAAGATATGTGATCCATTCAAATTAGTCAGTACATCAAAAATTGAAATTATGTCAGAATGAAGAGACATGTATCAAATGGGAGGAAATCTATGCAAGCTATTCTTGAAAGGATTAATATCCAGAAATATGAAAAGTAAAAATGTTAAAGACTTCAAGAACAAATAAGTCAACTAGTATTTGGGCAGATGAATTGAACAAACAGTTCTCAAAAGAAGAAGCATACATGGCAAATAGAAACATGAGAAATGTACAACATCCTTAGTTTTAAAGGAAATATAAAGCAAATATTAATATTCCATCAACGCTGGTCAAAATGGCAATTATCAAAAGCAAGCAAACAAAAACACAATAGTTGGGTGCTGGTGGCTCTCACCTATAATCCCATCTTTCAGGGGGCTGAGATTTTAGGATCAAGGTTGCCTGGGCAGGCAAATCTGAGAGACTCACCTTCAATTAACCAGAAAAAAAAGCGCTAGAATTGGATGTGGATGTGTGAGAAGAATAGCCAAGCCAGAGCATGAGACACTGATTCAAGTCACACAAACTCCAAAAAAATAAAGAAGAGAAAGAAAAACAATGGCTGGCAAAAAACAAAGGAGGAGGAAAAGGAACCCTGAAACGTTTGGTGGAAATGTAACTTAGTGCACCACTATGGCAATAAGTGTGGAGGTCACTTAGAAAAACTAAAAGTATGACCTGCTACAGCATTCTTAGGCCTATAACTAAAGCATTGTACACAACACAAGTAGAGATACCAGCACATCCATGTTTATTGCAGCACTATTCACAACAGTTAAGCAATGGACTCAGCATAGGTGTCCCAACAACTGAAAGACAGTATGGATACAGCAGAGCATTATTCAGCCATAAGGAAGAACGAAGTTATGTCACTTGAAGGAAAAAGGATGAACTAGAGTTAATGATGTTGAGGGAAATGAGCTAAGCTCAAGAAAGACAAGTATAAAAAATAAAAATAAATAAAAAAAAAGAAAGACAAGTATTGCTGGGTGCTGGTGGCTCACATCTATAGACCAGCTACTCAGGAGGTTGAAGTCTGAAGATCATGCTTTAAAAGCCGGCGTAGGCAAGGAACTTCATGAGACTCATCCAATTAACAACCAAAAAGCCAGAAGTGGACTGTGGCTCAAGTTGTAGAACCCTAAACAAAAGAAGCTTGGAAAGCATCCAGGCCCTGAGTTCAAATCCTAGGACCAGCACACACACACACACACACACACACACGTCATGGACCTAAAAAAACAGTAGTAATAGAAGTAATCATATGACATGTTAATAAGTATGAATGTTTTAGTCACGAGTCAATGGCTCATGCCTGTAATCCTAGCTACTCAGGAGACTGAGATCTGAAGATCCCAGTTTGAAGCCAGCTTGGAAGGGCTGGGAAGATGGCTCAGTGGTAGAGCACTTGCCTTGCATGCCTGAGGCCCTGGTTTCGATTCCTCAGCACCACATAAGCAAAAAGAAAAAAGCCAGAAGTGGCGCTGTGGCTCAAGTGGTAGAACACTAGCCTTGAGCTGAAGAGCTGAGGGACAACACCCAGGCCCAGAGTTCAGGCCCCACAACCGGACCCAAAAATTAAAAAAATAAAAAATGAAGCCAGCTTGGACAAGAAAATCCATTAGGTGCTTATCTCCAATAAACTCAGGAAAAGCTGAAAAGGATGCTGTGACTCAAAGAGAGCGCCCAGGCCCAGAGTTCAAGCCCCAGGACTGGCAAAAATAAAATATGAGTGTTTCGTTGGAGAACCAATGAGACGGGGAAAGGAAGAAAGGGTGCTGAGAGGTGAATATGATCAAGTATATTACACATATATTATGAAAAGACTAAGGACACTGGACACCAGTAGCATACACCTAGCTACTGAGGATGCTGAGATATGAGGATCGCAGGTCAAAGCTAACCCAGGCAGAAAAGTCCATGAGATTCACCTGCAATTAACCACCAGAAAAGCTGGAAGTGGAGCTGTGGGTCTAATGGTAGAATGCTACTCGAGCATAACAACTCAGGGACAAAAAACAAACTCAGAGACAGGGTCCAGGCCCTGAGTTCAAGCCCTAGGGCAGCAGGGGGGGAAAAAAAAGGAAACCTCACTGAATACTTAAAAAAAAAAAAAAAACAGGGGAGGTTCACACCTGTAATCCTAGCTACTTAGGAGACTGAGATAAAATGATCAAAGTTTGAAGCCAAACAGAGCAGGAAAGTCTGTGAAACTCTTATTACCAATCAACCAGAAAACCCGAAACTGGTGTGGCTCAAAGTGGTAGAGCACTAGCCTTCAACAGAATAGCTCAGGGATAGTGCCCAGGCCCTGAGATCAAGCCCTACAACTGACCAAAAAAAAGAAAAAGTATACTAGAAGTAAATTTGATAAAGTATATGATAAGTGTATAGGAAATGATACAACAAAACTTCTTTGTACAATTAACTTATGCAAATAAGAAAAATTGTAAGTATATGATCTCATTAATTAAGTATAAACTTACATAAATGATTGGGTATTTGTAGACAAAAATAAAATTCATACTTATTTAACATATGAGCTTAGATGGTTGGAATTTGAAGCCACTGATGAAACTAGTGATGATGAAATTAAGCAAATGAAGGAGAGAAAAGCATTACAAGTGTTATTTTTTACATGTACATGTAGACCCACAGGAGAATGAGTCATTTGAGAAAGGGCCAACACAGGAAGCTTTTATAGTGCTTACAAAGGAGAACGTGAAGATAGAAAATGAGAAATGGATCTGGGCTGGGGATGTGTGGGGGAGTGGCTGAGCTGTCCTGGGAAAGTGTAAAGCTAATACAACTGCTGCTTCACCAAATTTGTTTGCAGAAGCCATCCAGGCAACAGTGCCCACTTCCAGCCTTTCTGGCATTGGTGCAAGGGAGGTACCCTCCTCAAAGGAATTTTTATGGCTTGCTCTCTGTAGAAAAGGAAAGAGAAAGTCTGGAGGCTGGTGACTCAGGCCTGTAATCCTAGCTACTTAGGAGGGGGAGATCTAAGATCACAGTTTGAAACTAGACTGAACAGGAAAGTTTGTGAGACTCTTTATCTCCAATTAACCACCAAAAAATCCAGAAGTGAAGCTGTAACTCAAGTGGTAGACTGCTAGCCTTGAGGGGGAGAAAAAGCTTAAGACAGCACCCAGACCCTAAGTTCAAGCCCTGGGACCAGCGTGTGTGTGTGTGTGTGTGTGTGTGTACACACGCTTATGTGCACAATTATGGACTCAAGTACTTTCAACTTCAGCTGAAAGGGGATGTGGCTCAAGTAGTGGAGCACCTGCCTGGCAAGTGCAAGGCCCTGAGTTCAAATCCTAATACTACGAAAAAATCATGTAGTGGAGGGTTTTCAGCTTGAAATAGTAAATATACCAAATCAGAATATCTTAGAGCCAATTATTTATCCTCAATTCCTTCAGGAGCTTGATTGTTGCCTTTTCTGATAATTCCATGCAAGAATAAGAGAGTCTAGCCAGATGCAGCAGGCTCACAACCATAATCCTAGCTACTCAGAAGGCTGAGATCTGAGGACTGTGATTTGAAGCCAGACTGGGCAGAAAAGTCTGTGAGACTCTTATTTCTAGTTAACTAGCAAAAAGCCCAAGGAAATGTATAACTTCAAGTGGTAGCACATCAGCTTTGAGTGAAAAAGCCAAGGGAGAACACAAGGCACTGAGTTCTAGCCCCATACTGGCAAGCACACACAAAAAAGAACAAGTGTCGGGGCTGGGAGGTAGAGTGGTAGAGTGCTTGCCTTGCATGCTTGAGGCCCTGGGTTTGATTCCTCAGCACCACATAAGCAAAAAGAAAAAAGCCGAAAAGTGGCGCTGTGGCTCAAGTGGTAGAGCACTAGCCTTGAGCTGAGGAGTTGAGGGACAGCGCCCAGGCCCAGAGTTCAGGTCCCACGACCGGACCCCCCAAAAAAAAAAAGAACAAGTGTCTGCATGACTTTAATTCTTTGTCAATCTCGTGACAGTTCCCTCTAATGATTTCATTACTGTTTTTTGTTTGTTTGTGGGTTTTTTTTTTTTGGTCAGTTGTGGGACTTGAAGTCAGGGCCTGGGTGCTATCCCTAAGCTTTTTCACTCAAGACTAGCACTCTACTACTGTGAGCTACACTACTGCTTCCGGTTTACTGGTGGTTAATTGGAGATAACAGTCTCATAGACTTTCTAATCCAGAATGGTTTTGAACCACGATTCTCAGATCTTAGCTAAGATTACAGATGTGATCTACTGTTTCTTGGCTTCACATAATTTTTTTAAACCCATATAATTTTTTATCAAAATATTTTAACAAATTTTTGGGGGGGTCCGGTAGTGGGGCCTGAACTCTGGGCCTAGGCGCTGTCCCTCAGCTCTTCACCTCAAGGCTAGCGCTCTACCACTTGAGCCACAGCACCACTTTTTTTTTTTGCTTATGTGGTGCTGAGGAATCGAACCCAGGGCCTGGAGCATGCAAGGCAAGCGCTCTACCACTGAGTCACCTTCCCAGCCCCTTTTAACACAATTTTTTAACAAAATAGAGAAAGAGGGCTGGGATGTAGCTCAGTGGCAAAGCGCTTGCCTAGCAAGCGCAACGTCGTGGGTTCGATCCCCAGTACCAAAAAAGAAAAGACAAAAAAAATACAGTTAAAAAAAAACCCAAACAAACAAAAAAAAACAAAATAGAGAAACAGTGCAGGATTAAGAAATAAAAACTTGAAATGAGTAGCCTCCAATTTAATGTTGATATAGGAAGATATAATTGAAAGCTGGGAGTTGAAGGCGTGGCTTAGCTGGTAGAGCATTAGCCAAAGAGCAAAAAGTATCAGGTACCAAGTTCAAATTGTGGTCTTCAAATCTGGGTGCTAGTAACCATGTCTTAGAATTTAAAAGAATTAGGAAAAGGACAACTAAATAAATTACTTCCTTTTATTAATTTTTAATGTGTTTTGACTTTACATACACTGAGGGTTTTTTTTAGTTTAGTTGTTTTTTTTTGGGGGGGGGCCATGGGGCTTGAACTCTAGGTACTGTCCCTCAGCTCTTCAGCTCAAGGCTGGCATTCTACCACTTGAGCCACAGCACTACTTCCAGTTTTCTAGTGGTTGATTGGAGATAAGAGTCTCACAGACTTTCTTGCACAGGCTGGCTATGAACTGAGAACCATAGATCTCAGCCTCCTTAATAGCTAGGATTACAGGTGTGAGCCACAGGTGCCCAGCTACGCTTAGAATCCTGTGAAATCGAGATTTTTTTTTTTTTTTTGCCAGTCCTGGATCTTGAACTCCAGGCTTGGGCATTGTTTCTGAGTTTCTTTTGCTCAAGGCTAGCACTATACCACTTGAGCACAGCACCACTTCTGGCTTTTTCTGTTTATGTGGTACTGAGGAATTGAACCCAGGGCTTCATGCATGCTAGGCAAGCATTCTACCACTAAGCTACCTCCCCAGCCAAATAATTTCTTTCTTTTTTCTTTTCTTTTTTTTTTTTTTTTGGTGTCAGTCCTGAGGTTTGAACTCAGGGCCTGGGCACTGTCCTTGAGCTTCTTTTGCTCAAGGCTTGCACTCTACCAGTTGAGCCACAGCACCACTTCTGGCTTTTTCTGTTTTTTCAAGATTTTTTTAAACAGTAATGAAAAGGTAAATCGTGTTCATGAAAAAGCAAAATGGTAATACACAGCATTGAAAGGAGCAACCAGCTCAGTGCTAGTGGCTCACGCCTGCAACCCTAGCTACTCAGGAGACTGAGATCTGAAGATCATGGTTCAAAGCCATCACAGGCAGGAAAGTCTGTGAGACACTTATCTCCAAATAGCCAGCAAAATGCTGGAAGTGGAGGTATGACTCAAGTGGTAATGCACCAGCCTTGAGTGGGAAGGGGAGAAACACAAGCAAAAATGTAAAGCTCTGATTTAAGCCCAAGTACCAGCACAGCAAGAAAACAAGAACAACTAGTAGGAACACTGTAACTGGTGATTGTATTTGTATTTCAGGTGCCTTTGGTGCTTCATGGAGAACATTTCCAGATACATCACAGACATTAAGCCTTTGCCTCCCAACATAAAAGATAGGCTGATTAAGATAATGAGTACACAAGGGCGGATAACAGATTCCAATATAAGTGAGGTAAGAGTGTGCTCGCCGGTAAAGCAGGTTATAGTTTACTGTTAAGACACAGTTTCTGATTGTTCTGAAGCAAAGGAATTACAGTAGGGTTAGTAATCATCTAAAAATAATCATATAGCAGCCAGTCTCAGTGGCTCATACCTGTAATCCTGGCTACTCAGATCTGAGATCTGAGGATGACAGTTCGCAGCCAGCCCAAGCAGGAAAGTCTGTGAGACTTAATCTCCATTTAAAAGTTGGAAGTGAGGGGCTGGGAAGGCGGCTCAGTGGTAGAGTGCTTGCCTTGCATGCATGAGGCCCTGGGTTCGATTCCTCAGCACCACATAAGCAAAAAGAAAAAAGCCGGAAGTGGCACTGTGGCTCAAGTGGTAGAGCGCTAGCCTTGAGAGAGCTGAGGGACAGCGCCCAGGCCCAGAGTTCAGGCTCCACGACTGGACCCCCCCTCCCCAAAAATAAAAATGGAAGTGAGGGCTGGGAAGGTGGCTTAATGGTAGAGTGCATGCCTCACATGTATGAGGCCCTGGGTTCAATTCCTCAGCAACAGATAATCAGGAAAAGCCGGAAGCGGTGCTGTGGTTCTAGTGGTAAAGCAGTAGCCTTGGGCTGAAGTGCTGAGGGATAGCGCCCAGGCCCAGAGTTCAGGCCCCACAACCAACAACAACAACAAAAAAAAATGGGAAGTGCAGCTGGGTGCTTGTGGCTCATGCTGGTAATCCTAGCTACTCAGGAGGCTGAGAGAGATCTGAGGATCCAGTTTGAAGCCAGCCCAGGCAGCAAAGTACAAGAGACTCTTTTTTTTTTTTTCTTTGTCAGTCATGGGGCTTGGGCGCTGTCCTTGTGCTCTTCACTCAAGGCAAGTGCTCTACTGCTTGAGCCACAGAGCCACTTCCAGTTTTCTAGTGTTTTAATTGGAGATAAGAGTCTCACAGGATATTCCAGCCCAGGCTGTCTTTGAACAGCGATCCTCAGATCTCAGTCTCCTGAGTAGCTAGGATTACAGGCGTGAGCCACTGGCACCCAGCTTCCATGAGACACTTATCTCCAATATATTACTCAGAAAAAGCTGGAAGTGACACTATGGTTCAAGTGCTGGAGCGCTAGCCTTGAACACAGGGGACAGCTCAGGGACAGAGCCTAGGCCCTGAGTTCAAGCCCCACCACCAACAAAAAAATAAAAGCTGGAAGTGGAATTGTGGCTGAAGTGGCAGAATACTAGCCTTTAGCAAAAGAAATTCATTAAGCCAGGTGCCGATGGCTCACGCCTGTAATCCTAGCTACTCAGGAGGCTGAGATCTGAGGAGTGTGGTTTGATGTCAGCATAGGCTGGATTTTTTTTTCCTGAACTTTTTAAACATTTTTTTTTCCCCTTCTTACACTTAAAAAAAAATACTTCCTGCTGTAGCCAGGGTAACAGGCACACAGCATCACTCCCAGCTTCTACCAAATGGGAGTCTCAGCTGAGTGCTGGTAGATCACACCTATAGTCCTAGCTAGGAGGCTAGGATCTAAGGATCTCAGTTCAAAGAGAGACTAGGCAGAAAAGTCTGAAGGACTCTCTCCAACAAATGAGCTTTATAAACAAGATGTCATATGGTTCTGCCTTCAGTGAGAAGTCTTTACATTTGGGTTTTTGTTGTTGTTGTTTTCTGTGCCTGTACTGGGGCTTCAACTCAGAGCCTTGTTTCTTGCTGAGCTTTTAAGCTCAAGGCTAGGGTTTTGAGCCACAGCTCTGCTTCTAGCTTTTTTTCTGGTTAATTGGAGATAAGAGCTCAGATTTGTCTGCCTGGGCTGGCTTTGAACCCTGATCCCTACATCTCAGCGTCCTGAATAGCTAGGATTACAAGTGAGAGACATCACACCCAGCCCTAACAGTCTTTTGGGGGGGAGGGTGGTCGTGTGGCTTGAACTCTGGGCCTGGGTACTGTCCCTCAGTTGTTCAGTTCAAGGCTAGCACTCTACCACTTGAGCCACAGTGCCACTTCCGGTTTTCTGGTAGTTAATTGGAGATAAGAGTCTCATGGACTTTCCTGCCAAGGCTGGCTTTGAACCATGATCCTCAGATCTCAGCCTCCTGAGAAGCTAGGATTATAGGCATGAGCCACTGGTGCCCAGCTCCTAACAGAGTCTTTTGCATAATTTTTGAAGGGAAACTATATGGGTTCCAAACAGCCTTCTGGTTTTCCAGTATTCTGAAAATAACCTCTTCTGGAATATTGGTTGTGTGGGTCTTACCTAGTTCACATTGGGTTGATCTAAAAAAATAAAAAATAAAAAAAAAGTACATACAGGTGGTCAAAGCTTTTGTGTCAATTAAAATTTCTTGTGTGGCTTTTGTTATGGTTAGCCTTTCTGATTTACTTCCTTCTGGTGTGACCTCCTATACTTTGAGACTAAGGAGTGCTGGGAAGAGACTGTTTGTTCATTCCTTACCAATTCAGTGTGCGATTAATCCTTGTGAGCTATGCTTTACTGTCAACTAATCCTTAGAAGATAGAATAAACAAAAGCAAAGTGAAGCCTGGCACTGGTGGCTCATACCTGTAAACCTAGCTACTTAGGAAGCTGAGATCTGATTATCAGAGTTTGCCAGCCCAGGAAGGAAAGTCAATGAGTCTCTTGTCTGCAATTAACCACCAAAAAGCCAGAAGTGTAGCTGTGGCTCAAGTAGTAGAGAGGTAGCCTTGAGCACAAAAGCTCAGGGACCCTTGTCTATTTACTTTGCCTATCCTGCTCTTTTCCATCTGTTTTTCATATTTCCAGTTTATCTTTTTATGCCTTTTTTTTTGTCAGTCATGGGGCTTGAACTCTGGGCCTGGGCGCTGTCCCTCAGCTCTTCAGCTCAAGGCTAGTGCTCTACCACTTGAGCCACAGCGCCACTTCTGGCTTTTTTCATTTTGGTTATGTGGTGCTGAGGAATGGAACCCAGGGCCTCAGGCATGCAAGGCAAGCGCTCTACCACTAAGCCACCTTCCCAGCCCTTCTTTCAGCATATTATTATGCTTTGGTCCTGCTGTTCTAATTCTTCTGTTCCTGCATTAGGAATCATAATCTAATTTGGTTTTCTTTAGAAATAGGTGTGCTCTGCAAATATCTTGTTGTTGTTGTTTAAGCAGCAAATACCACCCTCCCCCGTACATTCTGTTGTAGCCAGAATGCTGGAGGTCTGACCTCAGTTTGTATCAGCCCTGTTGAGCTGATAAAAGAGGCCTGGAGATGGGCCACAGTGATGCGCCCATACCTCAGCTGGGCACCAGTGGGCTTACTCACACCTGTGACCTGAGCTACTTGGGAGGCTGAGACCAGGAGGATTTCTGTTTCAGGCCAGCCTAGGCAGAAGAGTCCACAAGACACTTCCTCAGTCTCAGCTGGCACTCTTCCACTTAAACCATGTTTCCAGTCTGGCATTTTGCTAATTTGTTGGAGAGTCTTTCAGACTTTTCTGCCTAGTCTCTCTTTGAACTGAGATCCTTAGATCCTAGCCTCCTAGCTAGGACTATAGGTGTGATCTACCAGCACCCAGCTGAGACTCCCATTTGGTAGAAGCTGGGAGTGATGCTGTGTGCCTGTTACCCTGGCTACAGCAGGAAGTATTTTTTTTTTTAAGTGTAAGAAGGGGAAAAAAATGTTTAAAAAGTTCAGGAAAAAAAATCAACCCACAAAACTCTTCCCATGAAATGCTCCAAGAAATTACAACTCAGATGTCAGATAGGCTGTCAGAGCATAATTATAACCCCATCATAATGAATTTCTCTGATGTTATAGAGCAAAACCTAAAGAAACCCTCTAATTAATCACTCACTCCTACTTGACATAAAAATCACTAATATTGGAGGTCACAGGAGAACACGGGGTTGGAACCCAGGTTCTTCTAATAGTAAGTCTAGGCCTTCATTTATTTTATTTATCTTTTTTATTTTATTTTATTTTTTTGGTCTGGGCGTGGGGCCTGAACTCTGGACCTGGTCACTGTCCCTCAGCTCTTCAGCTCAAGGCTAGGGCTCTACCACTTAAGCCACAGCGCCACTTCCAGCTTTTTTTTTTCTGCTTATGTGGTGCTGAGGAATCAAACCCAGGGCCTTGAGCATGCAAGGCAAGCGCTCTACCACTGAGCCACCTTCCCAACCCCAATTTTATTTATCTTTTATTAATAAAATATAGTAATATGGTATTGTTTTAGTAATACAGCATTATTTTAATAATGCATTGATATTATATTTTAATTTTTATTGTTATTAAACACTAGGGTTTCAACTTAGAGCCTCCTCCTTGCTGGACAAATGTATTACTTTTTTTGTTGTTGTTGTTGTTGGTGGTGGTGTTGGGGCTTGTACTCTGGGCCTGCGCACTGTCCCTCAGTTCTTCAGCTCAAGGCTAGCACTCTACCACTTGTGCCACAGTATCACTTCTGGTTTTCTGGTGGTTTATTGGAGATAAGAGTTTCATGGACTTTCCTGTCCGGGCTGGCTTTCTTTGAACCATGATCCTCAGATTTCAGCCTCCTTAGTAGCTAAGATCACAGGTGTGAGCCACTGGTGCCCGGCTAAGTGTATTACTTCTAAGCAAACCATGTATATATTCCCCTGCCTTAGTGCCAGTCATGGGCTTGAACTCAGGGCCTGTCCCTGAGCTTTGTTTTTGCTCAAGGCTAGTGCTCTACCACTTGAACCACAGCTCCTCTTCCAGCCCTGGAGGTTAATTGAAGCCAAGAGTCTCATGGTCTTTCCCCACCCTGGCTGATCTTCTATCAAGATCCTCAGATCTTAACCTCCTGACTAACTAGGATTACAAGCATGAGCCACCAGCACCCAGCAACCCTGTTTATTTTTGAGATGTGGTCTCCCTTCCTGCCTGAGAATGCTCCCGGATTACTGGGGGATCCTCCTATTTCCAATCATTGCTGGAATGACAGACACCAAGGCCCCCCCTTTGCCCCCCTTCTTCCATTGACTTGGAGTCTTGTAGACTAGGGCTAGCCTGGAGCTGAGACCCTCCCAGCCTTCTGCACAGCCAAGGTGACAGGTATGAGCCAGTCCTTAATTACAGCTGGGTGCTGTGTGGGGAGGACTGTCACTCACTGCCAGAGCTCACGCTTTTTAGGTCCAACAATCCTACCATCTCTAGCCTTGTCATCTCCAGCCATGTTATCAGTATATTGTGTTTGGGAATGTTGTACCTCCAGCAGGAAGCAGAGGAGGATTTTTCCTTGTTTTCTATGTCTATCTCCTCATCACATGTTTCTACATTCCTTTTTCTCTCTCTCTCTCTCTCTTTCTTTTTGTCAGTCGTGGGGCTTGAACTCTGGGCCTGGGCGCTGTCCCTCAGCTCTTTAGCTCAAGACTAGTGCTCTATTGAGCCACAGCACCACTTCTGGTTTTCTGGTGGTTTATTGGAGATAAGAGTCTCATAGACTTTCCTGCGCGGGCTGGCTTTGAATCATGACTCTCAGATCTCAGCCTCCTGAGTAGCTAGGATTCTAGCTATTCAGGCTATAGGCATGAGCCACTGGCACCTGGTTGTTTCTACATTCTTTGCTGTATCTTCTCCCAGTGGTACATCTGTCATGAAATTAGTCTATATTTATATTAAATATTAAGAAATATCTTCATAAAATTTATATATTACATCTATTTATATATAATTATACATATAGATATATCTACATAAATATAAGTAAATATTAATATATAAATGTATGTTATAAATATTTCAGTGAATATATACTATATAATTATATAAATGTATATTATTTAAATATATCTATACGGATATATGTCTATTTATAGAAAATTAATTTCTCAAAGTCCTGTATTTGCTGCAGATTTTACATCCTGAAGTGCAAATCCTAGATCTCCGGAGCTGTGATATCTCAGATGTTGCTCTCCAACATGTGTGTACCTGCAAAAAACTGAAGGCATTAAATTTAAATTCCTCACAGGAAAACAGAGTTTCCATAACTTCTGAAGGTATGTTTATACGTACTAAATAATCACACACTGCTACTTAGCATCTGATATAATTTTTTCTATTACCTTTAAATAGTTTTACAAAAAGATTTCATTTCAACATGTCAATAGAAGTACAATGCATTTTATTATTTGTTTATTTGTGACATTACTAGGACTTGAACTTGGAGCCTGGGTGCTATCCCTTAGCTATTTTGCTCAAGGCTGGTGTTCTACAACTTGAGCCACAGCTCAACTTTTGGCTTTTAAGTGATTAATTGGAGATAAGAGTCTCTCAGATTTCCTGCCTAAGCTGATTTTGAACCTCAGTCCTAATATCTCAGCCTCCTGAGTAGCTAGGATTAGAGGCATGAGCCATCTGTACTTATCAGTAAAATATATCTTAATTTAATGACACCGTTTTCCTTCCTTTTGTTGGAGGGGGGGGTGTCCAGTCATGGGGCCTGAACTCTGGGCCTGGGCACTGTCCCTCAGCTCTTCAGCTCAAGGCTAGGGCTCTACCACTTGAGCCACAGTGCCACTTCCGGCTTTTTTCTTTCTGCCTATGTGGTGCTGAGGAATCGAACCCAGGGCCTTGAGCATGCAAGGCAAGCGCTCTACCACTGAGCCACCTTCCCATCCCCTTTTTTTTGTGAGTGTGTGTTGGTTGAGGGCCTTGAACTCTGGGCCTGGATGCTGTCCCTCAGCTTTTCAGCTCAAGGCAAGTGCTCTACCACTTGAGCCACAGCGCCACTTCTGGTTTTCTGGTGGTTAATTGGAAATAAGACTTTTCCTGCCCAGTCTGGGTTTGAACTGTGATCCTCAGATTTCAGCCTCCTAAGTAGCTAGGATTACAGGCATGAGTCACCAGCGCCCAGCTTATGTCACCCTTTCTATCATTCTTCCCCAACTTTCCTATCCCCACCCATCCATGGTATAATTTTATTTTTATTTTTTTGGGTCGGTCGTGGAGCTTGAGCTCTGGGCCTGTGCACTGTCCCTCAGCTCTTCAGCTCAAGGCTAGCATGCTACCACTTGAGCCATAGCACCACTTCTGGCTTTTTTTTTTCTGCTTATGCATGGTATAATTTTAGAACAGAGAAAGGGAAAGTATATTGAAAGAGAGCTGGCACATGTACTTGTCCTGGGGCTTGAATTTAGGGCCTAAGCACTATCCCTGAACTTTTCTTGCTCAGGGCTAGCACTCTAACACTTGAGCCACAATTTTACTTCCAGTTTTTTGCTGGTTAATTGGAGATGAGTCTCAGGGATTTTCCTGACCAGGCTGACTTTGAACACTGATCCTCAGATCTCAGGCTCCTTCGTAGCTAGGATTACAGGCATGAACTACTCACAGCCAGTGGTAATAGCTCTTTTGATTCTATATTACAACAGTATTAATCATCAGTTTGAATGGAAGGAAAGGACAGGGAAGGGAGAGGAAGGGAGGGTAAAAGAAGGAAGGAGAGGAGAAGGAAAAAAGGGAGAACTTGGTTAGAAAAGTAGGTTCCTGAAAATTTTTGTGGACTTATTTCCCAATCATGTTATGCAAACAAACATAAGTCTTTTAAATGTTTACATTAAAAAAGGATGGTGGGGGGGCGGGGGGGGGGAGGAAGGGAAGCTAGGATCTGGTTTAGTGGTAGAGTGTTTGCCTAGCATGCATGAAGCCCGGGTTCGATTCCTCAGTACCATATAAATAGAAAAAAAAAAAACAGAAGTGGTTCTGTGGCTATCCTTGAGCAAAAGAAGTTCAGGGCCAGTGTCCAGGCCCTCAGTTAAAGTCCCAAGATTGGGGGAAAAAAATTCTGTTGGGAAAAAAACAAACTTCATCCCTTCTGACAGCATATTTTCAATTTTCCAGCTGTTTATATACCAACTAGGAATCTAAAATTTAATTCAATTCTGACATTATCTATCTGGATTTAGTAGCAGACCCCACAAATTAATGAAACCCTAAGCCCAACACTGGGAATCTCAACAGAAGTAGACCACCCATCCATAATTAAAAAGCCAAGTAAGGTGCCATGCCTATAATCCTAGCTACTTGAGATGCTGAATCTGAGGATCACAGTTCCAAGCTACCCTGGGCAGGAAAATCTGTGAGACTCTTCTGTACAGTTAACCAGCAAAAAGCCAGAAGTGGAAGTGTTGGTCATGTGGTGGAGTTCTGTTTCTTGAGTGAAAAATCTAAAGGAGAATAGTATTTTCTGGTTCTGAGGTCAAGCCTGAAGACAGGCTAAATAAATAAGAAAAGGAAAAAGAAAGCCAGACACTGGTGGTATAGTGAGGAGGGGCAGTGAGACTACTCAGTCCATAGTGAAAATATAAAAGATTTTATTGAGGAAAAAGTGCTCACACGCCAAGACCGCACCTGGAGTCAGGATCCCAGGAAATAGCCCCAGCTGCCAGCCCACATTGGCTTTTAAGCATTTTGGGTTAGGGTGGGGGAAGGGGGAGGCTGGATGTTGTTTTTAGCCAATGGTTGTTACAAGAAATTCGCACCTTAAGTTTAAATTTCCCGCCAAGGTTTTGCTGGAGGGAATCAGGGGACTAGAACAAAGGGTGGTGATGGTTCCCCTGGGTTAGGACTTCCATTGCTCAGAAAACAGCAGAAGTGGAGTTACAGAGTTAGAGTTATAGGGTTACAGAGTTACAATTACAGTTACTAGCTAAAAGAGCTAGTTACCAGGAAAGTCTTATCCACAGCACACTTACATTTATATCTTAAAATCATTCATTATCCATTTTACACAATCCAGATAAAATATTATATTCCATCTTCCACATCAGTGGCTTATGCCTGTAATCCTAGCTACTCAGGAGGCTGAAATCTCAGGGTTGTGGTTTGAAGCCATTCCAGGCAGTAAAGTCCATGAGATTCTTATTTTCAATTAACCACCAAAAAGCTGATAATGGAGCTATGGCTCAGCTGGTAGAGCACTAGCCTTGAGCAAAAAAGCTCAGGGACAGTGAGTGCCCAGACTGAGTTCAAGCCTCAGGCCCAGCCCATAAAGTTGAAAGGAAGAAGGGAAGAAAGGAAGAAGGGAGGGAGGGATGGAGGAAGGGAAGGAAATAAGGAAGAGAGGGAGGGAGAGAGGAAAGGAGTATTAAAGGAGGAGTTTGGAGCATCCAGAACAGACAGAGTGGTTGATCTTGGTGGGACCTGTGAGGGGCCTGTGTGGTCCAGTTCTGGTTCTGAATGGGTGAAGAATTAGTTTTCTCTTTAGAGGACCAGGCTGGCTCCCCTGAGGTGATTTCTCCTGCTTGAGGGCAAGCTTTGTTAAAGCAGATAATTGCCCTCATTTGGGTATGGCAAGTCCTCACAGACTGCCATTCCTTAGGGGCAGTTTCAGTCCCTGGTCATAGAGATGTTATGGATAAAGCCTGTCCTTTTAATCCCTGGTGACAGCTGGGGAGAAAAAGTGGACTCAGAGACTGGGGTTTCAGAGGAGGTGTTTAAAGTGACAAAGAGACAAATGGAGGTAATTATAAGCCAGTGACCAATGGCCTCTTTGAGAGCTCAGGCTCCCAAGACTGCCTCTATTTCCCAAGTCCTGGTCCCTGGTATGTCTGACTGCACAGGGATGAACCAGCTATAAGCAGTGACCTCCTTCTCAAGGTTCAGTACTTTGGCAGAGTGGCTCACAGAATTCAGGGAATTGGTTTTTTTGTTTTTTGGGATTTTTTTTGCTTCTGGTTATTATATATTATACAAACAGTACCATAAAGGATATAAATTAACAGCCAATAGAGACTCATTGGGTAAGATCTAAAAGAAGCTCTATACAGGGGTTTCTGTTCCCACGGCATGTGTGGAGGTCTCTGCCATCATGTGTCCTTGTTCCAGAGTTCTTGTAATCAGCAGGCACTGGTAGCTCATGCCTGTAATCCTGGCTACTCAGGAGACTGAAAACTGAAGATCATAGTTCAAAGCCAGCCCATGTGGGAAAGTCTACAAGAGTCTTATCTCCAAGGAACCAGTAAAAAAACAAAAGTAGAGCTGTGGTTCCAGAGGTAAAGGCGAAGCAAGCTGAGGCGAGATAGATTAGGGCACAGTAAATGCCAGCCAGGAATTTGGAAACAAACATGGTATACCACTTACACTCCTTCATAAGCTGCAGTATTAGCACAAGGAAAAAGAAAAGAGGAAGAACAGCTTTCTCCATCTGACCTTGCCTCCTGGCCCCAAATAATGAGTGTGCTCTGAAAACTGAGCAGGAACATAAATAAAGACATCAATCCTGGAGAAGCAAACACTTAGGAGAATGACTCCTCCTGGCACAAAGTATTTAATCTCCGGTAAACATCTGTCTTAAAAATATATGGCAGAATGCATTCTTTCTTGAAGGAAGCTGCCCAAACAGAAAGATCAAAGTTTAATGAGACCTGAGCCCAAGTGATAGAGTGCAACACCAAGAGTAACGGGATACCAGGTGCAAAGACAAAGAAAACATTTATCCTACAATAACGTTTAAGCCAAACTATGCCCGATGCACGTGAGGGTTTGCGAGGATTTCCTCTAGAAGTAGGGACTCCTCACTCAGGGTCTTTGACTGTGATCGCAGAATAAGAATTTCTGAACAAGTCATTGTAAGCGCTGACCCAGAAAACCACTCAGATACACAGTCACATAGAAGAAAGAAGCGTTTAATGTCAGCTGGAAGCTAACAGGCTATCTCTCTTGGAATAAAGAGTTGCTAACTGCTCTCAGAGCCGAGCCGTAGAGGTAAATATATTGTCAGGAGTCTGAAGGCAGAAGGGTCTGGGGCAGGAAATCTGAGGCAAAAAACGTTGTAGTCATAGCTGGACACTGGAAATATCAGACAGCCAGGGCAGGACATTCTATAGCTAGCTTGCAGCCAGGAAACCATCCTATATCTGGCATGTAGCAGAGACAATACATTTTATAGCTGTCATGTAGCCAGGGGAAACATTCTATAGCACAGACAATTCTAGAGTTAACATCTTGCGACTATACACTAGGACCCACCTGTGACTGGGACTGTGCATCCAGATTATATTGCTGACGCAGCCTGGGCCAGTGGGAATAGAGAACTGTGGCCAGGCCTGGCCTGTGGATGACACAGGGTAAAGGCTGGCAACTCAGATTAGGGGTGAATAAGCTTATAGTCATGATGGGGAGAAAACTTGACAGAGCTTTATTAAGTAAGCAAGAGACAAGTAGCTAAACAGACAAAAAGACAGGGGCACACTAACAGAGTGAGTGCTCTCGAAAGGAAAGCTCTGTAGCATCAAGGGTATTTATTATAAGATAAAGGAAGGTGGTCTGATTTAAAGTTATGCAAAAAATGGGTATTTATCTCTGCTCTCAATCACTTTTGATGTTGTTATACTCTCTAAGTTCCTGGGTCTTTTTTTGGCGGGGGGGGGGGGGGGGGGTCCAGTCATGAGGCCTGAACTCTGGGCCTAGGTGCTGCCCCTCAGCTCTTCAGCTCAAGGCTAGCTACCACTTGAGCCACAGTGCCACTTCCGGCTTTTTTCTTATGTGGTGCTGAGGAATCGAACCCAGGGCCTCATGTATGCAAGGCAAGCGCTCTACCACTGAGCTACCTTCCCAGCCCCAAGTTCCTGGATCTTATTTACCATCCTAGTTGTTTATGTTTTAGGTCCACCCTTTAATTTCAAAGGACATGTCTTTCAGTAAGTGGTGCATCCTGCCACCAAACAAAAGAAGGCATCCTGGTGTCTATCTTAGAAGCAAAGATAGTGCTCCTATGTTTCTTAAATACCTTGATTCTGGGTTGCCTTCACCGGGCCTCACTTTCCCCTAAAATGACTTTGGTCCCTTAAATCTCTCTCTCTCTCTCTCTCTTTCTCTCTCTCTCCCTTTTTTTTGGGGGGGGGGTTGGTTGTGGGACAGCCTAGGCACTGTCCCTGAGCTCTTCAGCTCAAAGCTAGTTCTCTATCACTTGAGCCACAGCGCCACTTCCGGTATTCTAGTGGTTAATTGGCGATAAGAACCTGGTGACTGTTTTGCCCTGGCTGGCTTTGAACTGTGATACTCAGATCACAGCCTCACAGGCGTGAGCCACCAGCTCTTAGCTGGTCCCTTAATCTTAAGGAAAGTAGATGGATAAATATCTCCTGTATTTAAGTTTTTTTGAATTCCTAGCAAGTGTTTACCATGACCTCATTTTCCCTAATCTATCCTGCCTCACTTTTATCATTCATATATATATATATATATATATATGTATATGTATATGCATATACCTCTGTTGTCAAAGAGCTCCACGTGTCTCCTTTTGAGCACTCACAGTCTGTTAGAGCCTGCCTTTGCATTTCTGCTTGCCTGCTTGTTGACTTAATAAAGCTCTGCCACTTTTTTGTTTGTTTTGCTTTTACCATTGTGACTCTTATTCTGTGATTGAAGTCAAGGACCTGGGAGCAAAACCCTAAGTGGTGTCTAGGGAGAAGCGTCACAAACTCTCACCGGAAGCCATTGACAAAGCGAATGCACGAGGCCCTGAGTTCAAGTTTTATGCCCCAGTATACACAGATACAACATACACACACACACAAACACACACACAACACAGCAAGGTACTAGTTGCTGACCCATATAATCCTAGCTACTCAGTAGGCTGAGATCTGAGGATTGTGGTTCAAAACTCAAGTGGTAGAGTGCTAGTCTTGAGCAAAAACAACTCAGAGAAAGTCCTCAGGCCCTGAGTTCAAGCTACAGTATTGTAAGGTAAATCATCCCAGAAGCCACATTGTAAAATAACAGGCTACAGGCCGGCAGTTGTTGCAAAGCCCTGCAGCACGCAAATACACATAACACAGGTAGGAAACATGCTAAAGAGGAAAGAAATAACAAAAACAATACCAACAAGCACCAATGGAGAGCTGGTGGATAGGCTGGCGGCTAGGCTGGTCAGGGCCTAAACAGGTTGGCACAGGGGGCAGATCCTCAGGAAATTCCCAGTCCCAGGCACTGGACTGACAGATTCAGTAGTCAATCAGCCAAGTGGCCTACTCCTGCCTCCAGGGGTCCAGGCACATCCATCACCTGGGAGGCAGGTGATGGGGAGGGGATGCCAGACTTATATTATAGGCCACCATGTGGCAAATTTGGCGCCAGCCATACCTGACCTCCTTACTTCACAGGACTTTTTTTTTTTGGTTAATTTTTTTTTAATTGTGAAAATATTGTACAAAAGAGTTACAATTACATGGGCAAGATAATGAGTACATTTCTTATCAAGCATTGTAGCCTCCTCCTTTGTTTCCCCTTCCCATCCTCCCCCTGCCCCCCCTTCACTCCCTCCAATCCCCCCCTCCACCCCCCCCCCCACCAAAGTTGTAAAGTTTTAGACATAAGGACTTGTACATCTCATTGTTGCAGTTTTCGACATAACGGCTTGTACATCTCATTGTTGCATTGGGTCCACCTGTATCCCTATTTAAATGATTTGTTTTTCCCCTTCCCTTTGACAAATTATACCATCAAATACAGTGAAAGCAGGGGTTATACTATGGGGGAGGGACATACAAAGCAACAAAGAAGTAATCTTATAAATGTGTTAGAAACAATCGCATGAAATAAAAAATTTTGAATACATATCTTAGGGTTCATTTCCCTAACATCACCTTATCTGACCTTTTCTGCTTGACTCAGACATATACTAGATATTGCAAA
>NW_012267383.1:874267-880777 GCF_000151885.1 Dipodomys ordii
TCTGGGCCTGGGCGCTGTCCCTCAGCTCTTCAGCTCAAGGCTAGCGCTCTACCACTTGAGCCACAGCGCCACTTCCGGCTTTTTTCTTTTTTGCTGATGTGGTGTTGAGGAATCGAACCCAGGGCCTCACGCATGCAAGGTAAGCGCTCTACCACTGAGCCACCTTCCCAGCCCTAGAAAAGATTTCAAGCAAGACTGTTTATTTAGAACAGAAAGATTCGTATTTGTAGAAGAAAGTGGCTGTCTCAAGAGAAGTTCAACAGTGCAGTCTGTGTGTGTGTGTGTGTGTGTGTGTGTGTATGTGTGTGTGTGTTGGTACTAAAACAGGATAACTTAAGGAAACTGAGGCCTGGTGAAGTTGTTATGCCCAGAAAAGGATCCCCAAAGACCAAGGAGCCTATTCCGATGCAAGCACATGAGAGTCATTTATTGCAAGCTGGAGCCTGGATTCACAACTGTCACCAAGGCAACAGGTCAGAGTTGAAAGCCCTGACTTCCAGTTTAGCAGGGTTTTTATTATGGTTATAGCAAGGGTAGGGGGTTTCCAACTTAGCTGTTACATGATTGGTTGACATTTAGTGAGTGACTCTTGTCACTAGCATGTGTGGGCTGAGCAGTTAAGCAACAAACTATGTTAACTATGCTATCTTAAGAAACATATGGAGGATGCCGGGTGCTGGTGGCTCACGCCTGTAATCCTAGCTACTCAGGAGGCTGAGATCTGAGGATCGAGGTTTAAAGCCAGCCTGGGCAGGAGAGACTGTGAGACTCCTATCTCCAATAAAACACCAGAAAACCGGAAGTGGCGCTGTAGCTCAAGTGGTAGAGCGCTGGCCTTGAGCTGAAGAGCTGAGGGATAGTGCCCAGGCCCAGAGTTCAAGCCCCACGACTGACCAAAAAAAAAAAAAGAAACATATGGAGGGGCTGGGTAGGTGGCTCAGTGGTAGAGCGCTTGCTTTACATGCATGAGGCCCTGGGTTCGATTTCTCCACACCACATAAGCAAAAAGAAAAAAGCCGGAAGTGGTGCTATGGCTCAAATGGTAGAGCGCTAGCCTTGAGCTGAAGAGCTGAGGGATAGACAGCACAAAGGCCCTGAGTTCAGGCCCCACGACCAGACCCAAAAAAACAAAAAAAGAAACATCGGGAGCTTTAGGTACCTTCCTGTCATCCACTGATGGCTATTGCTAGGGAAGTTATGGGCCGAATGTTATTGGAACATTTCACAGTTAACTAAGGAAGCCAATCATGGGTCCCTGGTAAGGAGTTGGATATTTTCTGTGGGTTGATACTGAGCCCTTAATACCATCAACTGAACTATATTGACTTGCTCTTTTATGAAAGGGACCAATCTGTTGATTATGCAAGGTCCAATTGTAACAATTAACAGTAGCAAAGGCCCTATTAGGGGAATTACCCATTGAGCCAGAGGGTTATATAGCCATCTGAAGTCCAGGTTATTAATAAGCTGGGCGTTTATGGAGTCCCTCATGCAGTTTTTCTAAAGCCTTTACATTTTTTTGGGGGGGGGGGCGGTCCGGTCGTGGGGCCTGAGCTCTGGCCCTGGGCACTGCCCCTCAGCTCTTCAGCTCAAGGCTAGCTAGCACTCTACCACTTGAGCTACAGCGCCACTTCCAGCTTTTTCTGCGTATGTGGTGCTGAAGAATCAAACCCAGGGCCTCATGCGTGCAAGACAAGCTCTCTACCACTGAGCCACCTTCCCAGCCCAGGCCTTTACATTTTCTTCTACCAGTCCTGACTCTGTATATCACAGCTAACTTATTTTTATACCAGCTGTACTCATAAGCTCCAATTTTAAGACACACACATACCATTTGCTACATACTTAAACTTTCTGGGGTTTGTCTTCTTCCCTTTTTCACTCTGATACAAACATTTTTAAGGCAATCCTTACTTTTCAAATCCTTTCTGTTAGATTCGAACTCGAGACCCCCGAGCGACCCCTAGAGACCACGACCAATGCAAACAGCTTTTGTTTGCAAGCTCGAGCCTGGACTCACAATCGTAACTGACACAGCTGATCAGAGTTGTGAACCCCAACCACATGCTCAGCAGGGTTCTTATAGGGTTTCCAGCAATTAGGAGGGGGTTTAAGGTTCACAGGCTTTTACGTAATTGGTCAACATTTCGCGGGCAAATTTCAGGGTAGGCTCATTAGTTAGGGGCATAATCATTTCCAGCAAGGATAGGGGCTTTCCAACTTAGTAGTTACAGGATTGGTTAACTCATATATAGCAAGCAGATAATTGGTTGGGATACATAAGACTGATCACAGTAATGCTGGAAGCAATATATTTTTAAACAATTTGGTTTGGTCATGGCCAGGAGTTTACCGGTTAAGGCAGTTCCTGTTGTTGGGTTAGGTCGCCCTGACCCTGTAGATCCTTCTACCAGGAATCTGACCATCCCGTCCAGTTTTCAGTAACTAGGATTGTGTTTCTCAACCCTTGTCTAACTGATGGTTGCTAGGGGTATAATTGCAGTTTCGATTGTGGGCTTTTGCGGGCTTTCCCAGAACCTTCCAAGAACTGGTTTTTCCAATAACTGTCCCTTAAGCTCAACCTGAGGTCAGTTTCACAGGAAATGATGGCTTGCTTTTAGAATGGAGTTAGCTTAGTCCTTCACTTTCCAAAGGCAACTCAGAAATAATGGTATTTAGAAACATAGAAGTGTAATGCTCAAGTTTGGACATCCCTACCCAAAAGACTACCAGAGACCGTCACCAATGCAAAAGCAAAGGAGTCTTTATTGCAAGCTCAAGTTTGGTCCCTACGCGAACATGGCAGCAGCCGACGATGATGCTGAGAGGCCTCGAGCCCTGGGTTACAGCACTTTTTATACACTTCTTAGGGAAGGCAGGGGCTTTGCATACATCATAGCATCTTGTAACAAATCATTACACACCGTGGGAAAATCATAGAACAATTCTACGGTATGATTGGCGCACTACAAAGTGGGAAAGGACCAGAAACAGGTTGTTGCTTAGATCAAGGGGCTGATGTACTTTAAACTGGTTCGTTTGTACCACACGGTTGTTTCAAGAACATATATGCTAAACTGCAGGGTTTCTGGTTTAGATAATGGTCATCAGACCCTTGGAGGGGCTGTTCTGGCATTTCAGGTATTCCGACATCTTGCCTCAAGCAAACACCATCTGTGGTTCCTAGAATTGTTTGTGCAAGGCGTTGGGGATGAAGTAGGTCAAGGGTTAAATTACAGAACTGAAATGGGGTCTTAAGTAAAATGGCGTTGCTTAGGTTCCTCAGAAGTGCCATCTTCAGAGAGACAACAGGATGCATTCCTGACCCCAAGAATGAACACTTGTCTGACAGGATATATGCCTTCCTGGGAGAAATGCTCCTCCAAACCTAAGCAACCTCCTGCCTAAAATTCAGATAGCAGGGCTCCTACTTATCTCAAGGATAAGGGTCTGTTTTAAGGCAGGGTGCATTCTTACCTGGAACCTCTGGAAGAATACACCAGGTGTGATTAGAGCAAAGACAAAGCACCTATCTTTGCATAACTATGAAACCAGACTCCTGCCTTTACCATATAAATACCCCAACAGCCCAAGGAGCTGTGTGTCTCTCTGTCTCCCTATGAGGGCACCTACATTCTGCTAAAGTGCATCCCTGCCCTTCTGCCTGTCTGTCTGCTTGCTTGCTTGCATACTTCCTCAATAAAGCTGTGCCAAGTTTTCTTACCATGGTGACTTGTCCAGGAATTCTTACACTGTGATCAAGTCAAGGACCCGAAGTGAAGAGTTCCTACATTTTTTTTTTTTTGGTCAGTCATGGTCTTGAACTCGGCTTGGGTGCTGTCCCTGCGCTCTTCAGCTCAAGACAAGCGCTCTACCATTTGAGCCACCACTTCCTGTTTTCTAGTGGTTGGTTGGAGATAAGAGTCTCACGGACTTTTCTGCTGGGGCTGGCTTTGAACCATGATCCTCAGATCTCAGCCTCCTGAGTAGCTAGGATTACAGGTGTGAGCCACCTGCGCCTGGCGAGTTCCTACATTTAAAGAGAAACTTGATTAACCCTCACCTGCATTCGGTGACAGTACTTGTAAGATTAAGAACCACGCAGACATCCAGGTACAAAGAACAAAGAAAGGTTTATTGCCGGGAAAGGGAGCCGGAAGACTCATTCTCACAAAGAAGCACTGTTTTCTGAGGTGACCTGTATAACCTAGGGAGGGTTAGAAGGGGCTAGTGAAGTACCCCAAATTCTAATACCCCCAAAGACGATCACCAGAGTCCAAAGCCAAAAAGCAAGGGTCGTTTTATTGCGAGTTCGAACTCGGACCTCAGCGCACTCGGGACTAGTGACGCTGAGCGCCCGGAATCCGCGGTTACAAGGCTTTTTATACAATTTTAGTGGTGGGACCAGAGCTTGACAGTCGTCCTAACATTCTGTGGCTAATCATCTCATTGGGCGTATACTGGTGTATAATTGGCGCACTCGAGAGCGGGAAAGGATTGGGGGTAGGGGATAGGGTGGTTTAGGGGTTGAGGTGCTCCAAACTGATTGGCGAAAAATTGCAAATGTGACTTGGTGGGATACGTGCCGAACTGCAGGGCTGGTCGCTGGAATTCCAAGTATTTTCCGTTGCCCTGTGAAAACAGGCACTGTCTGTGCCAACAGCCTGCCCTTGTTTGCTGACCGGCTTTATCTGCAGTCTTAGGAGATGCTTAGGCTTAGTCTTTTGTGGTATACGGCGTACAACAACGAAAAGTTACTTATTCTACTGTTAGGCAAAAGCGAGGTACAGAAGCAGAAGTAGGCGGTTAGTATCTATAATGTACCATTAATTTAACATAACGTATTTTTGATAACTCGTAAAAGTCCTGAGTTTTTCCAGACCACGAGGCGCCAGGTGACTATTATCTCCTGAGTCCAGATCTGCTTGCTTAGTCAGTCCCGATTGTTCTCCTTCGGGGCCAGATGGTCGTTGACCCTTGCACCCAGATACGGGAGAGGGGGGTAGTCCCTGAATAGCTATAGGGAGGCTGTTGGTATTTTTCCACTTTTCACTAGAAGGGGCTAGGAGGCACAGACCCTGGTGTGGACGTGTGGGCCAGGGGCTTCATCATGGCAGACTAGGATGTATGGCTGCTGTCCAAATAGTAGATAAGGGTCCTGCAGCTGTCCAGACCTGAAGGTCACTCTAAGGGGCTCCTGTTGCCTTTTTTTTTTCCCCCCGGTGGTGGGGCTTGAACTCTGGGCTTGAGCCATTGTCCCTCAGATCTTCAGCTCAAGACTAGTGCTCTACCACTTGAACTAGAGCGCCACTTCCAGTTTTCTGGTGGTTTATTGGAGATAACAGTGTCATGGACTTTCCTGCCCTGGCTGGCTTTGAATCACGATCCTCAGATCTCAGCCTCCTGAGTAACTAGGATTACAGATGTGAGCCACCCGCGCCCGGCTGCTGTTGCCTTCCTTATATGGTGGTAGCTGCCCCAGAGAAGTGCTATCCCAGGTAAAGGGGGTTGGAAGTTGATTATTTACTGCCTTTACTACTTGGGTCTACTGTTGCCTAGGAAGGGAGCATGCTAAGCTGTGGAGAAGGGAAGGAGTGGAATAGGCTATTGGAAGGGAGCTCATTTCGCTAACAGTACTAGAACTTGAATCAGGACCTTACATTCTTGCTTGGCTTTTACCCTCAAGGATGGCGCTCAACCACTTGAGCCACACATCCACTTCTGGCTTATTGCTAGTTCCTTGGAGATAATGAGTGTCTTGGGGGGCTGGGAAGGTGGCTCAGTGGTAGAGTGCTTGCTTTGAATACATGAGGCTCTGTGTTCGATTCCTTAGCACCACATAAGCAGAAAAGGCCAGAAGTGGCATTGTGGCTCAAGTGGTAGAGCGCTAGCCTTGAGCTGAAGAGCTGAGGAACAGTGCCCAGGCCCAGAGTTCAGGCCCCACGACTGACAAAAAAAAAAGAGTGTCTTGGATTTGACTGCCGAGGCTGGCTTTGAACCATGCATGATCCTCAGATCTCAGCCTCTTGAGTAGCTAGGATTATAAACCTGAGTCACCAGCACCTGCCATGGCTCATCTTTTCATTGATATTTAAGGGCCTGGAGCATTACCACGTCCAGGATCAGCTCACAAGGTTAGTCATGGTTAAACAACAAACTTCTGGTTACAGGATATCTGATGCTAGGTTTGGGGCCTGGATCTCTTGCTTTGTTACGTTAAAAGTCCATTGTTGCCAGATGCTGGTGGCTCAGGCCTGTAACCATAGCTGGTTACTGGAGGCTGAGATCTGTGGATCTCAATTGGAAGCCAGCCTGAGCAGGAAAGTCTGAAACTCTTATCTCCAGCTAACCACCAAAATGCTAGAAGTGAAGATGTGGTTCAAGTGGTAGAGTGCCAGCCTTGAATAAAAAAACAAGCAAGAGGGGCTGGGAAGGTGGCTCAGTGGTAGAGCGCTTGCCTTGCATGCCTGAGGCCCTGGGTTCGATTCCTCAGCACCACATAAGCAAAAA
>NW_012267383.1:884197-892309 GCF_000151885.1 Dipodomys ordii
GCATGAGGCCCTGGGTTCGATTCCTCAGCACCACATATGCAAAAAGAAAAAAGCCAGAAGTGGCACTGTAGCTCAAGTGGTAGAGTGCTAGCCTTTGGGCTGAAGAGCTGAAGGACAGCGCCCAGACCCAGAGTTCAGGCCCCACGACTGGACCCTCCCCCCCCCAAAAAAAAGAGTAGAGCACTTGCCTAGCATGCTCCAAATCTTGGGTTCAATCCGCAGAACCATTAAAAGATCTTAAATTAGTATTCAGCCTTTGGACACAAGGATCGACATATCAGAAGAGAGTTGAGAATATAGTCTGTTAATTTTATTTTTGTTTTGTTTTTGTGTGGGGCTTGAACTCAGTGTCTGGATGTTGTTACTGAGCTTTTGTGCTCAAGTCTAGTGCTCTACCACTTGAGCCACATCTCTGCTTCCAGCTTTTTGGTGATTAATTGGAGGTAAGAGTGTCATGGACTTTACTTCCCAGGTTGGCTTTGAACCACAATTCTCAGATCTTAATCTCCTGAATAGCTAGGATAATAGGTGTGAGCCACTGGAGTCGTTTCTGTTTTTGTTGTATTGTTTTTGTTTGTTTGTTTTCTGTTTTCACTTCTTTCATTTAGTGCAAAGTTTATGGATTCAGTGTTAATAACACTGCCTTTTCTTGCTGAATGGTATTCTGCAATACAGATCTGCACAGTTTTATTTATACTTTCATCATATGGTAGATATTTCACTTATTTCCAGTTTAGACTTACATACAAGTCTTTGTTTAGACTATATTTCATGTTCATGTCCCCCCCCTCCCCTCTGATAGTACTGAGGTTTTGAACACAGATGCTCTATCACTAGAGTGATACTTTCCAGGCCTGTTTTTATGTTTCTTTCCTTTTTAAAATTTTTTTTCTTTTTGTGCTGGTACTCAGGTTTGAACTCAAAGCCTGGGTGCTATCCCTTAGCTTTTTTGCTCAAAGCTGGTATTCTACCATTTGAATCAAGCCTTTATATCAGGCTTTCTTTCAGGTTAATTGGAGATAAGAGTTTGTTATCTATTCAGGCTGGTTTTTAAACCTGAATCCTCAGATCTCAGCCTCTTGAGTAACTAAGATTATAAGTGGGAGCCACCTGCACCAGGCTTCAAAGCTAGTTTAACGTCCAAAGTTCTTTAGGATTATACTGGTCCTTTCTATTTAGTTGGTTTGTGTTTGTTTGTTGTGAGTAGACTGTTGTTGTATCTGAATGGTTTCCCAACTTTTTTTTTCTTTTTTTTTTTTTTTTGGTTTGGTCGTGGGGCCTGAACTACTCTGGGCCTGGGTGCTGTCCCTCAGCTCTTCAGCTCAAGGCTAGAGCTCTACCACTTGAGCCACAGCACCACTTCCGGCTTTTTTCTTTTTACTTTTGTGGTGCTGAGGAATCAAACCCAGGGCCTCAGGCATGCAAGGCAAGCGCTCTACCACTGAGCCACCTTCCCAGCCACTTCCCCATACCAACTTTTTTATACTGTTACTGTAGATGTGTTTTCTCCTCCTTTTTCAGTAGTAGAGTTTTTTCTTAATTTATTTTTTGTTATTATAAAGGTAATGTACAGAGAGGTTACAGTTTCATGTCAGGTAATGAGTATATTTCTTTTTGGACAATGTCATCCTTCCTTGCTTTCATCTTTTACTTTCGTGTGTGTGTGTGTGTGTGTGTGTGTGTGTGTGTGCTTGTGCTCTTGCTTAGCTTTTTCACTCAAGGCTGGAGCTCTACCATTTGAGCCATATTTGCACTTCTGGCTTTTGTTGGTTAATTAGAATAAGAGTCTCAGTCTCACCTCTACCCAGGTTGACTTTGAACCATGATCCTCAGCTCTCAGCCTTCTGAGTAGTTAGGATTATAGGTATGAGCCACCAGCACTGGGTTCATTCAGTAGTTTTAAGATTAATCAGACATACTCTCTTGCTACATATTGATTTCTTCTTCTTCTTCATAACAGGAGATTCACATGGGGCACTGTGTCAATCTGACGGATGATGCTGTGGAAGCTGTTCTTACCTACTGCCCCCAGATATGCATATTGTGCTTCCATGGATGCCCCCTGATAACAGGTCAGTCCCAGAGACTTTGGGGTCCTCCACTTTCATCTTTATGTATATTAACTGGGGGACCTTGAGGAAATAACTTATGACACTGGGAACCTCCGTCACTAAATGTCAGCTGTTTGAGGCTGATGGCCGCAGCCCTGGTCATGGCCTGCTTATCAAACATGATGAATAAGCCAGGAACTGGTGGCTCATGCCTATGATCCTAGCTACTTAGGAGGCTGAGATCTTATTGTCTCAGTTTGAAGACAGCTCTGGCAGGAAAGTCCATGAGACTCTAATCTCCAATTAAGCACCAAAACGAATAGAAGTCCAGCTGTGCCCCAAGTGGTAGAATGCTAAAGCTCAAGGACAGCAACCCAGGCCCTGAGTTCAAACCCCAGGACCAGCACACACACACACACACACACACACACACACACACACACAATTTAGCTAGGCGCTGGTGACTCATGACCTGTAATTGTAGCTACTCAGGGGGCTGAGATCTGAGGATTGCAGTTCAAAGCCAGCCCTGGCAGGAAAGTCTCTGAGACTCTTTTCTCCAATTAAATCACAGGAAAAGTCAAAAGTAGCACTGTGGCTCAAATGGTAGAGTGCTAGCAGTGAACAAAAAGTATAGGGATAGCACCCAGGCCCCAGAGTTCAAGCCTCGGGACCAGCAAAAATTCATTCATTCATTCATCCAAAACATATGCTTTATGTAGACAATAAACTTATCTGTTATAAAGTTACATCAGCAAGCTGTAGACATTGGGATTCAGAATAACTCTGACTCAGGAATAAGCCTTTCACTGATGGAGCATAAAAGAGCCATAACCTCCAGGAACTTATGGCTCAAACCTGTAATCCTAGCTACTCAGGAGATTGAGATCTGAAGATCTGGGTTCCAGTCCAGCCTGGGCAGGAAAATAGGAGAGACTGTAATCTCTAGTTGGTTAACTGGAACAAAAAGCTAGAGGTTGAAGTATGGCTCAGGTGGTTGAGTGTCAACCTGAAACAGAAAAGCTAAGCAAGGCTGCAAGACCCAGCTGGGGGCTAGTGGCTCATATCTATAATCGTAACTGCTCAGGGGGGCTGAGTTATAAGGATTAACATTTGAAGCCAGCAGAGGTAGGTCCAATTCTAAAAGTCTGTACATCTACCCCAGTTGATACATATGAACTTCACATGCACACTGAACAACATAGGGTGCTTCTCAGGTAACTATTATCTTCATTGTCTCTACTTGTTAAATATTTATTACTGTTACTATAAAAGTGATGTGCAAAGGTGTTACAGTTAACGTAAGTCAGGTAAAGAGTACACTTCTGGGCTGGGAATGTGGCTTAGTGGTAGAGTGTTTGCCTAGCATGCATGAAGCCTTGGGTTCAATTCCTCAGAACCACATAAACAGAGCCAGAAGTGGTGCTGTGGCTCAAGTGGTAGAGCACTAGCATTGAGCACAGAGAGGCTCAGGGACTGAGCCCAGGCCCTGAGTTCAAGCCCTAGGACCAGAAAAAAAAATTTTTCAAAACAGTACATCTCTTTTTGGACTATGTCACCCCTTCCCTCCTCCTCCCAGTTTTTCCTCCCAGCCCCAGCCACACGTTGTATGTTCATTTTCCACATAGTGTCTAGTTAGTACCACTCCTGCATTTGTTTACTCTTTGTCCCTCCATTTCTGTGCCTCCCCTCAAAAAAGAAAAGAAGAACAGAAAAAAGAAAAAAGGACAGAAAATGAAAACAGCAATGAAGATAATGCTTGTTTCCATTTCCTGGACCTATTTCATTTTTAAGCAGGGTCTCAAATATTTAGCCTAGGTTGGCCTCAAACTCACAATTGCCTGAATCTATTAAATTTTGAGATTACAGTTATGAACCGTTACACTCAGCTCAATGTTTTCTTTAATTACAAATCTGCTTTCTTTTTTCCTTTTTTTTTTTTTTTGTGCCAGTCCTGGTGCTTGAATTCAGGGCCTGGGCGCTGTCCCTGAATTTCTTTTGCTCAAGGCCAGTACTGTGCCTCTTCTGGCTTTTCTGTGTATGTGGTACTGAGGAATCAAACCCAGGGCTTCATGCATGCTAGGCAAGCACTCCACCACAAAGCCACATTCTCAGCCCTACAAATCTGCTTTCTAAAAGCCTTAATTTTTCACAAACAGATGGCACTAACTTCCTTCTTTGTGTGTGTGTGTGTGCGTGCTAGTACTGGGACTTGAACTCAGGGCCTTATCCACTTATTTAGCTTCTTCTCTCAAGGCTGGTGCTCTACCAGTTGAGCCACACTTTCATTTCTGGTCTTTTGCTGGTCATTTGGAGATGAGTTTCTCAAGACTTCCAACCAGGATCTTCAGATCTGAACCTCCTGAGCTAGGACTACAGGCATGAGCCACTAGAACCTGGCTAAAAAAGAGATTTGTTGCTCAGGATTTGTGTGTGTGTGTGTGTGTGTGTGTGTGTGTGTTTTAATTGGTGGTCATGGGGCTTGAATTCAGGGCCTAGGCTTTTATACTTAAGTAGTGCTCTACCACTTTGAACCTCAGCTCTACTTCCCATTTTCTGGCAGTTAATTGGAGATAACAGTCTTACACACTTTCCTGCCTGGACTGGCTTTGAACTGTAATCCTTAGATGATCTCAAGGCATAAGTTACCAGGGCCCAGCTTTTTCTTTTAAGAATAATAATAATACACACACACACACACACACACACACACACACGGGTTTGTACTCTTTTTTGGGGGTGTGGGGTTGTACTCTTAAACTCAGGGCCTGAGGGTCTCCCTTGTCTTTTTGCTTCATGGCTGGTACTCTCCTACTTGACCTGTAGTTCCAACTTTTCTTAATATTCTCTCTAATAGTTGATGAATTATTACCTCTAAAACTCTCTCATGTCTGTCCTTAAAACTGTTTTAGAGGGCTGGGTAGGTGGTTTAGTGGTAGAGTGCTTGCCTTGCATGCATGAGGCCTTGGGTTCGATTCCTCAGCACCACATAAGCAGAAAAAAAAAAAAAAGCCAGAGGTGGTACTGTGGCTCCAGTGGTAGAGTGCTAGCCTTGAGCTGAAGAGCTGAGGGACAGAGCCCAGGCCCAGAGTTCAGGCCCCACGACCGGACACCCCCCACACACAAAAAAAAAACTGTTTTAGATTTTTTTTTGGTCAGTCATGGGGCGCCCAAGGCAAGTGCTCTACCACTTGAGCCACAGCACCACTTCCAGTTTTCTGATGGTTAATTGGAGATAAGATTCTCATGGGGATATTCCTGCCTGGGCTGACTTTGAATGGTGATCCCCATATCTCAGCCTCCTAGGTAGGTAGCTAGGATTACAGGTGTGAGCCACCTGTGCCCGGCCTGTTATAGATTTTAATACTAATCTAACACTCTAAACAAGGCAAATGTATGCTCTCTACCCTGGCTAGGTTCAAAAAGGCACATATTAGACAAGAGAAGGCTCAACTCCAGCATAGGTTTATTGGGGGGAAAACCCTGCGGAAGGGGAACCCCCCTTCCCCAGCTAGAGCTACAGCCTCCTAGCTTACACATGGTGTATTTGTAGTGGAGTTACCAACGTTGTCTGGTGAGGGTTGGTATGAAGAAAACTAATGGTAGGACATAACTCTCGTGGGGAGGGATCACAGTTGGGGGCAGGGAAGAAGCTGGGCTGGGATTTTGTGCTCAAGGCCCAATTGACAATAAATTTTTGGTCTGGCACCAGACACAGGAATTCAGCCAGTTAGAGAGAGGATAATGAGGGAGTGTTAGTAAATCAAGGCTCTGGTCTGGGACCTCAAGATAAGAGCAAAGGGCTCTTGGGACCTAACAACCCTCATGGTTCAAGGAGGAAATCTGCAGTAGGGAAGGCAATGTCTGCTAGATTCAAAAAGAGGAAAAAGGCCAGACAGAATAGCAGCATGGGTTTATTAGAAAACAAAACAAACAAACAAAAACGACAACAATAGGACTGGTGGCTCATGCCTGTAATCCTAGCTACACAAGAGGCTGAGAGCTGAGGATCCTGGTTCAAAGCCAGCCCAGCCAGGAAAGTCCATGAATCTCTTACCTCCAATTAACCAACTAAACGTAGAACAGTAGCTCTATGTTTGCCTTGAGCAAAAAGCCATAGGGACAGTGCCCAGGCCCTGAATTCAAGTCCTAGGACTAGCACACGTGCACACGTATGCATGCACACGCATGTGCCACACACACACACAACTGCACAGGGGAACCTTCAGCCAAAGCAAGAGACTCACTCTGAAATATTCACAGTGGTCTGAAAGAGCACTAGAACTGCCTAATAGGAGTGGTTTGGAAATAACCAGAATGAGAGAAATGGTGGGAAACAAGGTCACAGCTGGAGCTAGGGAGGAAGCAAGGGCTGCGTATCTGCTCAAGGTCCACACTGGGCTGGGAGTACATTTGAGTCTGTGCCTGCTGCATGAGTTTATCTGGTCTGGGAAAGAGGTGGGAGTATTATTGAATCAAGGCACTGTTCTGGGGCCTCAAGATAAAGACATTTGGCTATTTGGACCTAACAATTTTATTAGAAGCTTCTCTTGTTTGTGCTAAAGCTTGCTAGCTATGAATCTGACCCATCACTGCCAGTGCTGGATGGGAGAGGGATGGGTAGGAGGGGAAGTAAAGGGGTTCTCCATCCATACTCACATCTCAGCTTTGTGATTAGCTAGGAATACAGATGTGAGCCACCATACCCAGCTAATAAATAAATAGGAAAGGAAAGGGGGGAAGGGAGAAAGGAAGGTGGCAGAGAGAGAAACTATTGATATTATTCACTACCTTAACCCCCTAGTCTAGGGCTGGGAAGGTGGCTCAGTGGTAGAGCGCTTGCCTCACATGCATGAAGCCCTGGGTTAGATTCCTCAGCACCACATGAGCAGAAAAAAGCTGGAAGTGGCGCTGTGGCTCAAGTGGTAGGGCACTAGCCTTGAGCTGAAGAGCTGAGGGACAGGACAGGGCCCAGGCCCAGAGTTCAGGCCCCACGACCAATGATTAGGATGACAACGACGATGATGACGACGACAACAACAAACACCCTAGTCTAACTGCTTAGATTTTCATGTGATAGAGCTGCCTAAGGACACTGGTTATGACATCTGTGTTATGTGGCAATATGCTGCCATCTAGTGTCAGATTGCTTAAATTACATAAAATTAGGTGACATGCTTACTAAAGGATTAATGACAAAATAATCTGAAAAACCACCACCAGATAAAATGAAATTCAGAACTATGTCTCTGATTTTCTTTTTAAAAATTGTAATGGCTAGCCAGGTGCTGGTGGCTCGTGCCTGTAATCCTAACTACTCAGAAGGCTGAAATCTGAGGATCACAATTCAAAGTCAGCTGGAGCAGAAAAGTCCATGAGACTCTTACCTCCAATTAACCACCAGAAATCTAGAAGTGGGGCTGTGGCTCAAGTGGTAGAGTTCTCACCTTGAAATGAAGAGCTCAGGGACAGCGCCCAGGCCCAAAATTCAAGCCCCATGACTGACCAAAAAAAAAAAAATTGCATTGGCTGTTAGCAGTGGAAGAAGGAAGGAAGGGGTGGGGGGAGGAAGGGAGGCAGACTGGCTGGAGAATTGGATGGTGTATGCAGTGAATTTTTAGCTACCTTGGGGAATAATGACATTGTAGCAATACCTTTTTATTTTACTTTTTTCTGGTCCTAGGTGCTGTCCCTGAGCTTTTTGCTCAAGGCTAGTGCTATACCACTTGGGACACAGTGCCAATTCTGGCTTTTTCTGCATGGTTTATTGGAGATAAAAATCTCTCGGACTTCCCTGCCTGGGTTGGCATGTGAGCCACTTGTGCTCAGAATAGCTGTCTTTTTTGCTTTGTGCTGATGACTCATGTCTACAATAAACATTTTAAAAAGAAAAAAAATAACCAACTCTTTGGGGGTTGGAGGTGTGGCCTCAGTTGGTAGACTATCAGCAAAAGCGTCACGTATGGAGATCAAATCCTGATTTCTGACCTAAAAGAAAACAGTCAAGAGAATGACTATGATTCTGTTTGCCTAGATCTTCTTCTTTTTTTTTGGGGGGGGG
>NW_012267383.1:892359-893549 GCF_000151885.1 Dipodomys ordii
AGAGTTCAGGCCCCACGACCGGCCCCCCCCCCCAAAAAAAAAGAAAAAGTCGGAAGTGGCGCTGTGGCTCAAGTGGTAGAGTGCTAGCCTTGAACAAAAGAAACTCAGGGACAGTGCCCAGGCCCTGAGTTCAAGCCCCAAGTCTGGCAAAAAAAAAACCAAAAGTGGAGGTGTGGCTCAAATGGTAGAACACCTGCCTTGAGTAAAAAAGCTCAGGGAGACCACCCAGGCCCTAACTCATTCAAGCCCCAGGACTAGTTAAAAAACAAAAAGACTGGGTGCTGGTGGCTCACCCCTGTAATACTAGCTACTCAGGAGGCTGACATCTGAGGATCACAATTCAAGGCCAGCTTGAGCAAAGAAAGTCTGTGAGACTCTTATCTCCAATTAACCACCAGAAAACTAAAAATGGCCCTGCAGCTTAAGTAGTAGAGCACCTGCCTTGACTTGAAGAGCTCAGGGACAGTGCCCAAACCCAGAGTTCAAGACCCACAACTGACAAAAAATAATTTTTTTGACTATTTCATGTTTTGGGTGGTTAAGTAATTATAATAGAATTTGGCATCGTGCCCTTCATTGCTTTAAGTGACAGAGGTGGAAAGGATGTAAGGAGATTGGAGATAATTATAACTAAGTGATTAATCCATTCTAGAAAGTTCTGTTTTTATTTTCTCCATTTATGGGCTGTTTCTTTTTCCTTGACTTAGGTTTCTGACAGTGGTGTGCTTGCGTTGGTTAGTGGACCATGTGCTAAGAAGTTAGAGGTAATTTGAAAATATATGTAAAGTTGATGTAACTAACTTTTATGTGGGCTGGGAAGGTGGTTCAATGGTAGAGTGCTTGTCTTGCATGCATGAGGCCCTGTGTTCGATTCCTCAGTACCACATAAGCAGAAAAATTTGGAAGTGGCACTGTGGCTCAAGTGGTAGTGTGTTAGCCTTGAGCTGAAGAGCTGAGGGACAGTGCCCAGGCCCTGAGTTCAGGCCCCATGACTGACAAAAACAAAACAAAAAAAACTAACTTTTCGGGGCTGGGAAGGTGGCTCAGTGGTAGAGCGCTTGCCTTGCATGCATGAGGCCATGGGTTTGATTCCTGAGCACCACATAAGCAAAAAGAAAAAAGCCGGAAGTGGTGCTGTGGCTCAAGTGGTAGAGCGCTAGCCTTGAGCTGAAGAGCTGAGGGACAGCGCC
>NW_012267383.1:905039-914723 GCF_000151885.1 Dipodomys ordii
TCTTTTTGCTTATGTGGTGCTGAGGAATCGAACCCAGGGCCTCAGGCATGCAAGGCAAGCACTCTACCACTGAGCCACCTTCCCAGCCCCCTAGATCTTCTTTAATTCAATAATGTTTATAGTTTGCAGATCCTACTCCTGTGTGTATGTGTCAGTCCTGGGGCTTAAACTTTGGCATAGATGCTGAGCTTGAGCTTTCGTGCTCAAAGCGAATGCTCTACTTTAGCCACAGCTCTCCTTTCTGCCTTTTGCTAGTTAAGAGTGTCACAACTTTCTCGCCCTGGCTGACTTTGAAGTGTGATCCTCAGATCTCAGACTTCTGAGTAACTAGTGGTATGAGCCATCAATGCCCAGCTTATAGAGGCATTTAAGTTTTAACTTTTGTCAAACTCGTTCTTAAGAATTACCTTTTCTTTGAGACAGTCTCATTATGTTTACCAGATCTGCCATAAACTTGTGACTTCCCGAGACCATTCTTGGTTTGATCCCCAGCAGCACCCCTCAAAAATAAAATTTTAAAAAGGCTACAGGCATGGCTTAAGTGACAGAGTACGTACCTAGCAATGGACAGTAGACCTGTCAAAAATCTGAGTTAAGCCAGGTACTGGTGACTCATACCTGTAATCCTAACTACTCAGGAGGCTGAGATCTGAGGATTTCGGTTTAAAGCCATCTTGGGCAAGAAAGTACCTGAAACTCATCTCCAATAAGCCACTAGAAAATGGCAAGTGGCGCTGTGGCTCAAGTAGTAGAGCGCTAGCTTTGACCTGAAGAGCTGAGGGACAACACTCAGGCCCAGAGTTCAAGCCCCAAAACCAGAAAAAAAAGAAAATTTTATTTAAGCCAGGTGCTGGTGGCTCATGTGTGTTAATCCTAGTTAGTCAGGAGGCTGAGATATAGGTATTACAGTTCAAAGTCAGCTCAGGCAGGAAATTTTGTGAGACTCTTTATCTCCAGTTAAAAACAAAACAAACAAAAAAGGTAGGAGGTTCACTGTTCAAATGTAGTGCAAAAACGTTTGGGGGCTGTGAATGTGGCTCAGTGGTAGAGTGCGTGCCTAGCATGCATGAAGCCATGGGTTCGACTCCTCAGTACCACATAAACAGAAAAAGCTGAAGTGGCACTGTGGCTCAACTGGTAGAGTGCTAGCCTTGAGCAAAAGAAGCTCAGGGACAGTGCCCAGACTCTGAGTTCAAGCCCCAGGACTGGCAAAAAAAAAGCTGGAAGTGGTGCTGTGGCTCAAGTGGTAGAATGCTAGCCTTGAGCCAAAAATGCTCAGGGACAGCGCCCAAGCCCAGAGTGCACAAGCTCCAGGCTGGCAAAAAAAAAAAAAAGTTCAGGAACAAGCTGGATGCTGGTGGCTCACGCCTGTAATCCTGGCTACTCAAGAGGCTGAGATCTGAGGATTGCAGTTCAAAGCCTGGGTAGGAAAGCCTGTAAGACTCATTTCCAAATAACTGCCAGAAAACTGGCAGTGGAGCTGTGGCTCAAAATGGTAAAGCATTAACCTTGAGTAAAAGAGCTCAGGGAAAGTGCCCACACCCTGAGTTTAATCCCCATGACTAACCAAGGGCTTACTATTATGACTAACCTGCAGTCCTCCTGCCTTAGCCTCACAGGTGCTGGGGCTTACCATTAATTCATGAGTTACTCAGTGGTATACTATGCTCACTCTATATATGGTGCTATTTAATACTTTAAATAACCCTGAGATAAAAATAATCAATTCTCCAGCTTATATCTGATTATTGTTTTCCTTTGATTATTGTGAATTAATATACTGTCATTGTTTTCTTTTATAGATCATTCACGAGAAGTCTTGGACCAGTTAGTAGGCCCAAACAAACTAAAGCAAGTATCGTGGACTGTGTACTGAGGTTATGGAAATTTGTCAAACAATGAAAGCTGGACTCTGCTTTCCAGATAGGGTCAATAGATATCTGCTGCCCACTTAATTTAGCATTACTTCGTGACTATTGTGTTATTTAAGCTATGCTCTCAGAGAGTAGACTAAATCCCCATGAATGTAGTTTGTGCTGTAAAGCTAGCCAGATTCCTAAACATGTTACTACGACTCTGAGTCTGTATTTGTTTGATAAGTATTTGTTTATAAAATGCTAATCCTGATATGAACTCAGGCAGAGAAAGAGACTGTTTTGTGAAGTAAGTTTCAAATGATGTTTTCCCTTGAAATACCCTCCTCTGTAGGTATTAGAGCTGTTCTGAGATATTAACTAGTACAAATAAACCTTAGAACTCTTTGAAGTAAAGGTCTTTCTAGAAGCATAATTATTCTGCCATGATTATTTCTGGCTCTTACCTTCACAAAGTATTGAAATGTCCATCTGTGCCAGTGGCAGGTGGCTCACACCTGTAATCTTTGCTATTCAGAAAGCTGAGATCTGAGGACTGCAGCTAAAAGCCAGCCCAGGCAAGAAAGTCCATGGGACTCTTTGCTCCAATTTTAACCACCAAAAAACCAGAAGTGGAGCCGTGGCTTAAAGCAGTAGAGCAGTAGCCTTGGGTGAAAAAGTTCAGGGATAGTGCCCAGGTCTCGAGTTCAACTCACCTCATAATGCACAAAGAAAAAATTGAGAAATTTTAAAAAATAGGTCTTTTTGAAAGAAGTACTTATATAGGTCAGAAACAGATAGCTACATAAAGGAAGGCCGCAGTGGCACACACCCACAGCCCCAGCACCTGTGAGGCTAAGGTGGGAGGACTGCAGTTCAAGGTTAGCTTGGGCTATAGCCCAGACTGCATAGTGAGAACCTGCCTCAAGAGCAGAAGGGAAGGAGGGTGTCAGAAGCTGAAGTTACAATCTTTAATAGGCCCCTCTGTACAGCATTTAATAGTCCCCTCTGTATGGTATTTAATAGGCCCCTCTGTACGGTATTTTCACAATAAAAAACAATCTGTGAAAGAAAAATCTTTAGGGCTGGGAAGGTGGCTCAGTGGTAGAGTGCTTGTCTTGCACACATGAGACCCTGGGTTCGATTCCTCAGCACCACATAAGCAGAAAAAAGCCAGAAGTGTTGCTACGGCTCACGTGGTTGAGCGCTAGCCTTGAGGTGAAGAACTGAGGGACAGCGCCCGGGCCCAGAATTCAGGCCCCACGACGGACAAAAAAAAAAAATCTTTAATAGGACACCAGTGGTTCATGCCTGTAAACTTGCTAATCAGGAGGCTGAGATCTGAGGATCATGGTTCAAAGCCTCTTCCTGCCTTCCTTCTTTCCTTCCTTCTTTCCTTCCTTCCTTCTCTGTCTTTCTCTCTCTCTCTCTTCTTTCTTTCTTTCTTGTCCTGGGGCTTCCCTGAGCTTCTTTTGCTCAAGGCTAGCGATCTACCATTTGAACCACAGCATCACTTCCAGCTTTTTCTCTTTATGTGGTATTGAGGAACTGAACCCAGGGCTTCATGCAAGCATTCTACCACTAAGCCACATTCCCAGCCCATTATTCTTAGCTGATCTAACAGACAATAGATTGTTCAAAATAATAATATTATTAGTGATGTATTTAGTGATTACAGCTTCTGGTCAGGCTTATAAGGGGCATATTATAAAGTTTCAGTGTCATAAAGAACTTGAGAGTGGGTGCTGGTGGGCTCACACATATAATCCTAGCTACTAAGGAGGCTGAGATCTGAGAATCACAGTTCAAAATTAGCCTGTGCAGGAAAAGTCCATGAGATTCTATCTTCAGTTAACCACCAGAAAACTGGAAGTGGAGCTGTAGCTCAAAGTGGTATAGCATTAGCCTTGAACAAAAGAGCTAAGGGACAGCGCTCTAGCCCTGTGTTCAAGCCCCATGACTGACAAACTTGAGAGAGGAGGGTGCACTGTTAAGGTTCTCATACTGCTCATGAAGTTTATTTGAAGTATACTTGGGCTAAATGTCAATAGCTCACAACTATAATCCTAGCTGCTCAAGAGGCTGAGATCTGAGAATCTGGATCCAAAGGCAGCCCAGGCAGGAAAGTCCATGGGACTATTATCTCCAGCAAGGCAGTAAAAAGCTGAACGTGGAACTGGCTCCCAAGAAACAGAGCCCAGCCTTGAGCAAGCAAGCAGATGGAGAATACATCTCCATCATTTGATGTAGGCTCAGGCTGCCATAATCTGTGATCTTCCTATTTATGCTTCCCTGTAGTTGAGGATGACAGTCATTGGCTGCAGTGTGTGTGTGTGGTGAATTGGAGATAGGAGTCTCACAGACTTTCCTGTCCTGACTGGCTTTAAACCAGGATCCTCAGATCTCAGCCTCCTGAGTAGCTAGGATTACAGGTGTAAGCTACCAGTACCTGGCTTTGAGAACTTTTATGCTTGGACTGGTCTCAAACCAGGCTGGCCTTGAGCCCCAATCCCCTCATCTCTGCCTCCCAAGTTGCCAGGATTACAGTCTTCCACACAGGATTGTATTGATACTTAAAAGCATGAGAACAATTTAAGGCCAAAATTCCCACACTGCACTTGTTGTCAGACCGTTGTTTTCCTGACAGGTGGGCTTAGGCAGGGAGAACTCCACTATTTTACTCAGCTGCTGTTGGATGCAGTGTCCTTTGAACTGGGGGCGCCCAGGGTCACCGATCAGGACTCGGGTTCCATAGGCCCGAGAGCAGCTCCTCAACCACTGATGGAGTCTGTCAGCAAGATCATCATCATAAAACATATCTCCAAGGACAACCAGGTCCCATTTCTCCTGTTCCATATCCAAAATGTCTTCAGTTAAGATAGGGAAAGGATTCAGCCAATTCAGTTCACAATTAAGTGAAACAGCCATTCCTGCAACTTTAAAAAACATGATCAGTTAATGGGTTAGCATATATACCAATAGGCTATTCTAAAACCTTATTTAAAAAACAATTTAACCCACCTCTCCCTCCACCCCCTTTTTTGGTGTTAATCCTGGGGCTTGAACTCAAGGCCTAGACACTGTCAAGATTTTTTGCTCAAGGCTAGCACTGCATCACTTAGACAGAGCTCCACTTGTGGCTTTTTGCTGATTAGTTGTAGATGAGAATTTCATGGACTTTTCTGCCTGGGCTTCAAACGGTGATCCTCAGATCTCAGGCTCCTGAGTAGCGAGGATTACACATGTGAGCCTCCATCATCTGGTAAACATGGTTTTTGGATTTTTTGCTTTTTAAAGATAAAGCCAGACCAGTGGTGGCTCATACCTGTAGTCCTAGCTACTCAAGAGACTGAGATCTGAGGATTGCAGTTCAAAGCCAGCCAGGGGGGCTAGGAATATGGCTTAGTGGCTTGCCTCGCATGTATGAAGCCCTGGGTTTGATTCCTCAGTACCACATACACAGAAAAGCCAGAGGTGGCACTATTGCTCAAGGTAGGGTGCTAGCCTTGAGCAAAAGCAGCTCAGGAACAGTGCCCACACCCTGAATGCCCAGGACTGGCAAAAAAAAAAAAAAAAAAGCCAGGGCAGGAAAGTCTTTGAGAACTCCTTTTTTTTTTTTTTGGTCCTGGGACTTGAACTCTGGGTCTGGGTGCTGTCCCTCAGCTCTTCAGCTCAAGGAGAATGCTCTCCCACTTGAGCCACAGCACCACTTCTGGTTTTCTGGTGGTTTATTGGAGATAAGAGTCTCACGGACTTTCCTGCCCCATCTGGCTTTGAACTGTGATCCTCAGATCTCAGCCTCCTGAGTAGCTAGGATTACAGGTATGAGCCCCCAATACCGGACCAAGAGAACTCTGATCTCCAGTTAATCTCCAGAAAATTGGGAGTTGAACTGTGGCTCAAAGCAGTAGAGTGCTAGCCTTGAGTGAAAGAGATCAAGGACAGCACCCAGGTCCTAAGTTCAAGCCAAGTCCCACGACTGACCCAAAGGGAGAGAGAGAGAGAAAGAGAGAGAGGAAGAAAGAAAGAACACTAAAATGTATCCCAGTATTAAAACATGTACTGCCAGCCGCTGGCGGCTCATGCCTATAATCCTACTACTCAGGAGGCTGAGATCTGAGGATCATGGTTCAAAGCCAGCCCGGGCAGGAAAGGCCATAAGACTCTTATCTCCAATAAACCACCAGAAAACTGGAAGTGGCACTGTGGCTTAAGTGGTAGAATGCTCACCTTGAGCTGAAGAGCTGAGGGACAGCACCCAGGCCCAGAGTTCAAGCCCCATGACTGACCAAAAAAAAAAAAAAAGTACTATTCCAAATATGGTGGGTGTTATGGTTCATGCCTGTAATCCTAGCTACTCAGGAAGCTCACTTGTGAGGATTGAGGTCTCAACCCAGCCTGGTAGACAAACCCTAAGACTCTTTATCTCCAGTTAATCAGCAAAAAGCCAGAGGTGGAAGTGTGGCTCAAGTTGTAGGTTTGAAGGAAAAAGTCAAGTAAGATCAAGAGGCCCCGAGTTCACCTTCTAATACTGGCATAAGAAAAAAAAAATACTAGGGCTGGAAAGTGGTAGAGTGCTTGTCTTGCATGCATGAGGCCCTGGGTTCAATTCCTCAGTACCACATAAGCAGAAAAAGCTGGAAGTAGCACTGTGGCTCAAGTAGTAGAGCACTAGCTTTGAGCTGAAGAGCTGAGGGATAGCGCCAGGCCCAGAGTTCAGGCCCCATGATTGACCAAAAAGAAAAAAAAAATTCTAATAGGTAAGAGTGACATTGAACAAGACACATTGTATTCATAAACTGCTTTGTTAAGTGACAACGCCTTTGTACAACTACTTAAAGATTATAACATAAATGCTGGGTGCCAGTGACTCTCACCTGTAATTCTAGCTACTCAAGATACTGAGATCTGAGGATCACAGTTCCAAGCCAGCCTGGGCAGACAAATCTGAGACTCTTGTTTACAAGTAACCACCAAAATGCTGAAGTAGGCACTGGAATGTGACTTGGTGGTAGAGTGCTTGCCCAGCATGCTTAAAGCCCTGGGTTTGATTCCTCAGTACCACATAAACAGAAAAAGCCGGAAGTGGTGCTGCGTCAAGTGCTAGAGCTCTAGCCTTGAGCAAAAAGCAGCTAAAGGACAGTACCCAGACCATGAGTTCAAGCCCCAGATCTGGAGAAAAAAATAAGTAGAGATGTGCCTCAAGTTGTAGAGCTCCAGCTTTGATTATAAAAGCCAAGCAAATTCAGGAGATTGAGATCTGAGGATCATAGTTCAGAGCTAACCTGGGCAGAAAAGTCAGTGTGAGACTCTTAGATTACCAATAAATTACAAAAAAAAAATGCTGGGGGGCTGGGAAGTTGGCTCAGTGGTAGAGCACTTGCCTTGCATGCATGAGGCCCTGGGTTCAATTACTCAGCATCACATAAGCAAAAAGAAAAAAGCCAGAAGTAGCTCTGTGGCTCAAGTGGTAGAGCGCTAGCCTTGAGCTGAAGAGCTGAAGGACAGTACCCAGGCTCAGAGTTCAGGTCCCACAACCGGACCCCCCCCAAAAAAAAAGATATATATGGGGCTGGGAAGGTGGCTTAGTGGTAGAGTGCTTGCCTTGCATGCATGAGGCCCTAGATTCGATTCCTCAGCACCACATAAGCAGAAAAAGCTAGAAGTGGCGCTTTGGCTCAAGTGGTAGGGCGCTAGCCTTGAGCTGAAGAGCTGAGGGACAGCGCTCAGGCCCAGAGTTCAGGCCCCATGGCCGAAAAAAAAAATGCTGGAAGTGGTCCTGTGGCTCAAATGGTAGAGCACTATCCTTGAGCAAAAGAAGTTCAGGGACAGTGCTCAGATTGAATTCAAGCCCCAGGACCAGCAAAAAAAATAAAAGTAAAAAAAAAAAAAAGCCAGGATTGGGAATGTGGCTTAGTGGTAGAGTGCTTACCTAGCATGTATGAAGCCCTGCGTTCAATTCCTCAGCACCATATAAATAGAAAAAAACCAGAAGTGGCTATAGCTTAAGTGGTAGAGTGCTAGCCTTGAGCAAAAGAAGCTCAGGGATTAGTGTCCAGGCCCTGAGTACAAGCCCCAGGACTAGCAGGAAAAAAAAAAAAAAGAGCCAAGTAAGAACATGTGGCTCTGAGTTCAAGGTCCCATACTTGTACAAATAAAAAAAAAAAAAAAACACTATGAGCCAGATGCTGATGGCTTGTGTCTATTATCCTAACTACTCAGGTAGCTGAAATGTGAAGATGTTCAAAGCTGGCCTCAGCAGGGAAGAGTCCATAAGACGCTCATCTCTAACCACCCAAAAGCTAGAAATGGAGCTGTGGCTCAAGTGCAGGAGTGCTAGCTTTGAGCAAAAATCATCAGGGACAGAGGCCAGGCCATCAGTTCAAACCCCAGGACCAATGCACATGCGCGTGCACACCCCCACACACACACACATGCACACACAGAGCTTGATGCTGGTCTAGGTGACGTAACAACTTCAAAGCCACCCAGAACTACATGAGACCCTGCTGCTGAATGTCTGCACATATTTATATCCTGAAAGAAAAAAAAAAGGATTAAGTTTTCAATGTTTTGCAATATGGAATCCTTACTAGGGTCTATGTCATTGGCCACAATCCTTGAGGCCCCACTCATCTTGGCAGCTATGGCTGTGGCTCCACACCCGCACCCAAGATCTAACACCGACTTTCCTCTCACAGTCTCAGGATTATCCAAGAGATACCTAGATTCAAAAAGAAGAAAAAAAAACATCTCAGGGATGTGGGGAAAGTCCTGGAAGGACTATACAAAACAACAACAACAGCCAGAGCTGGGCAGCAGTGGCTCATGCCTATAATCCTAGCTACTCAGGAGGCTGAGATCTGAGGATCACAGTTCAAAGCCAGCCCAGGCAGGAAAGTCCTTGAGACTCTTATCTCCAGATAATCACTAGAAAACCGAAAGTGGTGCTGGGGTTCAAAATGATAGAGAGGTAGCCTTGAGTGAAAGAGTTCAGGAACAGCACCCAGGCCTAGAGTTCAAACCCCAGGACCAACAAAAGAAAAAACAAGACAAAACAAAAAAACAAGCCAGGCACCAGTAGCTCGTGCCTGTAATCTTAGTTACTGAGGAGGCTAGGATCTGAGGATCACAGTTCCAATTCAGCCCAGGCAGAAAAGTCTATGAGATTCTTAGCTCCAATTACCCACCAAAGAGGCAGATACAGAACTGCAGCTCAAGTGATAGAGTAGCCTTGAATGAAAGAGCCAAGAAAAGGAAAAGCCCCAGTACTAGTACTCACACAAACACAGGAGGTTTGCATGGGTTTTGTTTTGTTATTTTGAGGGGCAGGGAAAAAGTGTCTACTTTTTTTGTTGTTGTTCATTGTGGGGCTTGAACTCAGGGTCTGGGCGCTGTTCCTGAGCTCTTTCACTCAAGGCTATTTCTCTATCACTGAGCCACAGTGCCTCTTTGGTTTTCTAGTGGAAGAGTCTCCTGGACTTTCCTGCATGGGCAGGTTTTAAACTGCGCTTCTCAGATCTTAGCCTCCAGAGTAGCTAAGACTATAGGCATGAACCACCAGTGCCTAGCTTTTTCTTTTCTTTTTCTTTTTTTTTTTTGCGGGTCGTGGGGCCTGAACTCTGGGCCTGGGTGCTGTTCTTCACCTCTTGAGCTCAAGGCGAGCACTCTACTACTTGAGCCATAGTGCCACTTCCAGTTTTCTGAGTGGTTTATTGGACATAAGAGTCTCACAGAGGGCTGGGAAGGTGGCTCAGTGGTAGAGCGCTTGCCTTGCATGCTCGAGGCCCTGGGTTCGATTCCTCAGCACCACATAAGCAAAAAGAAAAAA
>NW_012267383.1:915715-916509 GCF_000151885.1 Dipodomys ordii
GAGGCCAGTGGCTCATGTCTATAATCCTAGCTACTCTGGAGGCTAAGATCTGAGGATCATGGTTTGAAGCCAGCCAGGGGAAGGAAAGTCCATGAAACTTTTCAGTTAACCACCTAAAACTAGAAGTGGAGCTGTAGCTCAAAGTGATTTTTTCTTTTTTCTTATGTGGTGCTGAGGAATCGAACCCAGGGCCTCAGGCATGCAAGGCAAGCGCTCTACCACTATACCACTGAGCCACCTTCCAGCCCAACCTCTCTTTTTTAAAAAAAATTTTTTTTGTTTTTGTTGCTGTTGTACTGGTACTGGGGCTTGAACTCAACTCAACTCAAGACTGGCACTCTACCAATTGAGCTGTACACAGCTCCACTTCTGGCTTTTGGTTGATTAATTGGAGATAAGAGTTTTGGGAACTTTTTTGCCCAGGATGGCTTCAAACTGTGATGATCCTCAGATCTCAGCCTCCTGAGTAGGTTTACTGCTGCCAGTGTCCAGCTTCTAGCTCAAATTTAATACATGTATGTGTGTGTGTGTCAGTCTATGGCTTGAACTTGAGGACCTGGGCACTGTCCCTACCTCTTTTGCTCAAAGCTAGTACTCTACCACTTGAGCCATAGTTCCACTTGCAGGTTTGTTGGTAGTTTAGTGGATGCAGGAGTCTCACAGGGCTGGAAAGGTGGCTCAGTGGTAGAGCGCTTGCCTTGAATGCTCGAGGCCCTGGGTTCGATTCCTCAGCACCACATAAGCAAAAAGAAAAAAGCCAGAAGTGGTGCTGTGGCTCAAGTGGTAGAGCGCTA
>NW_012267383.1:916559-921708 GCF_000151885.1 Dipodomys ordii
GGTAGAGCACTAGCCTTGAGCTGAAGAGCTGAGGGACAGTGCCCAGGCCCAGAGTTCAGGCCCCATGACCGGACCCAAAAAAAAAAAAAAAAAGAGTCTCACAGAATTTCTTGCCCAGGCTGGCTCTGAACCTCGACTCTCAGATCTCAGCCTCCTGAGGGGTGAGCCACCAGGACCCAGCTCTTTTTTCTTTTTTAATGAATCTACATCTATGCCTGTGTGAAGCCTGGAGAGGACCAACAGAGAGCATTGTGGAGGTCACTCTGGCTCCCTGGGAATTTACTGGTGATCATTCCTGTCTTCTCTCTTGATGGCAACTGAAAATCCAACCTCTGGGAGGCTTCAGACCTCCTCATTCTGGTAAATACCCAAGCCAAGTATAGACGAGGCTTCCTGCTTGTCTAATTGTTTGTTGTTAGTTTTGAGTTTTTGAGGTCTCACCACATAGCTCAGGCTGGCTTCAATCTCATGCTGCTCCTTTCTCCACTTTCCAAATGCTACAGGCATGTACCACTATGCTCCGCTGTAGGAGGCTTTTTTTTTTTTTAATCTTAAGAGAAGATGACTTGTCTCTTCCCACAATAAAACCTTCCCCTAGGTTACAATCCAAACCACCACCAAATGGAGGGTTCAGTGAGCCTCGGTGACTTTGGGGTTTTGATGAAGTATGGTAGATGGAGAATGAGGCCTTGGAGGGGCTGAGAGGAGAAAGGAAGAGCAGCGGTCCCAGACCCCCATTCCAATAGGGCAGTCAGTACCTAGACAGGGCTTGGCCTCCCGGCCAGTAGATTGCCCAGTAAGGATCGCTGTAAGGCCACAGGTCAGCTCTCTCCCACCAGAACTTGCATTTGGGGGTCAGAAGTCGTAGCTGGATTTCGGGGGTGAGGCTGCCAGTGCTGGTGACTTCAGTGTTCTCTTCCAGAAACACTTTCACCTCTGGGTCCACAGGGCTTCCCGCTCCTCTCCAGAGACCGCGGTGCCCTGGAAACAGGGAGAAGCCGGCACTTCTCCAGGCCTTGAGGACATGCCACTGCCTCCTGGGAGCTTTGCAGCCACAGCGCAATGCCATTAAGCCCTTTCCAAAGCCCTTTCCAAGACCCTTGCCCAAGAACAAACTGGAGCATCCCACCTTGGCTGTAACTGGAATCTCCGGATATCTGAAAACAAAATAAGATAGAAGGGCCAGTGGCTCATGCCTGTATCTGGGAAGCTACTCAGAAGAGTCACAGTTCAAAGGCAGCCCAGGTAGGAAAGTCTTTGAGACTCTTATCTCCCATTATCTACCAAAAAGCCAGAACTGCCAGGCATTGGTGGCTCACACCTGTAATCCCAGGTACTCAGGAGGCTGAGATCAGAGGATCATGGTTCAAAGTCAGGCCTGGGCAGGAATGTCTGTGAGACTCAGATCTCCAATAAACCACCAGAAAAACTTGAGTGGTAGACTGCATGCCTTGACCTGAAGAGCTGAGGGACAGCGCCCAGGCCGAGTTCAGACCCCAAGACCGACCAACAAAACAAAACCCAGACTTTAGTGAAAAAGCTAAAGGACATGAGCCAGGCATGTGGCTTAGTGGTAGAGTGCTTGCCTAGCATGCATGAAGCCCTGAGTTCGATTCCTCAGTACACAGAAAAAGCCCAAAGTGGCGCTGTGGCTCAAGTGGTGGAGTGCTAGCCTTGAGCAAAAGCAGCTCAGGGTCAGTGCTCAGGGCCTGAGCTCAAGCCCCAGGACTAGGGGGGAAAAAAAGCTAAAGGACAAAGCCCAGGGTGTGAGGTCAAGCCCCAGTTAATACACACACATACCAATTGGGCATGGTGGGGCACATCTGTGATCCCAGAATCTGGAAGGAGAAGACAGGAGGATTCTGTTTTCCCGGCCAACTTGGGTCAATAGAGAAAAACCCTGTCTCCAAAACAAATGCCTGTGCTTGTGGGCGGACCCTAGGTGAATGAGTGACAACAGGAGAGTCCGCCACGCGGCTGTGGCAGACGGTGGCAAATTAAGTTTCTCAGGGTAGTCCTGACATGCACAGAGAAAATCCTACTTTAAACACAGATCTACACTCAAGTAGCAAAATACAGGGCCGGGCATGACGGGGCTCAGTCCCTAGCCTGCCTGGGGGGGGGGGGGTGAGCGGGTGTTGGGGATCCAGCTTGGGCCTGCGGAGCCTGGGGACGGGGGAGAGGTCATGGGTCATCTAGTTAGCCTGACAAGCCAACCAAGAAAACCCTTCTGCTCAAGGGAACAGGAACTGATCTTAAAGGGGACGTGCGGACCTTCTGGTGGGCTTACCTGGCTGGGGCGGTCCTCCCGCTCCTTTGCGCGTGCGCAATGGGGCCCCAAAAGTCACGATCTCTGGACTCAGAAGCCCCGCCCCCGCCTTCCGGCTGCTGGCGAGGCCAAGCCTGTCCAGCACTTCCGGGGGCGGGAAGCCCTGCCTGCAAGTGTGTTTGCTGAGTGGGCAGCATCTGGCCGGCGAGCAGCGCGTGTGCCAGTCTGTGACAGCCCACATAGAGTGGGGAGGTGACACGCAGCAAGCCCCTGAGGACACGGCGTGCAGCTGCGAGTCCCCAGGGCGGGTGGCTCGTGCATGGAAAGGACGCTACTCTGGAGGCTGACATCTGAGGGTCCAAGCTCGAGACCAGACCAGACAGACAAAAAGTGGAGGTGACTCTCGAGTGGTAGATTTCCAGCCTTGAGCAAAAAAAGCCAAGTAAGTACAAGGCCCTGAGTTCAAGCCCCACGGCCGACAAAAAGGAAGAGGCGACATTGGCAGAAAGACAGCAAGAGAGAGAAAGGAATGAAGGAGAAAGAAAGGAAAGAAAGAAAAAAGAGGAAGGAAGGAACGAACAAAAAAGAAAAATTCCTACTAAACAGCAAAAAGCTGGAAATGGACACGTGGCTCAATTGGTAGAGCTCTAGACTTGAGCCCAAAAGCTCAGGAACAGTGCCCAGGCTTTGAGTTCAGGCCCTAATACTGGCCACACACACTCAAAAGACCTTTACATGAATAAACACAGAGTCCCCCAGGACTGGCAAAAAGAAAGAAAGAAAAAAATATCTCCTTTAATTCAGTTTCTTGTAAAGGTTCCTAAGAGCAAAACAATATCCTTCAGAAAATCTCATTGTTATAGACAGGGTGTTAAGCTTTACCTAACTGCATTATATTATGACCTTAGAAAAACCTTTATTTTTTCACTCAAGGCTGGCTCTTTACCACTTCAGTCACAACTCAGCTTGCAATCATTGTTGTCTTTGTGTCAGGCCTCGTGCTTTCTTGGACTTTTTGTTGTTGTTGTTGGTTGTGGGGCTTGAACTCCGGGCCTGAGCGCTGTCCCTCAGCTCTTCAGCTCAAGGCGAGCACTCTACCACTTAAGCTACAGAGCCATTTCCGGGTTTCTGGTGGTTTATTGGAGATAAGAGTCGGGGCTGGCTTTGAACCACAATCCTCAGATCTCAGCCTCCTCAGTAGCTAGGATTACAGGCGTGAGCCACCAGTACCGGCTTTGAATTTTTTTCTTAAGGATAGAACTTTGCATTTGAGCTACAGTTCTACTTCTGGCTTTTTGATGGTTAATTGGAGGATAGTCTCTCAGATTTGTCTGCCCAGGCTGGCTTCAAACTCTCAGCATCATGAGTAGCTAGGATTGTAGATGTGACCCATTAGCACCGGATAAAATACCTTTTTCTTTCTTTTTTTTTGTCGGTTGTGGGTCTTGAACTCTGTGCGTGGGTGCTGACCCTGAGCTCTTCAGCTCAGGCTAGCACCCTACCTCTTGAGCCACAGAGCCACCTCGGGCTTTTGCTGTTTATGTGGTGCTCAGGAATCAAACCCAGGGCTTCATGCATTCAAGGCAAGCACTCCATCACTGAGCCACCTTCCCAGCCCAGATAAAATACCTTTAGATAGCTTTTAATTACAACCAGGATTGAATATCTTAAAAGATTTTTATCTTGGTCTGAGGTCAGCAATGGACCAAGCTGTGATTAATAAAGAAGCTGCAGTTTTACATAGTGGCCAGAAGAGGGAGTGCTGGGCCCTTGATAGCAGTCACAGAGAACTGATCAGACATGGAAGTTCTTTCAAATGGACATACTGAGCAGGTGGACATTATACTCCAAGTATAAATTGAGCTCCCAGAGACACATCCTGTGCCTGAAATTCAAGTCCTGTCATTTATCATGTAGGTGAACTTTGATATGGTGCTTAAGCTTTGAGCCTCAGTTTTCTCACCGATAAGGCAACTAAAAAGTAGTTCTGAGTAGGGTGCCAGTGGCTCATACCTGTAATCCTAGCTACTGAGGAGGCTGACATCTGGGGATCTCTCTCATCTCTGATAAACCACCAGAAAACTGGAAATGGTGCTGTGGCTCAAGTGGTAGAGCACTAGCCTTGAGCTGAAGAGCTGAGAGACAGTGCCCAGGCCCAGAGTTCAAGTCCCCCCCCCCCAAAAAAAAGAGTTATGGAATTCAGACACTAGTGGTTCTTGCCTGTAATCCTAGCTACTCGGGACTCTGAGATCTGAGGAATGTGGTTCAAAGACAGCCCAGGCAGGAAAGTCTGTGACACCTTTATCTCCAATTAGCCATCAGAAAACCAAAAGTGGAGCTGTGGCTTAAAGTGGTAGACACAACACCTAGGCTGAGTTCAAGCCCCATAACCAACAAAATAAATAAAAATAGATAAATAAAAAGTAGTATTGACCTCCTGTAGAAATAGGAGAAATGAAATCTAAAAGCACACACACACAACTTAAACAGTGCCTAGAACACACTGTATACCTATACCTATTTGTCACAGATCATATTTTCCTGGCAAGCTTTTAGGCATTCTAGAAACTCACCCATGGAGGCTGAATGACCACAAATACTCAGTTTCTAACTCTGTCTCTCCTGGCCCTGGAGCTTGCACTAAGGGTCTGAGCACTGTCCCTTAGCTTTTTCACTCAAGGCTGGCACTCTACCACTTGAGCCATAGCTCCCCTTTGGCTTTTTTTTTGGTGGATAATTGGAGATAAGAGTCTCAATGGGGCCTGGGAAGGTGGCTCAGTGATAGAGTGCTTGCCTTGCATGCATGAGGCCCTGGGTTTGATTCCTCAGCACCACATAAGCAGAAAAAGCTGGAAGTGGCACTGTGGCTCAAGTGGTAGA
>NW_012267383.1:934778-939857 GCF_000151885.1 Dipodomys ordii
GGGGAAAAACAAAGGAGGAGGCAACAATGCTTGATAAGAAATGTACTCATTACCTTGCTCATGTAATTGTAACCCCTCTGTACAGTATTTTCACAAGAAAAAAACTTAAAAAAATTTGAAGAAGGAAAGTTTAACAACATAGAATGTGAAAGATAAACATTGCAGCCTTTCAGATATTTTTATGTACCTTGTGTTTTCCAGTCCTGGGGATTGAATTTAGGGCCTGAGTGCTGTCCCCAAGCTTTTTTGCTCAAGGCTAGTGCTCTACCACTTGAGCCTCTGGCTTTTTTGGGTACTTAATTGGAAACTAAGTGTCTCACCGACTTTCCTGTCCAGGCTGGCTTTGAACCATGATCTTAAGGTCTCAGCCTCCTGAGTAATTAGGATTACAGACTTGAGCTACCAGTGCCCAGACACTTCTGACTTTTTAGCGATTAATTGTCTCACAGTTTCTTGTTTTGGCTAGCTTCAAACCACAATCCTCAGAGTTCAACTTCCTGAGTAACTAAGATTAAAGACATAAGCCACTGGAGTCCAGTTGGTCAATCAAATTCTTCTTCTCCCCTGCCCCCACCCCAGTTTTTTGGTGGTTCATTGGAGATAAGAGTCTCACAGACTTTGCTGCAAGGTCTGGCTTTGAACCGTGATCCTCAGATCTCTGCCTCCTGAGCTAGGAGTATAGGTGTGAGCCAGTGGCACACGGCTGGCCATTCAAATTCTTACTGGCACAATTAAACTTTTTTCAAAAACTATGATGAAGAAAGAACATTTATTGATTTTCCTAGTAGGCTTTTGTTACAATAGGATTTTCCTAGAAAGCTAAAACCTTGGAAGAAGTAAATGTCATTCAAGATTTCTTTTTAGCCAGGTGTTGGTGGCTCAGAAAACAAACTAAAGAGACTCATCTGTAATTAACTAGCCAAAAGCCAGAAATGGAGGTGTGGTTGAAGTCATAGAGTGCTGGCCCAAGAGGAAAAAGCCAATATGAGGACTTGAGGCTCTGAGTTCAAGTCCCAGTATTGACACAAAATTAATATCTGTATTTTTTTGGTTAGGCTTGTGAGAGTTTGTTTTTTGTGTTTTTTTTGGTCTGTGTGGAGCTTAAACTCTGGGCCTGGGCGCTGTCCTTGAGCTCTTCAGCTCAAGGCTACCACTTGAGCTGCAGTACCACTTCTGGTTTTCTAGTGATTTATTAGGGATAAGAGTCTCATGGACTTTCCTGTCCAGGCTGGCTTTGAACTGTGATCCTCAGATCTCAGCCTCCTGAATTGCTAGGATTACAGGAGTGAGCCACTGGCATCCAGCTAATGTCACCCTTTCCATCATTCTTTCCCGACTTTCCCATCCCCACCCATCCATGGTATAATTTTAGAATGGAGAAGAGGAAAGTATAAAAAAGAGAGGTGGCCCTTTTTTTCTTTTATTTCATGTTAAAACATTCATATGGGGCTTATAAGCTCATGAGTCAGTTATTGTTCAAACAAATAAAATGTGATATGACCCTTGTGTGTATAATATCGCAATAATAGTGCAAGTCTGCTAGACTTTGTTGGATTAGCTTAGAATATGAGAGAGCAACTATTCTGCAAGAAATTGCCTGCCACAGAAATGGTCAGGAGGCACATTCCTTGCCCCAGCTAACCCCTTCACTCCAGGGTGATTTTAAGCCAGGCAATGGTGGCTCATGCCCACAGTTGTAGCTACTCAATAGTTGAGATTGGAGGATCAAGGCTCCAAAACAGGCTGGGTAGAAAAGTCTATGAGACTTTTTATCTCCAATTAACCAGCAAGAAGCTGGAAGTAGAGTTGTGGCTCAAGAGGTAGAGTACCAACCTTAAGCAAAAAAGCCAAGTAAGGGCTGAGAATGTGGCTTAGTGGTAGAGTGCTTGCCTAGCATACATGAAGCCTTGGGCTTGATTCCTCAGTACTACATAAACAGAAAAAGCCAGAAGTGGCTCTGTGGTTCACGTGGTGGAGCGCGAGCCTTGAACAAAAGAAGTTCAGAGACAGTGCCCAGGCCTTGAGTTCAAGCCCTAGGACTGGCAAAAAAAAGAAGAAAAAAAGCACAAAGCCCTGAGTTTAAGCCCTAAAAATAGCACCAAAATAAAGCTTTTTTTTTTTATCACTTTTGATGTAAGGAGAAAAGTTCTATGAAATAAATGTAAAAACATATACAACAAATAACTGTAAAAAGCATATTTTAAAGTTGTGGAGGGGAGGGCAAAAAAGGTGTGTGTGTGTGTGTGTGTGTGTGTGTGTGTGTGTATTGGTACTGGAGCTTGAATTCAAGCCTAGGCAATGAATCTTAACCTTGCTTTTTAAATTTTTGCTCAAGGCTGGTGCTCTATCATTTGAACTACAGGTCCACTTCTGGCTTTCTGGTGGTTAATTGGAGATAAGAGTCTTATGGACTTTCCTGCCCTGGCTGGCTTTGAACTGTAATCCTCCAATCTCAGCCTTCTGAATAATTAGCTTTAAAGTTGTCATCCCCCTCCCCCCAAGTCCTGGAGCTTGAACTCAAGGCCTGGGCACTGTCCCTGAGCTTCTTTTGCTCAAGACTAGCTCAATCCAGGCAGTGGTGGCTCATGCCCATAGTCCTAGCTACTAGGTGCCTCACTTTTTGTGTGTATGTGGAACTGAGGTATCGAACCCAGGGCTTCATGCATGCTAGGCAAGCACTCTACCACTAAGCCACATTCACAGCCGTAACGTTATCTTTTTAGTAGCAGGAATCTGCTACCACCTAGATTATCAACATTCTTCCATCATTCACTAAATAGAAATGAGAGGCTGGGTGGAGCCAGGGTTTTTCTAGATTGTGGATATGCAGTTAACCAGAGAGCAAGACTCCTTCTCTGAGGGGTTCACAAGCCAGCAAAGCACACACAGTGCAGTCATTAAAAAGTGTTCCCAGGGCTGGGAATGTGGCTTGGTGGTAGAGTGCTTGCCTAGCATGCATGAAGCCCTGGGTTCAATTCCTTAGTACCACAAAAATTGAAAAAGCCAATAGTGGTGCTATGGCTCAAGTGGCAGAGTGCTAATTTTGAGCAAAAGAAGCTCAGGGAAAGGGAAAGGGAATGATCAGGCCTTGAGTTCAAGCCCTAGGACTGGTGCCTCCTCCACCCCCACAAAAAATAAAAGTGTTCCCAGGAGGAAGTGCAGTGTGCACTAGAAGTCAAAGTTCAATCACAAAGGATATCCTTGCTTTGATTTCCTTCCTTCTTTTCTTTTTTCCAGATACTGGGCCTTGAACTCTTGGTCTGGTCACTGTCCTTAAACTCCTTTGCTTAAGGCTAGTACTCCATCACTTGAACCACAGCACCACTTCCCACTTTTTCTGTGATTAATTGGAGAGTCTCACAGACTTTGCTGCCTGGGCTGGCTTCTAATTGTGATCCTCAGATCTCTGTCTCCTGAGTAGCTAGGATTAAAAGAGTGAGCCATCAGAGGCCACTCCTTTCTCTTCCTGAGACAGGCTAAGTAGCAGAGGCCTGTAGCTGGTCAAAGTGTTACCTTGGCCTCCCCAGTTCTGACTGGGATCATGGGTATGGTTGGCACCCAGCTTGCAGAGTTCTTGATTTATCATTTGCCTTTTTTTTTGGGGGGGGGGTGGTCTGGTCGTGGGGCCTGAACTCTGGGCCTGGGTGCTGTCCCTCAGCTCTTCAGCTCAAGGCTAGACCCAGAGGGCTACTTCCAGCTTTTTTTTTTTTTGGTGTGGTGCTGAGGAATCGAACCCAGGACCTCATGCATGCAAGGCAAGTTCTCTACCACTGAGCCACCTTCCCAGCCCCTTGATTTCTTTTTTTACCTTAAAAATCTGTTTTTGTGCCACTACTGTGACCTGAACTGAGCCTGGGTTCTATTTCAACTTTAAATGCTCGTTAATTGAAGATAGGAGTCTCATGGACTTTCCTACCCAGCGTTGGCTTCGAACTGGATTCTCAGATCTTAGCCTCCAGAGTAGGTAGGTCACAGGCACTAGCCACCGGTGGCGGGCAGGGAGTGGGGGGGGGGGGGTGGGAGCGGGAGAGGAAATAGATTTTAAAATGGAAGAACTCGAGGATACCTTCAAGGAAAAATATGCAATTAGTGGCGAGGTTCTAGCAGTGCACTCCCGACTGGCTGCTTAGAGTCCACCCACGGGTATTCAGGATGGTTCTCCACGCCCTCGAGTTCAGAGCGAGGAGACTGTGCAGGGGATTAGGACAGAAGGGTAGGCTGTGTGATAATGGGCTCCTCCAGTGGAGTAAGGACTGCTGGGTGATCCTTGGCAGAACAGGCGAGGAGCGGCCTGCCCTTGCCAGGGGCAGAGTTCAGGGTCGGAATCCTGTCACCCCACCACCCTGGGCGCGCACCTTCGCGCACCTGCCGGGGAGAGCTGGTGACGACCCCGTCCTTCCAGAGTTCCTCGGAAGGACCCGCACCCGTCACAGGTCAAGCAACACGGTCGAGCCATCCGTTGTGAGACACGATGTGCACCTTCTCCAGAGCTGCGAAGACTTACTTCCCGGGGAAGACAAGAGTCCCCAGAGGGCGGTCGGGGAGGGGGCGCGCGCGGGGGTCACTCCAATGTCACGGCCCAGTCCGGCTGGTGCGAATGCTGCTCTAGCTACCAGCAAAGCCCGCCGGGCGCGCGCCCGACCGAGCGCTGACCTCGCGCTCCCTCCGCGTGCACGAGCCTGTCCCCTCTCCTCCGGGACTTGGCTCCCCCACCCTCGGTCCCTCCCGCTCGCCCGCGCGCCCCCTCACAGCCCCGCCTCCCGCGCGCTCTCCTCAGCCCCACCCCCCGCGCGCTCCCCTCCGCCCCGCCCCCTTGCAGCCCTCTCCCCGCGCGCTCCCCTCACAGCCCCGCCCACGCTCCCCTCAGCCCCGCTCTGCTCCGCCCCCAGTGTCCTCCCACCCCACCGCGGTCGCCTCACAAGCCTTTCCTCGCGCGCTCCCCTCACAGCTCCGCCCGTGCGCGCTCTCCTCACAGCCCCCTCTCCGCGCGTTCCCCTCAGCTCCGCCCCGCACGCGCTCCCCTCACCGCTCCGCGTGCGCCGGGCTCGACCGCTGCTCAGCTGACGCGCGGGCGCCAGA
>NW_012267383.1:939907-944490 GCF_000151885.1 Dipodomys ordii
CTTGCCTTGCATGCATGAGGCCCTGGGTTTGATTCCTCAGCACCACATAAGCAGAAAAAGCTGGAAGTGGCACTGTGGCTCAAGTGGTAGAGCTCTAGCCTCAAGCTGAAGAGCTGAGGGACAGTGTCCAGGCCCAGAGTTCAGGCCCCACGACTGGCAAAAAAAAAAAGAGTCTCACTGGACTTTTCTTGTCTGGGCTGGCTTTGAATCATGATCCTCAGATTTCAGCCTCCTAAGTAACTAGGATTACAGGTGTAAGCCACTAGCATCTGGCTTTCCATGGTTTATTTTAAAAATAAGGCCTCGCCAGGTGCTGGTGGCTCATGCCTGTAATCCTAGCTACTCAGGAGGCTGAGATCTTGAGGATCGCGGTTCAAAGCCAGCCCGGGCAAGAGAGACTGTGAGACTCCTATCTCCAATAAACCACCAGAAAACTGGAAGTGGCGCTGTAGCTCAAGTGGTAGAGCGCTGGCCTTGAGCTGAAGAGCTGAGGGACAGTGCCCAAGCCCAGAGTTCAAGCCCCACGACCGACCAAAAATAAAAATAAGGCCTCAGTTCCTGCTCAGGTGTATGCCTGGACCTTGATTCACCTATTTCAGGCTTCTAGTTGGTGGGATCACAGGCATGCATCCAGCTTCTCTGGTGAGATGGAGTCTTGTGGATTTTTCTAACCAGGCTGGTCTAGAACTTCGGTCCTCCCAATCTCAACTTTCTTTGTATATTAGAATGACGGAAATATCAGCTATGGGCACCAGTGGCTCATACCTGTAATCCTAGCTACCCAAGACTCTGAGGTCTTGAGGATCCTGGTTGGCAGCCAGCCCAGGCAAGAAAGTTGGTGAGACTCTTATCTCCAGTTAACCACCACAAAAAGCTGAAAGTGGAAGTATAGCTAAAGGACAGCACTCAGGGGCTAAGTTCAAGCATCAGGAATGGTACCCAAAAAAAGTGTCTTGAGACCATTTCTTTTTTTTTCTTTTTCTTTTTTGCCAGTGGTTCAGGGCAAAAGCAATCCCAAGGGGCAAATTTATTGCTCTCAGTGCACACATCAAAAAAAAATAGAGACAGACCAAATAAATAATCTCATGTTGCAACTAAAACTGCTAGAAAAGCAAGAAAAAATGGAACCCAAAGTTACTAGATGGAGTGAGATAACCAAAAGAGTTGAAATTAATGAGATAGAGACTAAGAAGACTACAAATAAAATTAATAAAACAAAAAGCCGTGTTTTGAAAAGATCAATAAAATTGATGGACCTCTGGCAAGATTAACTAAAAAAAGAAGAGAGGAGACCCAAATCAATAAGATCAGGGATACCACAGGAACACTTACAACAAATACCCAAGGCATCCAAACAATTATAAAGAATTACTTCCAGAATCTATACTCACTAAGGAAGGAAAACCTAGCAGAAATGGATGCATTTTTATTTATTTTTATTTTTTATTTTTGTTTTTTTTGGGGGGTCCGGTCATGGGGCTTGAACTCTGGGCCTGGGCATTGTCCCTCAGCTCTTCAGCTCAAGGCTAGCACTCTACCACTTGAGCCACAGTGCCACTTCCAGCTTTTTTCTTTTTTCTTATGTGGTGCTGAGAAATTGAACCCAGGGCCTCATGCATGCAAGGCAAGCACTCTACCACTGAGTCACCTTCCCAGCCCCATGGATGCATTTTTAGAGAAATACAAATTGCCCAAGCTGAACTAAGGAGAAATAAATCAATTAAATATGCCAATATCTTACAATGAGATAGAGGAAGCAATCAGAAGTCTTCCAACAAGGAAAAGCCCAGGACCAAATGGATTCACAACGGAATTCTATAAGACCTTTAAAGAGGAATTAATACCCATACTCCTCAAACTCTTCCGAGAAATAGAAACAGAGGGAGCAACCCCAAACTCATTCTATGAAACCAATATCACATCCCCAAACCAGGCAAAACTATAAAAAAAAAAAGTGCACTACTGACCAATCTCCTTGATGAACACAGATGTAAAGCTCCTTAATAAAATTTTAGCCAACAGAATCCAGAAACATACATATATATATATATATATATATATGTATATATAAAACCATACATTATGATCAAGTAGGCTTCATCCCAGAGATGCAGAGATGGTTTAACATAGGTAAATTAATAAATGTAATCTATCACATCAACAGGTCCACGGTCAAGAACCACATGATTATCTCCATTGACATGGAAAAGGCTTTTGATAAAGTACAACATCCATTCATGCTAAAAGCTCTGGAGAAAATAGGAATAGAAGGAACATTTCTAAAAACAATAAAAGCCATTTATGACAGACCAACAGACAATATTATACTTAATTGGAAAAAACTACCAATTCCCCTAAAAACAGGAACAAGGCAAGGATGCCCACTCCCACGACTCCTCTTCAATATAGTCCTGAAACCCTTAGCCAGAGCAATAAGGCAAGAAAAAGACATTAAAGGAATCCGCATAGGGAAGGAAGAAGTTAAACTATCCCTTTTTGCAGATGACCTGATATTATACCTCAATGATCCCAAAAACTCCACCCGCAAACTCTTTTTTTTTTTTTTTTCTTTTGGGTCTGGTCGTAGGTCTGAACTCTGGGCCTGGGCGCTGTCCCTCAGCTCTTCACCTCAAGGCTAGCGCTCTACCACTTGAGCCACAGCACCACTTCTGGCTTTTTTTCTGCTTATGTGGTGCTGAGGAATTGAATCCAGGGCCTCATGCATGTAAGGCAAGCGTTATACCACTGAGCCACCTTCCCAGTCCCTTCTGGCTTTTTTTTTTTCTGCTTATGATCCACCCCCAAACTCTTAGAACTTATAAACCACTTCAGCAAAGTAGCAGGATACAAAATCAACCCACAAAAATCAGTTGCCTTTCTGTACATCAATAACATACAAGCAGAAAGGGAACTAAAGGAAACAATCCCATTCATAATAACCTCAAAAAATAAATATCTAGGAATTAACCAAAGATGCAAAGGAACTATTTAATGAAAACCATAAAAGCTTAAAGAAAGAAATCATAGAGGATACCAGGAAATGGAAAGACCTTCCATGTTCTTGGATAGGCAGACTTAATAGAGTGAAAATGGCCATACTGCCAAATTTGATATACAAATCCAATGCAATTCCCATCAAAATCCCAATGATGTCTTTACTGAAATAGAGAAAATAATCCAAAAGTTGACATGGAACAACAAAAGACCTAGAATAGCCAAAACAATTCTAGGCAAAAAAAACATTAAAACAAACAAACAAAAAAAACATGGAAGGGATCTTCAAACTCTACCATTATAACAAAGACAGCTTGGTACTGGCACAAAAACAGACCCAAAGACCAATGGATTAGAAGATCCAGAAATAAAACCACACACTTACAGTCAGCTGATATTTGACAAAGGAGCCAAAGACATACAATGGAAGAAGCACAGCCTCTTCAACTACTGGTGCTGGGAAAACTGGGCAGCCACATGCAGAAAACTAAAAGTGGACCCCAGCCTGTCACCATGCACCAACATCAACTCAAAATGGATTAAAGACCTTAACATCAAACCTGAAACTCTGAAACTACCTCAGAAAAGAGTAGGAGAGACACTTGAACTTATAGGCACAGGCAGGAACTTCCTGAACAGAGTCCCAGGGTTGCAACAAATTGGAGAGAGACTCAACAAATGGGACTACCTTAAAATAAAAAGTTTCTGCACAGCTAAAGCTATAGCAACCAAGCTAGAAAGACAACCAACTAACTGGGGAAAAATATTTACCAGCAGTATATCAGACAAGGGGCTAATATCCAGTATATACAGGGAACTCAAGAAACTAATCCCTCCCAAACACAACAAACCAATTATTAAATGGGCAAGGGAACTGAAGAGACTTCTCAGAAGAAGAGATAAAAATGGCAAAGAAACACATGAGGAAATGTTCACAAAAATCCCTGGTTGTACAAGGAAATGCAATGTGGAAGAAATAGCTGTATTGTCAAAGATCATAGAATTCACAAACTTTATAGATCACAATAATGACAATTTGCCTCATGAATGTTAGAATATGTTTGTGACTTTAAGTATCACTATCTCACAATACTGTGAAATGTATGTAATCACTTTTTCACAATAAAAAATTATTTTTAAAAAAGATAAGATCATCAATACTTTTTTTTCCTGCCATTCCTGGGGCTTGAACTCTGGGCCTAGGTGCTGTCCCTCAGCTCTTCAGCTCAAGGCTAGCACTCTATCACTTGAGCCACAGCCACAGCACTACTTCTGAATTTTTCTATTTATGTGGTACTGAGGAATTGAACCCAGAGCCTCATACATATGCAAGTACTTTACCACTGAGCCACCTTTCCAGCCTCGTCAATACTTTATTACTGAATATAGAATGGTAAACCAGTTGACAGTGAGCTGTGGCTTTATTTTGTCAGTCATAGGGCTTGAACTGAGGGCCTCGGCACTAGCTCTTCTGTTCAAGGCTCTCACTCTGCCTCTTTTTTTTTTGGGGGGGGGGTCCAGTCATGGGGCCTGAACTCTGGGCCTGGGCGCTGTCCCTCAGCTCTTCAGCTCAAGGCTAGCGCTCTACC
>NW_012267383.1:956015-983789 GCF_000151885.1 Dipodomys ordii
CGGCGCGGGCGGAGGCTGCTTGGACTTCATCCTGGACTGCTGTCGGGTGCGCCGCGCTCACCTGCCCCTCCCTCCCTTGTCCTTTGGGTTCGGCGATGACGGTCGAGTCACCCTTTGGAATCCTGGCGATTTGGCTGGTCACCCGGAGCCCACGGGGGCCTTTGGACCCGAGCCGCCGGGGAACCCGTCCTGATGCTTTGTTGACAGCTGCCTGTACCGTTCTGAGTTGAAGTAGTTGCATATCCCCCCCCTCCCATCTACCCCTACATTTGAGAGTATCGGTGGGTCACTGCCTGGGGTTTCCTGGGGGGGACACTGGTCCCCCCCTCATGACTCGTGTGATGGCGCAATGCAGGGCTGAGCTTCGAGGGGACCGACGCTGGAAAGCTGACATTTAAGGGATGCTGGGGGAACAGGGGCAGGGCACAGTGGGAAGGCCTGAGAGAAGCGATTGGTTTCATTTTTCACCTCTTTCTGCGTTCTGCGTGTTCCAATGCATCCAAACCTTGATTTGTTATTTAAATGGGTGCCACAAGTGACATCTACCTTCTGAACTTTATCTCTGTCAGTGCTAAACACTTAGGTCATAGCCTTAGAGAACAGCTTCCTTTGGACATAGCATTCCTTATTGGTTATTTAAACCAGTGTGGATTTTCTCTCTTCTTGGGTGGGGGAAGGGAGAGGACTGGGAAGAATGTACAGTATTAAATAATCAACAATAGTAAACAAAACTGTTCAGCCTTAAAATACAGTTCCCGGCCATCCCACATCTTGGGTAGAGTCAGGATCTTTTGATTAAGTCAGCCTCACAATAAAACGTTTTCAACAAAAACTTAAGTAGTTCTAGTGTTCGTTTTTTTTTTCGTTTTTTGGAAAAGAAACATAGACTAACCAGGTTTTACTTTCCTGTATGTGCAGTTATGTAATCGTAAAAATTTAGGGGGAAAAATGGTTTGCAGATAGATTTGGAGAGAGTTCTCTTTTGGGACAGGTGAGAGAATTAGCTTCTTTTTCTATGATCCTTCCCCTACCCCTCCTAAGTGCTCTACACTTTGTGGCACTGAGCTCATTTGCAGATTTTCTATGGATGGTGATGAATAAAAGAGAAATGCTTGTAGTGACCTAGGTTTCTTTAGTGTAAATGGCTTAATAAAACTAAATAGTAGCCACTCTCTGATAGCTCACGCCTGTAATCCTAGCTACTCCAGAAGCTGAGATCTGAGGTTTTCAGTTCGAAGCCAGCTGGGGCAGGAAAATCCAAGAGATTCTTATCTCTCAATTAAGCACTAAAAGGCCAGTAGTGGAGAGGTGGCTCAGGTAGAGTGTCAGCCTTGAGAGAAAAAGCTAAGGGGCAGTGCCCCAGCCTAGGTTCAAGCTATAGTACCAGCATGCGCGCACACACACACACCACAACAACAAAAAACCTAAGCTGAGCACCTGTAGTTCACACCTGTAATCCTAACTATTCAGGAGGTTGAGATTGCTGTTGAAAGTCAGCCTAAGTCCATGAGACTCCTATCTCCAATAGGGCCTGAACACTGTCCCTGAGCTCTTTGGCTCAAGGCAAGTGCTCGCACACACCACTTCTGGTTTTCTGGTAGTTAATTGAAGATAATTCTCACAGATTTTCCTGCCTAGGTTGGCTTTGAACTGCCATCCTCAGATCTCAGCCTCCTGGGTATCTAGGATTACGGATGTGAGCCACCAGTGTCTAGCTAAAAAGATTTTTGGTGTACATTTAAAGACACACTGTTTTTCCTTTTGCAATAGTGTGTATGTGGTTGTTTGGTGTTTCTGCTTCTTGTAATAGTTGATGTATTTGGGTAATAATATTCTTTGTTAAGATTTCAGTACCATTCTTTCAATAAATAGTTGCTTGCTTGCTTACTCAAATTCTGGGCCTGGGCGCTGTCTCTCAGCTGGTTAGCTCAAAGCTACCACTTGAGCCACAGCACCACTTCCTATTTTTCTGGTGGTTAATTGGAAATAAGAGTCTCATGGATGTTCCTAACCAGGCTGGCTTTGAACTGTGATCCTCAGATCTCAGCCTCCTGAGTAGCTAGGGTTACAGGCATGAGCTACCGGTACCTGACTTCAACAAATAGTTTCCGAAGGCCTCTACTTGTGTTTTAGGCAGTAGGAACAGCTGTGAACAAAGCAATAAAAAAAAAATCTTTGCTATCATGGAGCTTACATCCTAGTACATGGCAATAATAAAGATATAGCCTGCCAGATGTTACAGCTTTGAAGAAAACAAATCCAGGAATGATGGGCATGGTAGTCCACACCTATAATAATCTTAATGCTTGGAAGGCAGAGACAGGAAGATCTGGAGTTTGAGGCCATCCTGGGCTACGTAGTGAAATTCTTTCTCAAAACAAGGTTAGAATAAAATTTAAAACACAGGGAAATGGGATTAGAAGAATCCCGAAGATTGGTGGATTGGTAGAGTTGTGATACTATTTTATTTTATATTGGTTCTGAGGATTATACTCAGGGTCTAGCATATATTAATCATATGCACTGCCATACAGTGCTCTCATCTCCCAGCTGATGATCCTCTAGGAGAAGGTGACATTTGAGCAGAGATCCTGAAGGAAGTAAAGAAGCAAGTCATGTAGATTGTGTAAGCCCTAGGGAAACAGCATTAGTAGCAGTAAACAGCAAACACAAAGACCCTGAAATGAGATAGTGTGTAGTTTTCCCTAACAACAAGGAGACCAGTGTGGATGCTACTGAGGAAGGAGGGGAGTGAAGTAAGACTATAGAGGAATGGGTGGGAAGATTTTATAGGTGCAGAGATTGGGAACATTTGGCTATCCAATCATATATATATATATATATATATATATATATATATATATATATGTATATGTATGGTCCTAGAAATCATTTGGTATAGGGCTGGGATGTAGGTCAGTGGCAAAAGCATTTGCCACCAGGTGCTGGTGGCTCATGCCTGTAATCCTAGTTACTCAGGAGGCTTAGATTTGAGGATTGCAGTTCAAAGCTCGCCCGGGCAGGAAAGTCTGTGAAACTCTTCTCTCCAATAAACCAGCAGAAAATCGGAAGTGGTGCTGTAGCTCAAGTGGTAGAGCACTAGCCTTGAGCTGAAGAGCCGAGGGACAGCGCTCAGGCCCAGAGTTCAAGCCCCATGACTGACCAAAGGAAAAAAAAAAACCAAAAACATTTGCCTAGCATGTGCAAATTCCTGGGTTCAATTCTCAGTACCAAAAAAAAAAAGTCAACATGGCAGGATAGACACATTTCTTGGCACTCTTGGCTGCCTGTGGCTGGACTGCCTATATTGATATTGATAATTTTGTAAGGTACTTGAATGGCATTGTAAATATCCAGTGGCTCTTGACAGAAAAAAGGTTCTTCCCTGGCAGGGCCAAACAGACAATTTTTAGGCTTTTACTGTGAGAAGAGTACTGATAAGATCTGATGTTTTTTAATTTTTTTTTTTTTTTTTTTGTCGGTCGTGGGGCTTGAACTCTGGGCCTGGGCGCTGTCCCTCAGCTCTTCAGCTCAAGGCGAGCGCTCTACCACTTGAGCTACAGCACCACTTTCGGTTTTTTGGTGGTTTATTGGAGATAGGAGTCTCACGGTCTTTCCTGCCCGGGCTGGCTTTGAACCGCGATCCTCAGATCTCAGCCTCCTGAGTAGCTAGGATTACAGGCGTGAGCCACCAGCGCCCGGCTGATGTTTTTTAATTTTTAAAGTTTTATTTATTCATTTTTGCTGGTCCTGGGGCTTGAACTCAGGGCCTGGGCCCTGGCTCAGCCTTTTTTGCTCGAGGCTAACACTCTTATCACTTGAGTCACAGATCCACTTCCAGCTTTTTGGTAATTTATTGAAGATAAGAATCTCACAGGACTTTCTTGGGGAGGTGCTGGGGGATGGCTCTGAACTGATCCTCATCTCTCAGCCTCCTCATCTCTCATCTCTCAGCTAGGATTCCAGGCATGGGCCCCTGGACTGATGTACCATCTGAAAAGGTATCTGTAGTTATTCTATTGAGCATGTTAAGTGAAGGTTGAGGGTAGAAGAAGTCTGGTTAGGATTCTCTCCTTGAGAGGAGAGGATCGGGGAGAGATTCATACTATAGGTGGAAATGGCTTGGTGACATAAGGGAAGGTTGAGGGTAGAAGAAGTCTGGTTAGGATTCTCTCCTTGAGAGGAGAGGATCGGGGAGAGATTCATAGATGGAAATGGCTTGGTAACAGGCAGGAAAGAGTCAGATTCTATCTATGTATTGAAGATAAAACCCACAAGTGTTGTGGATGAATTGTATGAGTGTGTGCATTCTTTGAAAAAAATGATCAAAGATGACTCCCAAGATTTTTGTCCTGATCAATTATAAGCATTTCTACTGGAAGAGGAAGACTAATAGAAAAGCAGGCTAGAGACTAGTTCAGTTTTAGAAATGTTAAGTTTGGGGTTGGAGGCATGGCTCAAGTGGTAGAGCACCAGCCAAAGAGTAAAAGCGTCAGATACTGACGTTGAGCCCTAGTCTTGGATCAGAAACAATTTTGTCTGGGTTGCCAGTGGCTCACACCTATAATCCTAATTACTTCAGGAGATTGAGATCTGAGAATCTAGGTTCAAAGCAAGCCTGAGTGGGAAAAGTCCATGAGACTCTCATCTCCAGTAAACTACCCAAAAAAGCTGAAAGTGGAGCTGTGGCTCAAATGGTAGAGTGTTAACCTTGAGCAAAAAAAGCTCAAGGCTGAATACTGGTGGCTTATACCTGTAATTCTCACTATTGAGGAGACTAAGATCTGAGGATCGTGGGTTGAAGCCAGCCCAGGCAGAAAAGTCCTCATGACACTCTTCTCTCCAATTAACCACTCAAAACAAACCCAGAAGTGGAGCTATGGCTCAAAGTGGTAGGGGGATAGCCTTGAGCAAAAGAGCGCAGGGTCAGCACCTAGGCCCTGAGTTCAAGCCCTGGGACTAGCAACACACCAAAAAAGAAAAAGAAAAAGTTAAGTTTGAAGTGTCTATTAGACTTTCAAATGGGGCAGGCATCTGTTTGCAGAGAGGTTCTGTGTGTGTATGTGTGTGTGTGCATACACACTTTTCTTTTTTTTTTTTTTGGTTGGTTGTGAGGTTTGAAATCAGGGCTTGAACATTGTCCCTGAGCTCTTTTTGCTCAAGTGTAGTACACAGCCATTTTGAGCCATAGTGCTACTTTGGGTTTTGAGTGTTTAAGTGGAGAGAAGAGTCTTACAGACTCTCCTGCCCAGGCTGGTTTTGAGTGGCAATCCTCAGATCTCAGCCCCCTGAGTAGCTAGGATTACAGGCATGAACTACCAGTGCCTGGCCTGTAAGTAAACATTTAAAGGGGTAAAATTGAATGAAATTTCTTTTTTGGGGGGTGGGGTCTGGTTGTGGGGCCTGAACTTTAGGCTTGGGTGCTGTTCCTCAGCTCTTCAGCTCAAGACTAGTGCTCTACCACTTGAGCCACAGTACCATATCTGGCTTTTTTTTTTCTGCTTATGTGGTGCTGAGGAATCGAACCCAGGGCCTCATGCATGCAAGGCAAGCGCTCTACTACTGAGCCACCTTCCAGCCCTGGATGAAATTTCTTAGTGAGTGAGTAGATAGAAAAGAGAGGAAACTACTGAGGTTCTGGGTATGAAGACATTCAGGAACTCTAGGTGGAGAGGATTAAGAGGAAATTCTCACCAAGATCAACAAGGGTCACCAACTGGGCATCAGTGGCTTATACTTGTAATCTGTGCCATTCAGGAGACTGAGACCTGGAGGATATGATTCAAGGCCAGCCAGGGCAGATGAGTTCTGGACACCTTCATCTCCAAAATAACCAGCAAAATGCTAGACTGGAAGTGTGGTTCAAGTGGTAGAGTACCAGCCATGAGTACAAAAACCAAGCAAGAGCCTGAATACCCTGAGTTCAAGGCCCACTGCCAGCACACACATGTGCTCATGTGCGCACACAACGTATGCACACACCCAGTGTGGACAGTAGTTGAGAGGAAGAAAGGAGAAAGTTTTTCAGCTAATAATCTTGACTATTTAATTGAAGCTGTATGTGTATCAGTTTTTTGTTACCATATCAAAATCCTCAAGGCTGGGTATTTAAAAAATATGCAGTTTGTTTGTTTGTTTATGCCAGTTGTGGGGCCTGAACTCAGGCCTGGGTGCTGTCCCTCAGCTCTTCAGCTCAACCACTTGAGCCACTGCGCCACTTCTTTTTCTGTTTAGGTGGTGCTACGGAATCAAACCCAGGGCCTCATGCATGCAAGGCAAGCACTCTACCACTGAACTACCTTCCTAGCACCCCCCCCCCAAAAAAAAGAAATAGTTTATTTAACTCATAGTTTTGGAGGTGAAGTGTCCAAGATCCAGATAATTCTGTCTGAATGGCCTCTAGTGAAAGCATAAAGGTATATGGCACCACAGTGGTGCTTGCAGAAGAGATGGCATGATGAGACAGGATGCCAGAGACACTTGGACCTAGTTTGCCCTTTGCATAACAACTTACTCTTTCAATAATAATTCTTCTGAGGGCAGGTCCCCCAGTGACCTGATTACCTTCCATTAAAGATTCCACTGCTTCTCAACCTGGCCTCACAGGAGACCGATCTTCAGCCCGTGCCACTTTCAGAGATACCCTCAAAACTTTAGCTCATAGCACCGAGGCAGGCAAATTAGCCAGAAGATTGTTTCAGTTTTGTTGTGTTACTTTCAAAGTCATTGCTAGTTAGGAAATGATTTATTTTTATTCCACTGTATTTTATTTATTTTTAAAAATTTTAAAAATGGTACTGGGGTTTAAACTCTGTCTTTGTGCTTGCTAGAAAAGCGCTCTGCCACTTGAGCCATGCTCCCAGCACAGTGTTACCTTGCCTGTTGAAGTTTTCATTGTCTTCTATTTAACTTAAAATTCTGCCAGTTGTTCTTCAGGATTTTTCTTAACATAAACATGTTGCTAGAATCCATGCTCTGCAGGTGATAGGACATTGAAATAAAATTAAGGACATATGTCATATCCAGTTAAGTAGACTGAGACCTTATGATAAATAAGTTATCAAGACTTTAGTGTTTTTTTTTTGGTCAGTTGTGGGGCCTGAACTCTGGGCCTGGGCGCTGTCCCTCAACTCTTCAGCTAGGTCACATTTCCAGCCTTAAAACACTCTTATTTCCAGTTAACTACCAAAAAGCTGCAAGAAGTGTGACTCAAGATTAGAGTCAGCCTTGAGCTAAAAAGTTAAAGGACAGCACCCTAGGCTGTGAGTTCAAGCCCCAATACTGGCATGCATGCAAATGCACACATGTGCACACACACACACACAAACATAAAGATGTTATTATCCCATAACAACTAGTTTTTGTTGTTGTTTTTTTTTAAATTACTGAGGATTGAACTCAGAGCCTTGTGCATTGCATCGTACCATTCACCTACTTTTTTTTTCCCGGTCGTGGGGCTTGGACTCTGGGCCTGGGTGCTGTCCCTCACTCTTCAGCTCAAGGCTAGTGCTCTTCCAGTTGAGCCACAACGCCAGTGGTTTATTGGTTTATTGGAGATGAGAATCTCCCAGATGTTCCTGCCCATGCTGGCTTTGAATCACTATCCTCAGATCTTAGCCTCCGGAGTTACTAGGATTATAGGCATGAGCCACCAGCGCCAGGCTAATTTTTTTTTTAATTTTAATTTTTTGGAGAGAGTTTCCTAATGTAGCCCAAGCTGACCTCCAATCTGAAATCCTCCTTCCTCAGTTTCTGGAGTGCTGGAGTGACAAGGATGTATCCTCATGCCTGTTTTAGTTTTTAAAATCTCTTGTTAAAAATAAAAAGTTATAAGTCTGGCACACTGGTGACTCACACTTGGAATTCTAGCTACTCAAGAGGCTAGGATCTAACGATCTCTGTTGGAAGATACCTGAGGCAGGAAAATCCCCAAGACTCTTATCTCCAATTAACCAGCAAAAATCCATAAGTGGAGATGTGGATTAAGTGGTAGAACACCAGCCTTGAGCAAAAGAGCTAAAGGAGAGAATGTGATGCTTTGAGTTTAAGCCCCAGGACTGGCACACACACAGAAACACACTCATGCTCACACACGCATACAAGCCCTGTGATACCTAGCATAGCCTGTAATAAGGTAGAGAACTGAAACTCTAAATATCTGTGGAGGAAGTCAGCCTGGGCAGACAAATCTGAGGAGAAAGGGAGAGGAATATAGTATAGCTAAGTGCTGGTGGCTCACTCCTGTAATCCTGGCTACTCAGGAGTCTGAGATCTGAGGATTGTAGTTCAAATCCAGCCCAGGCAGGAAAGTCCTTGAGATTCTTATCTCCAATTAAACACCAGAAAACTGGAAGTAGGGCTGTGGCTCAAGTGGTAGAGGGCTCACCTTGAGCGGAAGAGCTGAGGAACAGCTCTCAGGCCCAGAGTTCAAGTCTCACAACCAACAAAAAAACAAAACAAAACAAAAACTCACAATAACAAAGCTGGGCACTGGTGGCTCACACCTGTAATCCTTACTGTTCAGGAGGTTGGGACCTGAGGATCTGGTTCAAACCCAGCTAGGACAGGAAAGTCCCTGAAACTCTTAACTCTAATTAAGCACAAAAAAACCAGAAGTGTTGCTTGGCGCCGGTGGCTCACTCCTGTAATCCTAGCTACTCAGGAGGCTGAGATCTAAGGATCATGGATCAAAGCCAGCCTGGGCAGAAAAGTCCGTGATACTCTTTTTTAAAAAAAAAAAAATTTTTTTTTTGGGTCCAGTCGTGGGGCCTGAACTCTGGGCCTAGGCGCTGTCCCTCAGCTCTTCAGCTCAAGGTTAGTGCTCTACCACTTGAGCCATAGGGCCACTTCTGGCTTTTTTCTTATGTGGTGCTGAGGAATGAAACCCAGGGCTTCAGGCATGCAAGGCAAACGCTCTACCACTGAGCCACCTTCCCAGCTCCAAGTCCGTGGTACTCTTATCTCCAATAAACCACCAGAAAACTGGAATGGCGCTGTAGCTCAAGTGGTAGAGTGCTCGCCTTGAGCTGAAGAGCGCAGGGACAGCGCCCAAGCCTAGAGTTCAAGCCCCAGGACCGAACAAAAAACAAAAAAACCAGGAGTGGAGCTGTGACTCAAGTGGAAGAATGCTAGTTTTGAGTACAAAAGCTTGGGGACAATACCCAGTCCCTGAGTATATGTCCTAGGAACTGGGAGAAAAAAAAAAGAAAAAGAAATCAATAACTAATGCTGATGAGGCTGTGGAGAGACAGGGACCTTTATAAATTGTTAGTGGAAATGCAAATTAGTGCATCCACTATGGAAATCAATATAGGTTGGTCTTCAACTTCGAATCCTGCCACCTTAATCTCTTTTTATTTTTTTGCAGTTTTGGGGCTTGAACTCAGGGCCTGGGTACTGTCCCTGAGCTTCTTTTGCTCAAGGCTAGCACTCTACCACTTGAGCCACAGCACCCCTTCTGGCCTTTTCTGTGAATATGGTACCGAGGAATGGAACCCAGGGTTTCATGCATGCTAGGCAAGCACTATACCACTAAACCATATTCCCAGTCCAGCTCCCTCAGTCTCTCTCTTTTTTTTTTCTTTTAGGTCCGGTCATGGGCCTGAACTCTGGCCCTGGGTGCTGATCCTCAGCTCTTCAGCTCAAGGCTAGCGCTCTACCACTGAGCCACCTTCCCAGCCCCTCCTTCAATCTCTTGAGTGCTGAGATTATACATATGTGCCGCCATACCTGGCCTGCTTTTGTTTATTTATTACTTATTTAGTGGCCTGAAAGCAGGGCTATTCTTAATTTCAGGGCTATTCTTAATTTCTTCACTTAATGCTGGTGCTCTACCACTTGAGTCACACTTCCACTTCCTGCTTTTTGCTAGTTCCTTAGGAATAATCTCATGGACTTTTAGGGCTGGCTACAAATTTCCATCCTCGGTTCTCATCTTCCTGAATATCTAGGATTATAGACATGAGCCATTAGCACCCAACTGTTCGTTTATTTAGATGCTATGATCTGACTTTAGGCCTCACACATGCTATGCAAATGCTCTATCCCTGAATTACACTCCTAGCCCTCAAAGAATACTTACTAAGATATTTTTGTAGGTTCTAGTAGTGCAGGTCCATAATCACAACACTGAGAGGCTGAAGTAGGAGGCTTGGGTTGAGAAGCCTGGGTTATTTATTAAGACCTTATGTCATAAAAAGAAAAAAGACTGTTGATGGATAATTGCTACACAAAAATACCACTTCAACTTAAAAAAATTCTGCTTTTCTCACTGAGTTGTTTTGCTATCTATTTTTTTTTCTTTATCCCCTCTAGTACTGGAATTTGAACTCAGAGCCTCGCTCTTGTTCAGCCTGTTCTCTACCACTTGAGCCATGACTCCAGTAGGGCTTTTTTTAAAATAGTTATTTTGGAGTCTTATGGACTTTTTCTTCTGTGCTAGCATTGAATCTCAAACCTCAGTCTTCTGGATCAGTGTCCTGAGTAGCTAGAATTATAGTCATGAGTACTGGTACCCAGCCTACTAACTTTCCTTGGCATAAATTGTTTCTTTTCCCTAAGAGAGTTTTAGTTTCTAACTTATTAATTTTTGTGCCAGTCCTGAGGCTTGAACTTTAGGTCTTTATGGCATCCCTGAGTTGTTTTGCTAAAGGCTAGTGCTCTTATCACTTGAACACAGTTCTACTTCCGGCTTTTTAGTGCTTAATTGGAGATAAGAGTCTCTTAGGCCTTTCTTATTTGGACTGGCTTTGAACTGAGATCCTCAGACCTCAGCCTTCTGAATTAGCTAGGAATGAGCCATTGGTGCCTGTGTTTTCTTTTTTCTTTCTTTTCTTTTCCTCCCCCCCTCTGTCTGTCTGTCTGTCTCTCTTATCTTTTTTCTTGCTGCCACTACCATGGGAGCTTGAACTCAAGGCTAACACTATCATTTGAGCCATAGCTCCACTTCAGCTTTTTTGGTTGTTAATTGGGGATAAGAATTTACTGCCTGTTGGGCTTGGAAGGTGGCTCAGTGGTAGAGCGCTTGCCTTGCATGCATGAGGCCCTGGGTTCGATTCCTCATCACCACATAAGCAAAAAGAAAAAAAGCCAGAAGTGGCGCTGTGGCTCAAGTGGTAGAGCGCTAACCTTGAGCTGAAGAGCTGAGGGACAGCGCCCAGGCCCAGAGTTCAGGGCCCACGACTGGACCCCCCCCCCAAAAAAAAATTGCTGCCTGAGCTGGTTTGGAGCTGTGATCCTCAGATCTCAGCCTCCAGAGAAGCTGGGATTACAGGCATAAGCCATTAGCACCTGAGAGTAATCTTGTATTTTTACTATAAAATTGTGTACGTTACTGGTGCAAAAAGCTAAAAAAGCTAACTTAAAGTTTTAAAAATATATGCTTTTTTTTTTTTTTGATTGGTCATAGGGCTTGAACTCTGGGCTTGGGCAATGTCCTGTAGCTCATCATCTCTTCAGCTCAAGGCTAGTGCTCTACCAGCACCTAGCCAAATATATGCATTATTAAGTCAGAAGTAACCTCAGGAAATGACCTATATATACCATGAAGCTAAGAAGATCACTAACATTTATCAAGTGTGATCTTTGGCCATTGATTTATAAACATATTATTTGATTCTCCCACTCACTTGGAAGTCTTTTGTGTGTCACTTCATTTGACACACAAGGAGACAAAGATTTCATAAGTTGTTGCCCAGGGTCATCTGGACAGTAAAGGCTACATAGTCACCTTCCCAGTCTGCGAATGTGTTTCTCAATGCTTAACTCTAATCTAGATTGTTTCTAGATACATTATTTTTTTCTCAAATTACAAAATATGGGTGATTTGGAAACTAACCTACAGGGTGCAATAAAAATGAGATGAATTATAACTTGAGGATAATAGTCTTTTAAGTTCAACTCTAGCTGTGTTGACTGAAGTGCTGAATCCTTAAACATAGCTTATGGACCTGTATATATTTTGAACTATAAACTTTAGTTTAAAGAGATTTTGTTTGAAGAGGCTTGTCAGTAGTCTGTTTTCTAGATTCCAGATGCTTTCTGTTGAAAATTCATCTGTTTTACATACTTTTCACCTGCCCATCCTTGAATTCAGATTTCTGCTTTGAAGACCATATAGTTTGTCTACCTCTCGCCATCCATCCCCTTTCTAGTACAACAGTCTGTTCTGTCATTTATTTAACACAGTAGTGTGGAAGCAATATAGAAACTTAAGTTTTTCGTAGTCTAATTTGTACAATTTAACATAAGATTGCTCATGAGCTTTGTACTTTCTGTTCCCTAATCCTTTCTTCAATATCATCTTTATTTTCATCTTTGTGAAACCACTTCCTTTTTTTGGGGGGGCCTAGGCGCTGTCCCTGTGCTCTTCAGCTCAAGGCGAGTGCTCTACAGCTTGAGCCACAGTGCCACTTCTGATTTTCTAGTGGTTTATTGGAGATAAGAGTCTTAGGGACTTTCCTGCCTGGGCTGGCTATGAACCGTGATCCTCAGATCTCAGTCTCCTGAGTAGCTAGGATTACAGGTGTGAGCCACCAGCCCCTGGCTATGTTCCCTTTTTTCTTTCTTTCTTTTAATTCTTCTTGTATAAAAACTTGTGGTTCTTTGGGCAAAAAATTCCAATGCCAGTAAATCTAGCAGTCCATCGCCCTAACCACTCGGCCACCTTGTCTACACCGTCCAGTAAATCTTCTTTTTTTTTTTTATTTTATTTGTGAAGATACTGTACAGAGGGGTTACAATTACATGGGCAGGATACGTCCAGTAAATCTTCTAATGCCAATCTATATCCTTTATCAGAAGCAGAAGGGATTAATACTAATAAAGGGATTAAGGGATTAATTTTCTTTTTCTTTCTTTCTCTTTCTCTCTCTCTTTCTCTTTCTTTCTCTCTCTCTCTTTCTCCCTTTCTTTCTCTCCCTTCCTTCCTTCCTTCCTTCCTTCCTTTCTTTCTTTCTTTCTTTCTTTCTTTCTTTCTTTCTTTCTTTCTTTCTTTCTTTCTTTCTTTCTTTCGTTTTGTTAGTTGTGGAGCTTGAACTCTGGGCCTGGGTGCTGTCCCACAGCTATTCACTCAAAGCTAGCTTTCTACCACTTTAGCCACAGCACCACTTCTGGTTTTCTGATGATTTATTGGAGATAAGAGTCTCACAAGCTTTCCTGCCCAGCCTGGCTTTGAACTGTGATCCTCAGATCTCAGCTCCTTAGTAGCTAGGATTATAAGCTTGAGCCAACAGCGCCTGGCTTCATACTATTTCTTTCTTTTTTTTTTTTTTGGGGTCTGGTCGTGAGGCCTGAACTCTGGGCCTGGGCGCTGTCCCTCAGCTCTTCAGCTCAAGACTACCACTTGAGCCACAGCACCACTTCCGGCTTTTTTCTTTTTGCTTATGTGGTGCTGAGGAATCAAACCTAGGGCATGCATGCAAGGCAAGTTCTCTACCACTGAGCCACCTTCCCAGCCCCATACTGTCTATTTCTAACATTTTATTTTCTTACCTTTCCCTTCTTTTTTAGTCCTTTGAAACATCAGGGACACTATGCTAAAATAATATTCTTCCTATATATTGAATTTCTATCTTTTTCTTTTTTTTTCTTTTTATATAGGTTAGGACCAAAAGAGCAAAGAGGCATTGTTTCCTTGACCAACTGGGATTTTTTGGAGGGTGGTTTAGTGGGGAGTAGGTGGGCCTCACTTGTATTGTGTGGGGTGCTGGGAATGGAACACATGGCTACGGAGAGGCTAAGCCCCACATATTCTTTCTTAGGTAGTTCCTAGACATGGAAATTTTTTTTTTTTGGTGAAAATCAGCACTGGCCTATCAGCTGTCATTCCATGGGAACAAAGTACTGACTTTAATAAGAGTAGTCCAATCAGTAGGAATTTAGACTGTTACAGATTTAAGCTAATGTATGATTCACCTTTAGAATCACAGTGCGTTATTTTCTAGATTCATTTATCTTCAATTTAACCTTAACTTTTAAGGAAATTTAAATGCCTGGGATAACAAGATAACAGATTGTTTAAAAATGTTTCCATCTCCTGTCTCAAGTCTATTCTTTTTCTTAGTAAATAAACTTTTGTCTGGATCTCAACCCTGGCTCAACTCCAGGGATATGAGCTTTGATACTTCATTTGTTTTGTGCTAGTGTTCACAAGAACAATGACGGTGATTTCACAGTTCATTATAACATAGACATTGGTGCTGTGAGGTGAGGATGCCAAGTTTGGTTATTTTCTTTGGTGGATCTCACTCCTGTCTAGCAGTGCTTGTTTTTCATTGGCAGCCCTAGCTACAATCAAATTTTAATGAAGTACATGAAAGCTATGTGTGCCAGCATGCCCATTCTTCACAGTGCCCTGAACCATTTGGAAGAAGCCATCTTGTCCTCAGAGAAAGGAACAAATGGAAGAAGATTTCAAATGGGTGTATGGTAGAAGTTGGTAACACAAAGTTGACATTTAGAGGACAGAACTTTGTGCTGATATAGCCAGATGAATACCCTGGCCCTGGAGCCCCCATATTTAATTGCTGATTGGAGAAACCAGAGTCTCCTACACAAATGTCTAGACTACTTGCTGGAAGTTCAACAAAATTATTCACTATTTCCTGGAGTGAGAACTCTAAGCTGGAGTGAAACTGTCATTTTCAGTAGCTATAAGGCTAGGAAGTAAGCATGCCTTGGTGATTCATTAGGGGCCAGAGGTCTTGATGTGAGATGTTGGTTGACATGTATGCATTTAGTATTTCTTTCTGTACCTTATTGAACTATACTGCTAATGAAATCTGTTGACAGCTTTTATCTGAAAGTCTTTCAAGAAGTCTTGTGTATGTGTGAGATTGTTTTTCAAATGTAGGAGAAAATAAACTTAAATTGCTTACTTTTCAAAATGAATTATTTTTATTAGCTTATATTAGTTATATAGGAGGTGGATTTCATTGTTGAAAATGAATTCTTAATATTCCAATTTGTCTTGACACTTAAAGGAAAATGGAAATCGCTCTATTATTTTAGTTACCCCAAACTGAATGGCTTTTGAATACCTCTGAAATAGTGACAAGCTATTTTCCCTCTAGGGTGGGAACTACTTTCCACCCTGTTCCCTGACCTTTGTCTTTTGACCTTGCTGCTTTGTTGAGTTTAGGGGCCATTGAGTTTCTCTCGAGCTGGTTTAGATTTCTTTATACCACAACCTAAAGCTTTAAGCTTCCTTAAAACGTATTTTTAGAATTAAAGAGAACACTCAAAGTTAACTATGAGCATGAGATTTGTAAATATCTTTTCTCTCAAAAGCTTTTCTTAATGTATTTCTGTCCAAAATATCTAACTATATTTTCTAATAGTAACTTGTTTAATGAGTGTGTCTAAGTATGTTCCTTCCCTGTATTAGGAGTAAAACATTCTTGCAAAGTTTCACAAAGAAATTTGCTTATTTAGGGAGGAGCTAAAACTTAAGAGACTTTTAGCTTTAGGAAGCCCAAGAGACTTTGTTGTTACTAATCCCTATTGTCTCTTGGGTGTGTGAAGTTACAGGTATTCAAGGGATGTCCTGCTTGAGCAGCAGACTTTTTCAGGGAAAATTGTGCTTTAACCATTATAATAAACAAGCTGACATTTTATAGATACTTTATCAGATATGTAATATAGAGTAGGAAAAAAAGCAGGAACAGACAAAAAGAAATGAACTCATTTAGTTTTGTTAGTAGCCACAAAGGTTTGTGTTTTTTGTTTCTTTTTTGGTCGGTTGTGGGGCTTGAACTCTGGTCTGGGCACTGTCCCTCAGCTCTTCAGTTCAAGGCTAGCGCTCTACCACTTGAGCCACAACACCACTTCCATTTTTCTGGTGGTTTATGGGAGATAAGAGTCTCATGGACTTTCCAGCCTGGGCTGGCTTTGAACCATGATCCTCAGATCTCAGCCTCCTTAGTAGCTAGGATTGTAGGCATGAGCCATTAGTGCCCAGCTTGTTGTTGTTTTTACCAGTCCTGGTGCTTAAATTCAGGGCCTGGGCACTGCCCCTGACCTGCTTTTGCTCAAGGCTAATACTCTACCACTTGAGCCACTTCCGCCTTTTTCTGTCTATGTGGTACTGAGGAATCAAACTTAGGGCTTCGTGAGTGGTAGGCAAGCACTCTACCACTAAGCCACATTCTCAGCTCCCCCCTCCCCCTTTTTGTGGATTTTTTTTTTTTGAGGGAGGAGAATAAAGTTAGTGACAAAGTAAGGGTGGGAGTATTTCTACATGTGTGTGCAGGCGCTCACGCATTGTGTTCTGGAGCTCAGGGTGTGGATACTGTTCCTGAAACTTTTTGCTCAAGGCTAGTGGTCTGCCACTTGAGCTACAGTGCCACTTCAGACTTTATAGTTGTTAATTGGAGTTTGGACTTTCCTGCCTGGACTGACTTTGAACTCAGCTTCCTGAATGGGATCATAGGGATGTGCCACCAGCACCTGGCTGTATGTTTAAATTAATGTAGAAACTAAATTCCCTAACAGTGTAAGGTCCTGAGTTCAATCCTTAGTACTGCAAAAATGTGGCATGCCCACATACACTTAGTTTTAAAATTGTAGAGTGCTTGTCTTGCATGCATAAGGCTCTGGGTTCAATTCCTCAGCACCACATAAGCAGAAAAAGCTGGAAGTGGCACTGTGGCTCAAGTGGTAGAGTGCTAGCCTTGAGCTGAAGAGCTAAGGGACAGTGCCCAGGCCCAGAGTTCAGGCCCTATGACCGACCAAAAAAAAAAAAATTCTGGTCATTAGCCACATGACAAAGAGACTACTTTGTTGAGGTTAAATGACAGTAATAATTCAAGAAACCCAGTAAGGTTTTTTTTTTGTTTGTTTGTTTCTTTGTGTGTGTGTGTGTGTGTGTGTGTGTGTGTGTGTGTGTGTGTGTTTGTCTAAGCCATTGCCACTGATTTAGTATATGAAATCTGTAAATAGCCCAATAAATAAAATCCAGTTGTTGAAAAAGTAATGGGTAAGCCTTGCGTGGTGGTACACAAATGTGATCCTAGCGCTCTGGAGGCTGAGGCAGAATTGAGTGGTGGAGGCTAGTCTGCGTTCCATAGTGATACCCTTTCTTAAACAAAACAAATTGGGCAGAGGTGACTCATGCCTGTTATAGTAGCTACTCAGGAGGATGAGATCTGAGGATCACTGTTCAAAGCCAGCCTGGGCAAGAAAGTCCATGATACTCTGTATCTTCAATTAGCCACCAAAAAGAAATGGAGGTGTGACTTAAGTGGTAGAGTGCTAGCCTTCAGCAAAAAAGCTTTGGACTATGTCTAGACCCTTAATTCAAGCCTCGGTACCAGCGTGTGTCACACACACACACACACAGTCTAGACCCTGAATTCAAGCCTTGGTACCAGCGTGTGTAACACACACACACACACACACACACACACACACACACACGTACCCTGCCTTCCCCCAACAAAACAAAAAAAACAAACTCAAAACTTGTGGTTCTATGTTAAAGAGGAACTAGGAAAAGATGGAATTTGGCTGTTTCGTATGATCTAACAAAAGCCTCTTTGGGGGGTATATTTTGCATGGGACTCCAGCTTTATTTCACTGTAGCCCTTTAGGCACTATCTTTGGGATTTGCTGCTCCCAAGGAAACAAAATGGTGGCAGGAGGTCAGGGTTCACATTGGCACACCTTCCCCAGAAGAGATTTAACTTTTCCTCCTCCCTCCTTGACTCCTTTGCTATGATTAGATCATTTTGGGTCAAAATTTGTTAGGCACAATGTGTCATATAAGATGGAATTAATCTAATGCAAACAGATTAGCATTGCATAAAAGCCTAGAGGGGCAGTTTCATTATGGAGAGGGAGAAGAGTAGCTGATGAGAAGGAAGCGATTTTGATAATCCCTGCTAGACTGTGAAGAGGGCTTGCACTGAAGGATAGAAAAGAACCCTTGAGCTAGGCATCGGTGGCTCATGTCTGTAATACTAGCTACTCAGGAGGCTGAGATCTGAGGATCACAGTTCAAAGCCAGCTCAGGCAGGAAAGTCCATGAGACTCTTACCTCCAATAAGCCTCTTTGAAAATAGGAAGTGGCCCTGTGGCTCAAGTGGTAGAGCACTTGTCTTGATCTGAAGAGCTGAGGGACAGTGCCCAGGCCCCACGATGGACAAAAAACAACAACAAAACAACTCTGAACAGGGAAGCCTTGCTCAAAACTATGCTTGGAGAATATCAATCTGGATGAAAGATGTTGAATGGAATTAAACTGAGAAGATTTGAAGTGGGGAAACCAAATAGGAAGCTATTTCTAAGGCAAGTTAGAGAGGAAGGGTCAAGGTTAAGATAGTAGCAGTAGAAGTAGGGAAGATGGAGATGGATGGAAGAGATAGGACAGATGCAAGTTAGTTTGGCTCTTGTATGTTGGGTTAATGGAGACAGGCTGCATAATAAGATCCAGGTAACAAACATGGTGGCATGCATTTGTACAAAGAAGGAACAGAGGGTAGGTATGAGGTCAGTTAATGAATTTGTGAACTTGTGATAACAATAGTATTAGTGTAGCTACACACATAACACACACATTTGTTTGAGGTCACAGTCTGGGCACTGTCCTTGAGCTCTTTTGCTCAAGGCTAGCTCTCTACCAACTTTGAGCCACACAACTTTCTGGTTGTTTATTGGTGATAAGAGTCTCACAGACTTTCCTGCTGGGGCTTCAAACCCCTATCCTCAGATCTCAGATTCCTGAGTACCTATGATTATAGGTGTGAGCCACCAGTGCTTGGCTAGTGTAGCTTTATAATCTTTTATTGCAGGGAGAATTCACTTTCTCCACACCTTGTCTTGATTGTAGTTACCAGTATTAATGTGTATATCTGCAAGCAAGTGATAGAGCTAGAAATTGAATTCAAGGCTTTAGGCCTAGATTGATTCCCTCCCTCCCTCCCTCCCTCCCTCCCTCCCTCCCTCCCTCCCTCCCTCCCTCCCTCTTTCCCTCCCTCCCTCCCTTCCTGTTGGTTGTGAAGCTTGAACTCTGGGCCTGGGACCTGTCCCTCAGCTCTTCAGCTTAAGGCTAGTGCTCTACCAGTTGAGCCATAGCACCATTTCCAGCTTTTTCTGCTTATGTGGTGCTGAGGAATTGAACCCAGGGCCTCATGCATGCATAAGCCATTTTCCCAGTCCCTAGGCCTAGGTTTCTTTGTGTTCTCCATTATAACGCCTACCTGTTTATAGACTAGCTCACTCATTTTTATCTTTTTTTGCCCCTTCTATTTTGTTAAGGGAACCCAGTTTTCATGCATATTCATTTAAATCTTTTAAAAACTAGTATAATAAGGGAGATAACATAATTAAGAAAAACATTGATCCTTCCCCAGAGTATACCTGAGATTACCTTTTTTTTTTTTTTTTTGGTTGTGGGTTTAAGCTTTGAGCCTGGGCACTGTCCCTGAGCTGTTTCCCTCAAGACTAGTGCTCTACCACTTGGAGCCACAGCACCACTTTCTGTTTTCCTGTGAAAAGGAGATAAGGATCTGATGAACTTTCTTGCCCAGGCTGGCTTTGAACCTCAATCCTCAGATCTCAGCTTCCTGGGTAGCTAGGATTACAGGCGAAAACCACCAGCTCCTAGCTGAGATTACTTTTGAGTTACAAAGATATGGGTAAATAATTTATCTAGTTTCATGCTGGGAAGGTGGCTCATTGGTAGTGCACTTGCCTTGCATGCCTGAGGCCCTTGGTTCGATTCCTCAGCACCACATAAGCAAAAAAGAAAAAACCCAGAAGTGGTGCTGTGGCTCAAGTGGTAGAGCGCTAGCCTTGAGCTGAAGAGCTGAGGGACAGCGCCCAGGCCCAGAGTTCAGGCCCATGACCATACCCAAAATAAATAAATAAATAAATAATTTATCTAGTTTCATTTTGCTTTGCAAAGCTTCAGTTTTTGGTTAAAGCTTACAGTTGTTTTTCTGGGAGGGTTTAGAATGCATTTGGTATTCATCTATATTCGATAAGTCAGTGAACAGTGTGTTTTGGGGTTTATGTAAAGATAGATAAATAGGTAGGTAGGTAGATGTACATATACATATATGTGAATGTTGTCTGAAGATATTTGTGCTGGGTTCTGACCATTCCTACATAGAATTTTCAGGTCATCTAGAATTGCTCTAGAAGAATGCATACAAGTTACCTGTGTGGAAAAATCTCATGTTGAAATACCTGCCATCCCAGTGATGTGGGTAATGGAAATAGAAGGATCTAGTCCAGACTCAACCAGGGCAAAAACTATCTGAAAAAAAACACAATAACACTAATGATCATTGAAGGTATGGCTCATGTGGTAGAGTTACCTGGAATGGGAGTCATGGCTCTAGTGGTAGATAAGATGTAAAAGAAAATAAAGAGCAAAAATAAAGCTAGAGCCTTGTCTCTGTGGTAGAGCATCTTGCCTAGTAGGTGGGAGTTAAAACTCTAGTATAAAACAAAACCAAACCCCAAAAGCCCTGAAAACAAATACTTACAAAGAAGGAAGGAAAGAAGGGAGAGGAAATGGAGGGGGGGAGGGAAAGGAGGGAGAGACCATCTGCTATTGGATGTTAGCATAGGTAGAGCGTTTACTATGGAGTTTAGTTTGTCAGTCATGGAGGCTGGGCACTGTCCCTCAGCTCTTCAGCTCAACTCTTTACCTCTTAAGCCACAGCGCCACATATGGTTTTCTGATTTATTGGAGATAAGAATTTCATGGACTTTCCTGCCTGGGCTGGCTTTGAACTGTGATCCTCAGATTTCAGCTTCCTGAGTAGGTAGGATTACAGGCATGAGCCACTGGTGCCTGGCTTATCTATTATTTTTAAATTTTTAAATATTTTAAAATGCTTGACACAATAATGTGGTGTGAATCTCATAAGATACAAAGATTTGCTTAAAAAAAAAAACACCCAAAACAACATATACTTTGTGATGATGTCAGACTGAACGCCTCCTTAGGTCAGCTTATTATACTAATAAATACTGAAGCTGGGACTATTGGCTCATGTTTATAATCCTAGCAACTCAGGCAGCTGAGATTTGAGGACTGCTGTTCAAAGCCAGCCTGGTCAAGAAAGTCTGAGAGACTCTTATCTCCAGTTAATCACAGGAAATGGTGCTGTCGCTCAAGTGGTATAGTGCTAGCCTTGAGCAAAAGGAGCCTAGGGACAGACCCCGGCCCAGAGTATAAGCCCCAGGACCAGCAAAAGAAAAACAAAAACAAAAAGCAAGGAAAAAACAGTACAAAACAAAATCACATCCCTGTCTTTAGTTATCTAGGACAGTCTTTCAGATTGTAACTACATTTTTTTCTTCTTGTCTGTACTGAAGTTTGAACTCAGAGATTCATGCTACTACTTGACCTTTTTAGTCAAGGCTGGTGCTAACTTTTGTTGTTGGTGGTTCATTGGAAATAAAAGTCTCACAGACTTTTTTTTTTGCATAGACTGGATCCTGGGAGCGCATCCTCCCAAGTAGTTAAGATTACAGGCATGAGCTACCAGTGCCTACAAATTGCCACATTTCTTTTGATATTTCCAGAGGTATACTCTTTTGGGTACTCTGACATGGTTCTTACTTTCTTACTCTTTTTTTTGGGGGGTCCAGTTGTGTGGGGTCTGGTCGTGGGGCCTGAACTCTGGGCCTGGGCGCTGTCCCTCAGCTCTTCGGCTCAAGGCTAGCACTCTACCACTTGAGCCACAGCGCCACTTCCGGCTTTTTTCTTATGGGGTGCTGAGGAATCGAACCCAGGGCCTCGAGCATGCAAGGCAAGTGCTCTACCACTGAGCCACCTTCCGAGCCCACTTTCTTACTCTTAACTTTAAAGTTGAATATATGTTTCTGTTACTTATATATTCAAACCCATGGCCTAGTCTAGTTCACTATCATTGAACTAAATTCTCAGCCTGTTCTTTTTTCGTTTTTTAACTTCATTTGCTATGGTAACAATAATAAAAAAAAAGATCATTATATATTTTATGTGTATAGCTGCTTTGCAGTTGGCATCCATACTTAGAGATGTTAAGTGAGTCCCTAAAATTTGCACTTTGAGTAGCTTTTCGAAGCAGTACAATCCCTTTCTAGTACTGGGACCATCTCAGAGAGCTCACTTTTCTCCTCTGTAGAGTATCCATTCCTCTTTAATCTGATGAAAAGCAGGACTTTAGTACTTAATAGGAAAAATAACAAACATGTGTTTCCTATATTCTACATGAAAACAGGAACAATTTTGGGCCTTTTATATATGATATTACAGATGTTATGATTACAGTAATAGCTTATCTCAGATAATTGGCCCAAGGCACTTACATGAACAATGTAAGCATAAAGAACCCATTCTATTTAGTCCTTTCTTTTAATAGATAGTTAAAAGTCATCCACATGTTGCAGTAATTTTTTTATTTTATTTATTTATTTTTGTCATTAGGCTTGAACTCTGGGCCTAGATGTTGTCTCTCAGCTCTTCAGCTCAAGGCTAGCATTCTATCACTTGCGCCACCGTGCCACTTCCAGTTTTCTGGTGGTTTATTGGAGATAAGAGTGCCACAGACTTTCCTGCCTGGGCGATCCTCAGATCTCAGCCTCCTGAGTAGCTAGGTTACAGGTGTGAGCCACCAACGCCCAGCATATGTTTTTCTTTAAAAACCAACAAATGGGCTGGGAATGTGGCTCAGCGGTGGAGTGCTTATCTAGCATGCATGAAGACTGGGTTTCATTGCTCAGTACCACCTAAACAGAAAAAGGCAGAAGTTGGTGCTGTGGCTCAAGTGGTAGAGTGCTTGAGCCAAAGAAGCTCAAAGACAGTGCCTAGGCCCTGAATTCAAGCCCCAGCACTGGCAAAAATAAAATCCAAAAAACCCCAACAAACATTTTATTTTCTAAAACAACATAGAGTGTATTTCCCCTTTCTTTGGTAAGATTTAGTCCTACAAACCATATTGTATCAACAACTTTATAGGGCCTTACTGTACTATATAATATGGAAGTTTTTTTGTTGTTGTTGGTCGTGAGGCTTGAACTCTGGGCTTGGGCACTATCCCTCAGCTCTTCAGCTCAAGGTGAGCGCTCTACCACTTGAGCCACAGCACCATTTCCAGTTTCCTAGTGGTTTATTGGAGATAAGAGTCTCATGGAATTTCTTGCCCGGGCTGGCTTTGAACTGCAATCCTCAGATCTCAGCCTCCTGAGTAGTTAGGATGACAGGCATGAGCCATTCTTTATTTGAAAGAAATAATGTGGGGCTGAGAATGTGGCTTAGTTGGTAGAGTGCTTGCCTGGCATGCATGAAAACCCTGAGTTCGATTCCTTAGTACCACACAAACAGAAAAAGCTGGAAGTGGCACCGTGATTCAAGTGGTAGAATGCTAGCCTTGAGCAAAAGAAGCTCAGGGACAGTGCCAAGGCTCTGAGTTCAAATCCCAGGACTGTCAAAAAGAAAAAAGAAATAATGTGTGATCTTGCATGCCTGTAGTCCCAGCTCTTGTTGAGTCAAGAGGACGGTAAATTGGAGGCCAGTATGGGCTCTCTAGTGAGACCCCGTCTCAAAAAAAACAAAAGTAAACAAACAAAAGATGTAATACATGTCTACTATTTAAAAATTTGCAACACAGCAGAATTTATGATTGTAAGTTCTTATGTCAGACTGCTTTGGACAAGTTTGTTGTTGTTTTTGGTTTGCCAGAATTGGGACTTGAACACAGAGCCTAGGCACTGTCTCTTAGCTTGGTTTTTTTTTTTTTTTTCCACTCAAGGCTAGCTCTTTACCTTTTGAGCTACACCTCCACTTCTGGCTCTTGAATAGTCAATTGGATGTAACAGTCTCAAGGCTTTTCTACTCAGGAGTCCTCAGATCTCAGCCTTCTGAGTAGTTAGGTCTACAGGCGTGAGCCACAGGGTTCCTGGCTCAAATTCTTTTTATATTTTATCTTATTTGTATTGTCAGTGGTGGGGCTTGAACTCTGGGCCTGGGCACTGTCCCTGGGCTCTTCAGCTCAAGGCTAGCACTCTACCACTTGAGCCAGAGTGCCACCACCTTTTATCTTTTGTAAATAGTTTTCTATTTATCTATTATTAAGTAACCTCTTTTTCCTGGGATTGTGTTCAAAGCTTTCTAAACTTAGAACAGTGGGTAGCACATAGTAAATGCTCATTTATTTTTGTCAGAACTAGAGAGTAGGAGTAAAGTAGGCTGGTTTTGCATGTGCAGTAGTGACAGACAGGCTGCAAAGGTAGGCCGAGACCATTGTTCTCTGGGATGGATGAACTTTTCCTTCTGGCTGCTAAGCTGAGTTGATTTGTATTTATTCTCTTGCTAATCCTTTAGTGCTTATTTTAAACTTCTTTGTTAAAAAATAGTTGGGCTGGGGCTGGGAAGGTGGCTCAGTGGTAGAACACTTGCCTTGCATGCATGAGGCCCTGGGTTTGATTCCCCAGCACCACATAAGCAAAAAGAAAAAAAGCCGGAAGTGGCGCTGTGGCTCAAGTGGTAGAGTGCTAGCCTTGAGCTGAAGACCTGAGGGACAGTGCCCAGGCCCAGAGTTCAGGCCCCACGACCGGACCCAGAAAAACAAAAACAAACAAAAAAATAGTTGGGCTTTCATAGCACTTCTTTTGTCCATTTTTTGCATTGGTCGCATCACCTGGATTCTTCTGTTTTACATTCAATAGATCTGGGCACAGGTGCTCTTTTCTGTTCCTTCTTAATGGTTCCACTTGAAGAAGTGATGGTGGCATTGCTCCTTAAAGAAGAAAAGATAAGAGAAGGATGGTAGTGGAATGTGATTAAACAGGGCTTGATAAATTATGTAAGGGACCATTTGGTTTTGTTCAGAAATTTAGTTGTCAGCCAGCTGCAAGTGAACCCATCTGGCATACTTTGTCATTATTCTTCTGAAATATTCATGGGCTCCAACAGTCCCTGCCTTGTTTCACTTAGATCCTGTGAACTGTCTCTGCTTGCTAGCCCATCCCATGTGGAGCTGCAGCGGGTTGCCCTGGTTTGTTTCTTTGTTATATGAGTGTCATCGGTATAGACATGCAGGGAAAACTGACTGCTCAAATTCTCTTGCAATATAAGCTGTTGAGCAAAGTAAATAATGTAGGGAAGAGAAAACTGATAAAGTAATCACCATAGTTTGTTGTGCTGTAAGGTGCTTTTCACATGGTACTTCAAATACCTCCTCTGAACACTAACTCAGACCCTTCATTTTCATTAGAGAAATTCTAGTGTTGAAGAGACTCTCTCTGCCCACCTGCTATGTGTCAAGAAGGAGATGGTCCTCTTTCTCTTCATAATCTCCCTACTTTACCTAGTTTGTTAAATAAAGCTTTTTTAAAAAAGGAATTTCAGCCGGATGCTGGTGGCTCATGCTTGTAATCCTAGTTGCTAAGGATGCTGAGATCTAGGGTCACGGATCAAAGCCAGCCTGGGCAGGAAAGTCCATGAGTCTCTTATCTCCAATTAACCATCAGAAAAAAAACAAAAAGTGGCACTGTGACTTAAGTGGTAGAGCGCTTGCCTTAAGCTGAAGAGTTCAAGGATAGTGCCCAGGCCCAGACTTCAAGCCCCACGACCAACACAAAAAAAGGAAATTTCATTTTTTATTTAAACAACATAAACTTTAAGTTTTTTTATTTACAAAAGACATTTACATGTTCATCATTTTTAGGAGATCTAATGTTCTCACAGGATATAGTTCAAAAGAGATCTTATATGATCTTAGTTATTTCTACTGCTTTTTTTTTGTCGGTCTGGGGCCTGGGCGCTGTCCCTGTGCTCTTCAGCTCAAGGTGAGTGCTCTACGGCTTGAGCCACAGCACCACTTTTGGTTTTCTAGTGGTTTATTGGAGATAAGAGTCTCACGGAGTTTCCTGCCCGGGCTGGCTTTGAATGGTGATCCTCAGCTCTCCATCTCCTGAGTAGCTAGGATTACAGGTGTGAGCCACCTGCACCCAGCTTCTACTGCTTTTTAAAGAGGACATTGCCACGTTGTCTTTGAATTTAAAATATATTATGTGGGCCAAGTGCTGGTAACTCATGCCTGTATCTAGCTATTCAGGAGGCTGAGATCTGAAGATCAAGATCCAAAGCTAGCTTGGGCAAGAAAGTCATGACTCTTATCTCTAATTAACTACCAGAAAACCAAAAGTGGAGCTTTGGCACAAAATGGTAGAGCACTAGCCTTGAGCAAAAGAGCCCTGAGTTAAATTCTGGCAACCGATAGATTAAAAAACCCCAGAAAACCATTTTGTATGTGTGTGTTGGGGCTTGAATTTAGGGCCTGGGCACTGTCCCTTGACTATATCTGCTCAAGCTGGTACTCTACTGTTTACACCACTACTTCCTGCTTTTTGCTGGTTAATTGGAAATAAAAGCCTCATGGGGCTTTCCCACCTAGGCTGGTTTTAAATTGCAGTCCTCAGATCTTGGCTCCTTTTTTTGGAGGGGGAGGTTAGTGGGGTTTTTTTGGTAGGTTTTTATTTATTAATTTAGTTTTGATCGGATATGGGGCTTGAACTCGGGCCCTGGGCACTGTCCCTCAGCTCTTCAGCTCAAGGCTAAGGCTCTACCACTTGAGCCACAGCACCATTTCTAGTTTTCTGGTGGTTTACTGGAGATAAGAGTCTCACAGACTTTCCTGCCCAGGCTGTTTTTGAACTGTAATTCTCAGATCTAAGCCTCCTGAGTAGCTAGGATTACAGGCCTGAGCCACGGGCACCCAGCTGCATTACCACCTTTTAAACAGAGATTGGAGGCCTTCCTAGCTGCCCAACTGGCTTTTGAAGTTTGCTGCAGTGAATTTGCAAAAGAAGTATTAGGGTAAAAGGAAGTTTTTCTACACAGTATTTAAAATCTTTTAAAATAGCAACATCAAAACCTAATTTCTACATAAAAACTTATATGGTATTTTGCTTGACTGAATACTGCACTTGGCCGGCACACAACGTACAAGGCCAGTCCCCATCACCACCAGAAAAAAAAAAAAAAAGATTTCATTTTGTATTGTATTACATATCACCTGAGTTTTCTTCTTGTGCAGTAAGAAGAAATAAACTAGACAAACATAAAACTTTTTTTTGGGGGGGGGTCCGGTTGTACTCTGGGCCTGGGCGCTGTCCCTCAGCTCTTCAGCTCAAGGCTAGCGCTCTACCACTTGAGCCACAGTGCCACTTCTGGCTTTTTCCTTTTTTGCTTATGTGGTGCTGAGGAATCGAACCCAGGGCCTCATGCATACAAGGCAAACGCTTTACCACTGAACCACCTTCCCAAACCCGACAAACATAAAACTTTGTCCCTAACAATTAAATCAAAGTTATTACAGAGTATCTGTTCTAGAATAGAGAGAAACTGAAAGTTAGTCACTGCTTTCATTAGTATTTTTCATCATGTGGTTTTTCAAGGTGTAATCTGATTATACAGATTAGATACATTACTAGCCATTTATTTATTCATTCATTATTTAATATTAAATTTGGGCTGAAGACATGACTGGAGTGGCAGAGTGCCTACCTAGCAAGCACAAGGTCTTGATTTAAACTCCAGTACTGCCAAAAAAATCAAAATGAAAATAATGAATAAATTAAATTTGGGGCTCAATGGTAGAGTGTTTGCTTAACACACACAAGGGCTTGGGAATGACCCCCCCCCCAGGGAATAGTTCTGTGGTGTAAGATATGTTACTCTTTGGGGGGCGGGGGAGGGAGGATGGGAAGGGATGGGAAGGGGAACCAAAGGAAGAGGCTACAATGCTTGATAAGAAATGTACTCATTATCTTGCC
>NW_012267383.1:984019-985851 GCF_000151885.1 Dipodomys ordii
TACAAGTCGTTAAGTCGAAAACTAACTTTACAACTTTGGTGGGGGGAGTGGGGAGGGCGGGAGGATTGGGTGGGAGGTGGGGGGGAGGATGGGAAGGGTAAACAAAGGAAGAGGCTACAATGCTTGATAAGAAATGTACTCATTATCTTGCCCATGTAATTGTAACCCCTCTGTACAGTATTTTCACAATAAAAAAAAGATATGTTACTCTATCTAGGGGTAATTTGTCATCTTTATTTGTCAGGTAGATCTACATATTTATTTTCTTTCTGTTTTTACCTTTTTTAAAAAAAATTGTTTTTGGTTCGTTGTGGGTCTTGAACTCTGGGCCTGGGCTCTACCACTTGAGCTACAGCACCACAATCAGTTTTCTGGTGGTTAATTGGAGATGAGTCTCACGAAGCCAGGTGCTGGTGGCTCACGCTTGTAATCCTAGCTACTCTGGAGGCTGAGATCTGAGAATCGTGGTTCAAAGCCAGCTGGGGCAGGAAAGCCATGAAACTCTTATCTCCAATAAATCACCAGAAAACCAGATGTGGTGCTGTGGTTCAGGTGGTAGAGTGCTTGAGCTCAAGAGCTGAGTGACAGCGTGTAGGCCCACAGTTCAAGCCTTCTATGACAGACAAAAAAAAAAAAAGTCTCATGGACTTTCTTGCCTGGGCTGGCTTTGAAGGGCGATCCTCAGATATCAGCCTCCTGAGTAGCTAGGATAACAGGCGTGAGCCACCCATGCCTGGCTATACAATGGATTTTTTTTTTTTTTTTGGTGGTCAGTTGTAGGGCTTGAACTCTGGGCCTGGGCACAGTCCTCCATCTTCTTTTGCCCAAGGCTAGCACTCTTAACACTTGAGCCAGAGTGCCACTTCCTCTGCTTTTACCTTCTAAACTTAGGCTACTTATGGGAAAGTTTAGCATGTAGTTACAAATATGAGCCCCGGAGATTACAGTGCCTGAAATAGAATCCCAGTTCTGAGTGCCAGGCACAGTAGCTCATGCCTGTTATACACGCTACTCTAGAAGCTGAGATCTGAAGATCACAGTTAAAACCCAGCTAGGGCAGAATAATCCATGAGATTCTTATCTCTAAGCACAAATAAAAGCCAGAAATTGAGCTGTGGCTCAAGTAATAGCCTTGAGCAAAAAACTCAGGGATGGGCTAGGAAGGGGGCTCAGTGGTAGAGTGCTTGCCTTGCATGCATGAGGCCCTGGGTTTGATTCCTCAGCACCACATAAGCAGAAAAAAATCAGAAGTGGCACTATGGATCAAGTGGTAGAGTGCTCGCCTTGAGCTGAAGAGCTCAGGGATAGCACCCAGGCCTAGAGTTCAGGCCCCAAAACCGACCAAAAAAACAAACAAAAAAAACCCAAACCAAAACAAAAAACACTCAGGGACAGTACCCAGGTCCTGAGTTCAAGCCTAGGACCAACACACACAAAAAATCACAAGTCTGCCATTACAAGATTTGTATACTAAACTCTTGAGGCCTTCCTTGGTTTATTATGTCTGAATCAGGGCTACATTTAACTCCTGAAGTTGCTGAGTTGGTGAATGTGATAATAGTGTTTCAGACATAGAGGGAAGAGCTCAATGGTTGCAATGTATTGCTCATATTTATAATTCCTTAGCACCTAACATAGTATAGTTCCATGCACGTAATAGATCCCTTATTCTAAGGGGAGGTACTACTACTTGAGTGTGTAGTCATTGTTAATACAGCTAATAAATGAATTAAAAAGGAAAAATGTTGCTTATGTACTTTAATATTTGTAACTCATTTCACTGTACTCCCAACATTCTTTTTTTTTTTTTTTTTTTGTCCGTCATGGGGCTT
>NW_012267383.1:985901-996084 GCF_000151885.1 Dipodomys ordii
TTTTTGTCCGTCATGGGGCTTGAACTCTGGGCCTGAACGCTGTCCCTGCTCTCTTCAGCTCAAGGCAAGCGCTCTGCCACTTAAGCCAGAGCGCCACTTCTGGTTTTCTAGTGTTTTATTGGAGATAACAGTCTCATGGATTTTCCTGCCCGGGCTGGCTTTGAACCGAGATCTCAGATCACAGCCTCCTGAGTAGCTAGGATTACAGGCGTGAGCCACCACCACCCGGCCTCCCAACATTCTTTAGGTCATACTTGGCTTCTGTCACAGCAGAAGAAATAAGTAGGTGCTCAATACAAGTTAGAATGTATTATTGATTTTTCATTCTCCCTTGACATGGCAGAGATTCTTTTGTAATTGTCTCACCTTGTAGCAAAGGCTGCCCTGAAATTTTCTTTGTAGCTCCTTCTGGCTTTGAACTCATGATCCTCCTGCTTTAGCTTCTGTGGGCTGGGATTACAGGCGTGTATCTTTGTGTCCCACTTTGAAGCATTTTTGATTTTTGGATTATATATTATATGCATTTGACACAAACTGCTGCTTTGTGTGTGTGTACTGGTATTGGAGTTTGAACTCAGGACCATGTGCTATTGCTTTGCTTTTTCTGCTCAAAGCTTTGAGGATTTTTTTGTTTTTTGTTTTTAGCTGTATTTTTCTTGGTCTTTTCTTTTTGGAACTCAAGATCAAACCCAGGACATTGCACTTGGTAGACAAGTGCTTTGCCACTGAGCTACATCCCAGCTTTGGCTCAAAGCTTTGTAAAAGGTCTTTACTCACTTCTAGGAAGAGATTGAAATTGTGATTGTTTCATTTGTTCATAAAATTCAGTATCTGTGTGCTCAGGAAGTTTCTAGTTTGAATTTGAAATAGTAAAAGTTTTGATTGCTAAATGGATTTCATAATTGCAAGATTATTTTTGTGTTGTACTATTATAATTGAGCTCTTTTAGGAGGAGGAACGTAGTGGGGAGATTTTAAAAGTTAGTTTTCTTTTTTGGGGGGTTGGTTGTAGAGCTTGAACTCAAGGCCTGTGTGCTGTTCCTGAGCTCTTTTGTACAAGGCTAGTGCTCTACCACTTTGAGCCACAGCTCTACTTCCAGTTTTTGAGTGGTTAACTAGAGATAAGAGTCTGATAGGGACTTTTCTGACCAGGCTGGCTTCAAACCCAATCCTCAGATTTCAGTCTCCCGAGTAGCTAGGATTACAGGAATGAGCCACCAGTGCCCAGCTCTAAAGTTTGTTTTCTTTTGTGTTGTTTTGAGACAGTGTCTATGTAGCCCTTCTGACCTCCAAATCAGATCCTTCTTTCTTTTGAGATTACTACAGGCAAAACACCATTTTCTTTCACAAAGATGGATAGACTCAGATGCATCATATCTGTCAGTATAAGTGCTTTTCTTGTTTCCTTCAGAAAAATAATGGGTTCTGAGAAACTTTAAAAAATACCAGTTTTATTTACATAGATCACAATATACCATGTAAGTAAAATTTTGATACCTAGCTGTAAACTAAAAGACTAGGAACAAGGGCTATTTAGATTTGTAGAATGTCTTTAGAATTCTTTTAAAAAATTTTATTGTTGGGGCTGGGAAGGTGGCTCAGTGGTAGAGTGCTTGCCTTGCATACATGAGGCCCTAGGTTCGATTCCTTAGTACCACATAAGCAGAAAAAGCTGGAAGTGGTGCTGTAGCTCAAGTGGTAGGGCGCTGGCCTTGAGCTGAAGAGCTGAGGAACAGCACCCAGGCCCAGAGGTCCCACGGCCAGCAAAAAACAAAAAAAAAATAATTGTTATTATAAAGATGATGTACAGAGGGGTTACAGTTCATAAGTCAGGTAAAGAAGAGTACATTTCTTTCTGGATAATGTCACCCCTTCCCTTGCTTTCTCCCAGTGTCTTCAGAATTCTAAGAAAAGTTTTCTGTTCCAACTTGGAGTTCTGTGAGTTTCTAGAGGTCAAAGAGTGTTTAGCTTGTAGACTTGCCCATGGCTCATGCTTGTAATAGTTACTCAGGCTGAGATCTGGGATCATGGTTCAAAGCGAGGCCAGGAGGGAAAGTCCATGAGACTCTATCTCCAGTTGACCAGCAAAAAGCTGGAAGTGGAGTTGTGGCTTAAATGCACCCAGGCCCTGGACTGGCATGGCGGTGGGGGGGCGGGGGGAGCGGCAGACACACACACGTGTGCATGTGCACATGGGGACACACACACAGAGCGACAGACTGAGAGACGACACACACACATACAGCGACAGACACACACACACACACAGAGCAACAGACTGAGAGACGGGGACACACACACACACACAGAGTGACAGACTGAGAGACCGGAGAGGGAGAGAAAAAGAGAGAGACAGAGAGGCTTGAGTCTCTGGATTCAACCTCTACTACCAAATGAGGCCCTGGGTTCGATTCCTCAGCACCACATAAACAGAAAAAGCTGGAAGTGGCGCTGTGGCTCAAGTGGTAGAGCACTATCCTTGAGCTGAAGAGCTCAGGGATAGCACCCAGACTCAGAGTTCAAGCCCCACCATCAACAATACAAATAAAATAAGATAAAATATAAAAAGAATTTTTAAAAAAGACTGTTTTGTTTGAGCTTGGAGAGGCTTATCAGTAACTTCCTTACTGTACTGCTTTTGATGTGGCAGAAGTGGTAATTCTCTGGTTTTCACAGGTTGTTAATTACAGATTGTTCCTGCACTTTTTGCCTTTTCTTTTTCTCTTATCTCTTTTTTTCCCAACTCACCAAAAAAGCTACAAACGTCATAGTCAAGTAGATAGAATTTTGTACTTACTGCGAAGCTTTCTTGTGTACCCTAGGCTTTGTGGTTGTTGACACATGATTTTGTTGAGAATTTAAGCAATACTGGAAAATAACAACTTAATCATTCAGAGATAGCTATGTGTTAGTAGATATCATATCTCTACCTGTAAGACAGGAGAATGCAAAAACATATAAGTAATTTATATTTCATATAAGTAGTTCTAATACTTATGAAATAGGATTTGAAGGTTAATCTTGAATATGCCTTAATAATTGTATGCAATAGAGATCATTATAAAAAACTATCTTGAATTTTTTTTTTGCCAGTCCTGAGGCTTGAACTCAGGGCCTGAGCACCATCCCTAAGCTGCTTTTTGCTCTACCACTTGAGCCACAACACCACTTTTTTTGTTTATGTGGTGCTAAGGAATTGAACCCAGAGCTTGTGACTGTTACGTAAGTACTCTATCACTAAGTCACATTCCCAGCTCATATTTTGAACTTTTTAAACTCACTGTATAATGGAGGCAATTCCATTTTTATGTATCTTTTTCAGTTTGCAATTCTATGTACTTTATGGATGGACCCTTATTTATAGATTTTTCTTGCCCTAGGTTCTTTGGCTTTTGAGGTTTTTTTTTGGGGGGGGTCAGATTGTGGGGCCTGAACTCTGGGCCTGGGCACTGTCCCTCAGCTCTTCAGCTCAAGGCTAGTGCTCTACCACTTGAGCCACAGCGCCACTTCCGGCTTTTTTCTTTTTCTGCTTATGTGGTGCTGAGGAATCGACCCAGGGCCTTATGCATGCAAGGCAAGCGCTCTACCACTGAGCCACCTTCCCGGTCCCATGAGTACATTTCTTATGAAGCTTTGTTGCCTCCTCCTTTGTTTCCCCTTCCCATCCCTTCCCATCTCCCTCCCCCACTCCCCATCTTCCCCCCCCAAAGTTGTAAAGTTCATTTTTCGACATAACGTCTTGTACAATGGATCCATCTGTATCCCTATGTAAACAATTTGTTTTTTTTCCCTTCCCCTCCACAAATTATACCAACATCAAATACAGTGAAAACAGGTTATACTGTGGGGGAGGGACATACAAAGCAACAAATAAATTATCTTATAAATAGAGGTGGTTTTTTTTTAACCCTGAAAATAGTATTACAAAATACTATTCAAATTTGCACATATTTTTAATGATTTCTTTAGGTCTGGTTCCAGCCCAGGCCAGCTGTCTCTACCACCAAATAAAGTTAGACCAGTGCTGGTGAAGGCAGATAGAGTTTTAATGAACACAGCCACATTGGGAAGACAAAAGGGCCCCCAGAGATCCCAAGATGGTCTTTTTTTTTTTTTTCCTCTTTGCTAGTCCTGGGGCTTGAACTCTTTTGCTCAAGGCTAGCACTTTACCACTTGAGCCATAGCACCACTTCCGTCCTTTTCTATGTATGTGGTACTGAGGAATCATTCAAACCCAGGGCTTCATGCATGTTAGGCGAGCACTCTACCACTAAGCCACCTTCCCAGCCCCCAAGATGGTCTTCTTTAGGCTTACGTGACAGGGAGGAATGTATGTGCAGTTAGATGGTCCTGGTCAAAGACGTGCTGGGTTGATCATTATCCCAGGATGTGCAAGTGGACCCAAGGAGACATAGTTTGTCTATAGGTGCTTTGGCTTTTTTTCATAAGATGTTTACTCATCCATCTTTCCTTTCACTCCCAAGGAGACTGTGAGGAAAGAGAGACTCGAAGAAAAAGAAAAGGTTAAAGTAATGGACAAAATGGAGTTAAGCTACTGTCCAACACCCTCCTTAAACATTCCTAAGAGGAACTATTGGTCAAGATGCATATACCTAGAGCTGGGAAAGTGGCTCAGAGGAAGAGTGCTTGTCTTGCATGAATGAGGCCCTGGGTTTGATTCCTCAGCACAACATAGGCAGAAAAAGCTGGAAGTGGTGCTGTGGCTCAAGTGGTAGAGCGCTAGCTTGAGCTGAAGAGCTGAGGGACAGCGTCCAAGCCCAGAGTTCAGGCCCTAAGACTGACCAAAAAAAAAAAGAAGAAGAAGAAGCATACCTAGTCCCTTCTCTCCTTCTCTTCTTTGTTCCCTCCCTCTTTCCTTTCTTGTACGGGGGATTGAGCCCAAGACCTTGCTCATGTTAGATAAGCTATTACTTGCCCCCAAGTTATATTTTGTTTTTAAGGTAGGATCTTTTTAAATTTGCCTAGGCTTGATCTTGAACTCTTTTGTTTTCTTACCTTCACCTCTCCAGCAGCTGGGATTACAGGCATGTACCACCACACTTGCCCCATATTTCATTTTAGACTTCATATTGCCAATTTACTCTTCTGCTGATATTTTTTATTTTTGTTAAATGTGGGGCTTGAACCCGACTTAGGTGCGGTTCCTAAGCTTTTGCTCAAGGCTAGTAGCGCTCTACCACTTGAGTCACAGCTCTACTTCCAGCTCCACTTCCAGCCGCAGCTCCACTTCCATTTTTAGTAATTTATTGGAGATAAAGAGTCTCATGGACTTTTGCGCCTGGGCTGGCTTTAAACTGTCATCCTCAGATCTCAGCCTGAGTAGGATTATAGGCGTGAGCCACTGGCACCTGGCTAGCTCAATATTTTATTTACTTTTTGGTCAGTCATGGGGCTTGAACTCTGGGCCTGGGCCCTGTCCCTCAGCTCAAGGCTAGTGCTCTACCACATGAACCACAGTACTACTTCTGACTTTTTCTCCTTATGTGGTGCTGAGGAATCGAATCCAGGGCCCCATGCCTGCAAGGCAAGCACTCTACCACTGAGCCACCTTCCTAGCCTAGCTCAATATTTTTATGAACCACAATTTGTATTAAGTCATTGAAATACTGTATATTAAAAGGGTTTTCCCACACAGTATTTTTCAATCATTTTCAAAAGGTGATTGTATCCCTTTTCTAGACTGAACCTGGATCTAATATCAAAGAAGAATAATAGGAATGTAGATCTGAGCATTCATATATTTTATAATATTTGATAGTTTTTTCCCCCCTGTTGTGGGGCTTGAACTCTGGGCCTGGACACTGTCCCTGAGCTCTTCAGCTCAAGGCAAGCCCTCTGCCACTTGAGCCACAACATCACTTCTGGTTTTCTGGTGGTTAATTGGAGTTTCTGGGAATTTACTGCCCGGGGCTGGCTTTGAACTGTGATTCTTAGATCTCAGTCTCCCTGAGTAGCTAGGATTATAGGCATGAGCCACTAGTGCCAGGCTATGTTTTATAATATTTCATAGTTACTGTGAACTTAGGTATTACTTCTTTATCTAGGTCATGAGTATGAAATCTAATGACTAGAAGGTCAGAGTCTCAACCTATATAGGAAAGAACTTTGGAGATGGTGCAGCCCAAGTTCATGAATTAATAAGTCTCAGAAAACTGATCCCCAAGGAAATTGTGACTTGTTAAAATCAGACGTCATTTTGTAATGGCTGACCCAGAACTTGATCCCAGATCTTATCGTCCTTTAGTAACCTTTTCTCTCATTTTATAAAATCATATTCAGTTAGACAGTTTTGTTTTTTTTCTAAGCTAGAACATGGTCTCCTTCACCTCAAATAAAAAATTTTGTCATTATTATCTTCTTTAATAAGTCAGTACCACAATCTAGCCAGTTGCTAAAGTCAGAAACCTAGAGTTATCCTCCCTTGTTTCCCTTGTGTATTTTTTTTCTTCTTGTGCTGGTACTGGGGTTTGAACTGAGGGCCTGGGTTCTGTCCCTTAGCTTTTCACTCAAGGCTGACCCTCTACAATTTTTTTAAACTTTTTTTCTCAGTCATGGGGTTTGAACTCTGGGCCTGAACGCTGTCCCTCAGCTCTTCAGCTCAAGGCTAGTGTTCTACCACTTGAGCTACAGTGCCACTTCCAGTTTTCTGGTGGTTTATTGGAGATAAAAGTCTCATGGACTTTCCTGCCCGGGCTGGCTTTGAACCACAATCCTCAGATCTCAGCCTCCTGAGTAGCTAGGATTATAGGTGTGAGCTACCAGTGCCCAGCTTTTTTACATTTTTTTAAAATTATCATATAAAGTAGTTATACAAAGAAGTTCCCATTCTACAAAACAGTATATGGGTACAAGGTATCTAACAACATTGTCTCCCATCACTCCTAACCCATACCTTCTCTCACTTTTTCTTTAATTGAGATTAGGTGTTTATATAAATTTCACATATTTTTTCACAGTATTGTGGAATAGTTATACTTAGTTAAAGTCACAAACACATTTTAACCTTCACAAGGCAAATTATCATTATCATGGTCTATAAAGTTTGTGAATTCTATGAGCTTTGACAATACAAATTATTTCTTCCACGTCAGATGATGATTACATTTCTTTCCTTTTGCTTAGTGTAGACTGTTTCCTCCTCTCATTCCTCCCTTCCCATCACTGTCTTTGGGTTGCTTAGTTCTTTTTCTTCTATGTCCAGTGCAGCTGATGGGCCCCTTTATTGTATGTTGTTCTGTTTCCCACTTATTCTGTTCCTCCTTCTGGCTTCCTTCCGTTGCAAGCATATATCTACCCTATATATGGTCAAGAACTTGGAGTCATTTAGCAATGATATGACAAAGTGGGTGGCTATCCTTTGTTTCTTGAGTCCTGTTTACTTTGTCATATCTTGCATTTTGGCTCTAGCATCCACATATCAGGGAGACGGAGACATGTGGTGTTTGTCTCTTTGTTCTTGGCTTACTTCGCTCAAAATCATCAGCTCTAGTTTCATCCATGTCCCTGCAAATGCCATTATTTTGACCTTTCTAATGGCTGCATAATATTCCATTGTCTGTAGGTACCACAATTTTTGGATCCACTCATTAGTAGTGGGGCATCTGGGTTGTTTCCAAATCTTGGCTCTTGTGAACAGTGCTGCAATAAACATGGAGTTGCATGTGTCTTTGTATACTGGCTCCTGTTGTTCTGACCCTCTACAATTTGACTCACAACTCCACTTCTGGCTTTTTGATGGTTAATTGGACACAGGAGTCTCATGGGCTTTTCTGCTCTGACTGTCTTTGAATCATGATTCTCAGATCTCATCCTCATAAGTAGCTAGAATTATAGGCATGAGCTATCAGCACATGACTTTCCACATCTAATTTTATCCTTGGGCCCCTTTGGTTTTATCACCTACATAGACCTCATTTATTCACTTCTCTCTATTCTTCCACCTTCCTACTTTACTATTGGATAACTGGTTAATTTTTTCTCACATCCATTCTGGCTGACCTCCAGTCTGTTCACACCACAGCCAGAATGCAATTTTCAAGGTGGAGTCTTTTTTCTCTCTCTCTGCCAGGTCACTTATATTCTACTTATATGTGATTCAAGTGATAGAGAACTTGCCTGGTAGAATGAGGCTGTGAGTTTTAAATCTTGAATACAAAAAACATACTACTTTATTTTAATTTAATTTTGTTGTTTGTGGGGCTTGAACTCAGTGCCTGGGCACTGTTCCTGAGCCTCTTTGTGCTCAAGGCTAGCTCTCTACCACTTGAGCCACAGTGCCACTTGCAGTTTTTTTGAGTAGTTATTTGGAGATAAAAGTCTCATGGAGACTTTTCTGCCCAGGCTGGCTTTGAACCACAGTCTTCTCAGCTCTCAGCTACCTGAGTATCTAAGATTACAGGTGTGAGCCACCAGTGCCCAGCACAACTTTATTTTTTATGTTTAGCATCTCATTTTGTAGCCCAGGCTGGCCTGGAACTCAGAGATGAGATCCCCACATCGCAGCCTCTCCAGTGCCCAGATTATACACTTGACTATTTTATTTTGAAGTAATTTCAGATTTGTGGAAGAGTTCCAAAGACAGTACATACCTGCAAATATTATGCTTGTTAGATAGACTAATCAGAATTCATCCCTGAGGCCAAATACCTGATAAAAACACTTAAGCTAGGCAATAATGACTCACACCTGTAATCTTAATGACTTGGAGACTGAGATCTGAGAGTTGTGATTCAAAGCCAGTCTGGGAAGAAAAGTCCCTGAGATTCTTATCTCCAGTTAACCACCAAAAAAGCTGCAAGTGAAGCTTTGGCTTAAGTGATAGAGCTCTAGCCTTGGGCCAGACAAGCTCATGGACTGTGCCAGGCCTGAGTTCAAGCCTTAGGACTGGTACATGCAAACACACACACTTAAGAGAGGAAGGGTTTCTTTTGGCTCATGGTTTCAGAAGTCAAGAGTCCTCAGCTGCTCCCATCTCTGTGATCCTGGGGGGTAAGCTTCATGGCAAGGTCTTGTAGTGGAGCAAAGCAGCTCACTTCCCAGTAGAAAGAGCAAGAGAGAACAGAGAGTGATTAGGGATAAGGTATAGTTTTTCAGGGCACTACCCTGTGACATTTCCTTCAGTTCCATCTTCTAAAGTTTCTGTCATCTCTCAAAAACCTTCACATATGAGCTTGTTGGGACAAACCAAACCAAAATACTAGGCTAGTGCTCACCCATTGAGCTGTCTCCTATTCATCACACTGCACTTACTTATGTGTCTTTACTTTCTTTGAATTTGTAGAGAGCTGTTTCTGAAAAGATTGTAAAATTAAAGGTATATCAATTGTTGTAACACTTTGCAGCTTGTGCATTATTTTACAACTGACTACTTCTAAAGGAAATAAGGATGATAAAATAGAGCATACATAGCCAGAGGTCACTAATGGACTTGAGACAAGAAGGTCATAGGATTTCACATTTTCTGGGTTATTTTTGTGTATATCTAGTCTATTTTCTTCAGTGGTCTGAGCTTCCCAATATGTGTTGTCAATTGAAAAGATGAGTCCTAGGACATCTTTTTTGCTCAAGGCTTACCACTGTATCACCTGGAGCCACAACTTCAGTTCCAGTTTTTAGGTGGTTAATTGGAGATCAGTATCTCATGGACTTTCTTGCCCTAGCTGGCTTTGAACCATGATCCTCAGATCTCAGTCTCCTGAGTAGCTAGGATTACAGACATGAGCCAACAACATCTAGCAACATGTGACTTGTTAATGGATAAATTAGGTTACATGGATTTAATTTCATTCATATTTTTCCCATACATCACTTTTTTTCCTTCCTTTCCTTTCCTTTCCTTTCCCTTCCTTCCTTCCTTCCTTTCTCCTTCCTTCCTTCCTTCCTTCCATCCTTCCTTCCTTCCTTCCTTCCTTCTCTCTCTCTTTTTTTTTTGTCAGTTGTGGGGCTTGAACTCTGGGCCTGGGTGCTATCCCTCAGCTCTTCTGCTCAAGACGAGTGCTCTACTTGAGCCACAGCATCACTTCCAGTTTTCTGAGTGGTTTATTGGAAATAAGAGTCGCATGGACGGGGCTGGGAAGGTGGCTCAGTGGTAGAGCGCTTGCCTTGCATGCCTGAGGCCCTGGGTTTGATTCCTCAGCACCACATAAGCAAAAAAGAAAAAAGAA
>NW_012267383.1:996134-1000671 GCF_000151885.1 Dipodomys ordii
CGCATGGACTTTTCTGCTTGGTTTGGCTTTGAACTGCAATCCTCAGATCTCAGCCTCCTGAATAGCTAGGATTACTGGTGTGAGCTACCAACACCTGGCCCATACGTCACTCTTTGAGTGTAATCTGTAGTACAATAAAGATGGAAGAAGATGGGCTGAGATGTTGGCTCAGTGGTAGAGTGTTTGTCTCGGATGCATGAAGCCCTGGGTTCGATTCCTCAGTACTACAAAAGGAGAAAAAAGCCGGAAGTGGTGCTGTGGCTCAAGTGGTGGGGCTCAAGCCTTGAGCTGAAGAGCTGAGGGACAGCGCCCAGGCCCAGAGTTCAGCCCCCACAACTGACTAAATAAATCAATAAATAAATAAAAATAAAATTTAAAAAAGATGGAAGAAGCTTAAGAACTGGCCTTACATAATACACTAACTAGATTGAGCCCTGAGAAGAGGGATAAAGGAAGAATTCTTTTACTGTTTAAAAGCTTCGATTCTGATTTAGGCAATGTGTAACAGACTAATACTGCTGTATTGACAGCACAGACATCATTTTGACTGAGGGAAGTGGGGAATAGAGGGACAGTCACATTTTGAACTAGTTCTTATATAGTGTCCGTAGAATTTTTAGGCCAGCTATACTGAAATGAATTCTATGTATTATCCACACACTAAACATCTTTTTATTTTTTTATTTTGTGTTATTAATGGGGCTTGAACTTAGGGTCTTTTTTTTTGGGTCCGGTCATGGGGCCTGAACTCTGGGCCTGGGCACTGTCCCTCAGCTCTTTTCAGCTCAAGGCTAGCGCTCTATCACTTGAGCCACAGCCCCACTTCCAGCTTTTTTCTTTTTTTTATGTGGTGCTAAGGAATGGAACCCAGGGCCTCATGTATGCAAGGCAAGCGCTCTACCACTGAGCCACCTTCCCAGCCCAAACTTAGGGTCTTATACTCTCTGATTTTTCACTTGAGGCTACCACTTGAACAACACCTCCATTTGTGGATCTTTGATGGTTAGTTGGAAATGAGTCTCATAGACTTTCCTACCCCAGCTGGTTTCCAACCACAATTCTCAGAATCTCAGCCTGAGTAGCTCCTGGCTCAAACATTTCCTTCCTTCCTTCCTTCCTTCCTTCCTTCCTTCCTTCCTTCCTTCCTTCCTTCCCTCCCTCCTTCCCTCCTTCCCTCCTTCCTTTCTCCCTCCATCCCTCCTTCCTTCCTTCCTTCCTTCCTTCCTTCCTTCCTTCCTTCCTTCCTTCCTTCCTTCCGTCTTTCCTTCCTTCTTTCCCTTCCTTCCTTCCCTCCCTCCTTCCCTCCTTCCCTCCTTCCTTTCTCCCTCCATCCCTCCGTCCCTCCCTCCCTTCCTTCCGTCCTCCCTCCCTCCTCCCCTTCCTCCCTCCCTCCCTCCCTCCCTCCCTCCCTTCCTTCCTTCCTTCCTTCCTTCCTTCCTTCCTTCCTTCCTTCCTTCCTTCCTCTCTCTTTCTTTTCTTTCCTCCTTTTTTCTGTCAGTCATGGGGCTTGAACTCAGGGCCTGGGTGCTGTCCCTGAGCTTTTGTTATCAAGGCGTTACCACTTTGAGCTACAGCACCGCTTTCCGTTTTCTGTGGTTATTGGAAATAAGAGGCTCGTGGCCTTTCCTTTCCTGGGCTGGCTTTGAACTGGGATCCTCAGATCTTAGCCTCCTGAGTAGGTAGGAGTACAGGCATGAGCCGCCAACGCCCAACTTCAAACATATTTAAAGTGAACAAATCAGTGGTTTTACATACAGTCATGGAATTGTACAACTGTCATCACGATCAATTTTAGAATATTTCCATCTTCCCCAAATGAGACCATATACCTGGTTGAGAACAGTTGGCCAAATCTGTAATCCTAGCTAGTGGAGAAGCAGAGATTGGGGGATCAAGGTTTGAGGCCAGCTCAGTCATAAAAGTTCAAGGCTCCTTCTCAACTGGCATGGTGGCACACCTGTTATCCTAGCCACAGGGAAAGCCCAAGTGGGCTTGCAGCTCAGCCTATGCTAGGCAAAGAGGAAAACATGGCCTGAAAAAATAACCATTGAATAAAGGCATGGGAGGTGTGGCTTAAAGTCTTAAATTGCTGCTTAGCAAGCATAAGGCTCAGTTCAAATGCCAGTACCACACACACAAAACAAAGAAACCCCATACCTGGGATAGGAAAGTAGCTCCATTGTAATGGACACTTGAGTAGCTTATATGCAGGCCTGGGTTCAGTGCTCAGCAACAGCAACACACACACACACACCACAATTTGTGCTTATTCCCCATTTTCACCTTTCTTCAGTCCCTGACAGCAAATCTACTTCATATTTCCACAGAACTGTCTTGTCCTGCCTGTTTCGCATAAATAGAATCATATGATGTTTGACTTTTTGACTTCAAGGTTCATTTCTGTTGTAGCACATATTGGTACTTCTGTTTATTGTGAGATGTCATTCCATTTTATAGAAATAACTACTTTTGCATTGATCAATTATGCATTTTGATTTTTTAAAAAATATTATAAAGGTGATAGTGGAGGATTATAGTTAATATAAGGTAATGAGTACATTTCATTTTGAACACTGTTATCCCTTCTCTCCTTTTCTCCTGCTTTCCACTCTCCTTCCTTAGATTACTGCCACTTTTTTAGCTCTTATAAATAGTGGTCCTGTGAACAATTGTGTGCTGGCTTTTGCATGAAGTATATTTTCAATAATTGTGGGTATGGAATTGCTGGTTCATAAACATCTATATTTAATTATTTAAGAAATGATCAGGTGCTATGAATGGAGCTTAGCAGTAGAGTGCTTGCTTAGCATGCATGAAGCCCAGGGTTCAATTCCTCAGTACCGCATAAACAGAAAAAACTGGAGGTGGTGCTGTGGCTCAAGTGGTAGAGCACTAGCCTTGAGCACAGAGAGGCTCAGGGACAGAGTGCAAGCCTTGAGTTCAAGTTCCAGCGCGCGCACACACACACACACACACACACACACACACACACACACACATGGAGTTGGTGCTGTGGCTCAAGTGGTAGAGCACTAGCCTTGAGCACAGAGAGGCTGTTGGTGCTGTGGCTCAAGTGGTAGAGCACTAGCCTTGAGCACAGAGAGGCTCAGGGACAGAGCGCAAGCCTTGAGTTCAAGTTCCAGCGCGCACACACACACACACACACACACACACACACACACACACACTGGAGTTGGTGCTGTGGCTCAAGTGGTAGAGCACTAGCCTTGAGCACAGAGAGGCTGTTGGTGCTGTGGCTCAAGTGGTAGAGCACTAGCCTTGAGCACAGAGAGGCTCAGGGACAGAGCGCAAGCCTTGAGTTCAAGTTCCAGGACACACACACACACACAATCAGCCTGTTTTCCAGGGCTTATATAATTACATATAAATGCATATAGTATTTTCTGTATTTACCATCTACATTCTCACCATCAATGTGTTGGGGCAGTTTCTGTAAATCCTAGTTAACATGTGTGAATGCCTATTCTTGTAGCCTTTCTAGTGGGTTGTGGTCTTGTGTGGTTTGGATGTGCATTTACCTGCTACCTGAGGAAGAATGTTGAACACCTTTTTATGTGTGTACTGGACATTTGTATATCTCCTTTAGAATTTTTTTGTTTTTGTTGGTGTTGGTCATGGGGCTTGAACTCTGGGCTTGGATGCTGTCCCTGTGCTCTTCAGCTCAAGGTGAACGCTCTACTGCTTGAGCCACAGTGCCACTTCTGGTTTTATTGGAGATAAGAGTCTCATGGACTTTTCTGCCTGGGCTGGCCTTGAACCGAGATCCTCAGATCTCAGCCTTCTGAGTAGCTAGGATTACAGGCGTGAGCCACTGTTGCCCGGCTTTTAGAGGTTGTTGTTGTTGTTTATTTATTTATTTATAGTACTGAGTTTGAACTCAGGATATCAAGCTTGTTATGCAGAAGTCTACCTTTGAGTCTTGGATTCAGTTATTTTTTTTGAGATAGAGATAGAGTCTCACTTCTGGCCCAGGCACTGCTTAGTACCTTCCTCTGCCTATTTGAGGCTTCCCATTGTAACTGTGCTACCATGCTCACCTTCTTCCATTGGATGGAGTCTCATGGACTATTACTGTCTGAGCTGGATTAGAACCACAGTCCTCACAATCTCAGCCTTTCAATTAGCTAGGATTACAGATAAGAACCTCTATCACATTGGCTGAGGGGTGGAATTTTAACAGATGAAGAAAGGGAGCAGGAGAATAGGGACACAGGCCTAAGAAATGAGAGAATTATTAAAGTTAGTAAGAGAGGACAGGGAAAACATTCTCTCTCTCCTTACATTGTCCTCTGCTTATCTTAAATGCACATTACTCAAATTTCAAGGATATTTCTTCTTTTGCAAATATCAAAGTGTTGTGGCTAGCTCATTTAATTTGATTCATCCATCCAGGCTTAAGGAAATAATAATTATTATTTTTTTTTTTTTTTGGGTCCGGTCGTGGGGCCTGAACTCTGGGCCTGGGCGCTGTCCCTCAGCTCTTCAGCTCAAGGCTAGCGCTCTACCACTTGAGCCA
>NW_012267383.1:1002015-1042058 GCF_000151885.1 Dipodomys ordii
TCCCTCCCTACTCCCTTTCCCCCCCTCCCCCTCTCAAGAAACCATTGTCCTTTGTCTGCCAGCCTGGTGCACTCCAGGGGAAACCCCGCCACTCTTCCCCTCTGTCCTGTGCTGTGTTCTCCACCCTGGCACTGGGGATAAGGATGCTCGACCTCCATCCTGCTCTCCACCATACCCCATCTCTCCTCCACCAAACCCTAAAATAAATATAAACTAAAAATTATAAAAAATAGAGAAAAAATATATAAAAGAATCTCACGCAAAAAAAAAAAACAAACCAAAAAAGGGGCTGGTAAGGTGGCTCAGTGGTAGAGCGCTTGCCTTGCATGCATGAGGCCCTGGGTTTGATTCCTCAACACCACATAAGCAGAAAAAGCTGGAAGTGGTGCTGTGGCTCAAGTGATAGAGCACTAGCCTTGAGCTGAAGAGCTGAGGGACAGCGCCCAGACCCAGAGTTCAGGTACCATGACTGGCAAAAAGAAAAAAAAAAAATCTCACGGACTGCTTTCCTGCCTAAGATGGCTCTGAACCGTGATCCTCAGATCTTAGCCTCCTGAGTAGCTAGGATTACAGGCATGAGCCACCAGCACCCAGCAAAAGTATGTTACTTTTTGGACAATGTCATCCCTTCCCTCATTCTCTCCCAGTTTACATGCATATTTTAAACATTCTCTTAAGGACATACATGTATGTTTCTATGAACTTTTTGTTTTAGAATCAGGCTTTTCCTTTGAATAAGGATTCTGCCAACTAATGATTTTTGTACACTGCTTTACATAAACATTGTCAATAATGAGCTATCTATAATTTTTAGTTTTTGTTTCTTTTAAGTCAAGTGTGTAAAAATCTTAGTTTTCTTATTTGCGATGTTCATGCAAATTATATAGGTTTGCTTAAAAGGGGAATTAAATTGTGAATGTGGTACAACTGTATTAGAAGGTTGGAAATGACCCTTGGAAAGCAGATTTAAGCAGAGAAAGCATGAGAGCTATTGTCCCTGAGCACTTAGCCAGCCAGGACCACCCAGCTGTTGCAGGTCCCAGGGGAGGACATTAGTGTCAGTTAAGGAGGGAGAATTTGCTTAAGAACACAACTGTGTCCTTTTTTCTTTTTCTTTTTCTTTTGTTGGTTGTGGAGCTTGAACTCTGGGCTTGGGCACTGTCCCTAAACTCTTTAGCTCAAGGAGAGTACGCTACCACCTGAGCCACAGTGCCATTTCTGGTTTTCTGAGTGGTTTATTGGAGATAAGAGTCTCACAGCCTTTCCTGCCCAGGCTAGCTTTGAACCACGATCCTCAGATCTCATTCTCCTGAGTAACTAGAATTACAGGTATGAGCCACCAGTACCTGGCTTGTCTTTTTTGAGTACACATTAGTTTACTCTTTTACAACATATATTCCACTAGTATGATTGCTTTGTTTTCTTTTTCTTTCAATGAAGAAGATTGAAGGCATGGCCTCACACGTGTAAGCACACATTTTCCCACTGAGCTCATTCACAAGTCTAATTGTTCACTTTCCTCATGGGATTTTTTTCAGTCTTTGAGGACATTCCCATTTTGTTATAATTCAGTTCCTAGTACATAGATCCTTGGCATATACTTATATGTTCACTTCAAGAACAATTAATTGACTGTAAACTCAATGTAATTTAATACTATGATGAGGCAAACATGAAAAAGTTCAGTATGATTCTTTGTTTCTACTCTCTTCAGAGTAAGTCCACCATATCTGCACTTGTTGAGCTTGGGTGTCAGATTTTATTTTTTGCCAGTCCTGGGTTTTGAACTCAGGGCCTGGGTGCTGTCCCTAAGCCTCTCTGTGCTCAAGGCTGGCACTCTACCACTTGAGCCATGGCGTCACTTCCGGCTTTTTCTGTTTATGTGACACTGAGGAATCGAACCCAGGGTTTCATGCATGCTAGGCAAACTCTCTATCAGTATGCCACATTTCAGGCACCCCCCCTTTTTTTTTGTGCCAGTCCTGGGGCTTGAACTCAGGGTCTGGGCACTGTACCTGAGCCTCTCTGTGCTCAAGGCTAGCACTCTACCACTTGAGCCACAGCATCACTTTCAGTTTTCTGGTAGTTAAGAGTCTCACAGACTTGCCTGCCTGAGCTGTGATCCTCAGATTTCAGCCTCCTGAGTAGCTAGGATTACAGGTATGAGCCACCGGCTTCGGGCTCTGTGAGACTCTTATAATCACTTAACTACCAAAAGCTAGAAATGGAGCTGTGGCTCAAGTAGTATAGCACTGGTCTTGAGCAAAATTAAAAGGTTAGGAACAGTGCACAGAGCCTGAGTTCAGGCCCCAGAACTGGCATAAAGAGAAGAAAAATAATTTCTGTTTTAGTTTCCATTTATAGGAATTCTTTAAAATTTTGGCAATAAGTTCTTTTTTTCAAGATATAAGGGCATTTAATTTTGAAAGTTACAAAAATGTTCAGTTTCAGCTGGGCACCAGTGGCTCATGCCTGTAATTTTAGCTACTCAGGATACTGGGATATGAGGAATGAGTTCAAAGCCAGACAGGGCAGCAAAGTCCATTAGACTCTTATCTCCAGTTAACCGCCAAAAAAGCCAGAAATGGAGTTGTAGCTCTAGAGGTAGAGTGCTAGCCTTGATCAAAAAGAGCCTGAGGTCAAGTCCCAGGACCAGCACCAAAACAAAACAAAAAACTGTTCAATTTAGAGATTTTAAGATTCCTTAGGGAACTCAGTGATTGGTCAATTTATTACTGGCAGGAGTATAATTCTAGTCCTAAATCTAGGGTTTGGGGGGAAAATTGACTAGAGTGTTGAGGAATATATCAGTTATTTATTACTTCATTACTGATTATCTTAAAGAGTGGTTTAAATCATCAATGAAATACTGTTTCTTATGGTGTATAGGCTGGGAGGCAGTTCTATTTCCAGTACTGTTGGTTGGGATCGTTGACGTGGCTGGTATTTGCATTGCTTCTCACACTGATTTGGTAGCTGTAAGGCTGGCACTAGCTGGGCTTCTCCCTACTTCCCATGTCATCTCTTTATATGGCAGCTGGAATCCAATAATAGGAGTAGCCAGGACTCTTAGGATCTGAACTTGGTTCACCGGAACATTTCTGCTACATTCTGCTTGTTAAAGCAAGTCATATAAGGCCAGCCCAAACTCCTCTTGGTGGAAATAAAGGGGCATGTGTATACAGGGCAGGAAAGAAGTGATGTGGGCTATGTTTTGAGACATTTTATCTGAAGGAAGTACATAAAGAATGCCCGAATAAAAGGTTGTTTAATTAAAAATATGATTATTACCCTCCCTTTCTTCCTGGTTGCTATTCTGCTCCACCACTCCCTCCTCACCAAACCTCAGATCAGATGGCAAGTGTTGTCTGTGTAGTGCTGTGTACAAAGACAGTGATGGCAGGGAGACAAAGGTGGGCCATCCAAGAAGGCGAGAGAGGAAGCTGGTGGGAAAATGGGGAGTCAATTTTCCTGGAGAACATTGTGACCACATGTTGACTGTGATCTCTATAGAGTGTATGAAGAAACTTACTTCTCTTGGCTGCCTGTTCAGTCGTGGAGGAAGCTCTAAGAGGAAGGCTATTCACATAGGAGATCTTACTTCCTGTGAGGGTGGTGGAGGGTAGGACTGAGCAAGTCTGCCTATTAGCATCTGTTTGGGCGTGGGTGAGCCTGTAAGGAATCCCTGTTACATGGCATCTCTGACACCCTTATTACCTTGATTAAATAAAATTGCTGATGAAGATTTTGAGACTCTCAAAAATAGGATAGTTTTTAACATCCATGTGTGCTGGGAATCAGCCTTCTTTCCTTCTAACACACTAATTTGCCCTTTACCACATATTCTGCTTCTAGTGTCCTAACACGTGAGCAAAAAGTGAGATTAAAAAGGCTTGGCTGGGGAAGTGGCGCTGTAGCTCAAATGGTAGAGTGCTAGCCTTGAGCTGAATTGCTCAGGGTCAGTGCCCAGGCCCAGAGTTCAAGCCCCAAGACTGCCAAAAAAAAAATCCAATCTCTTTGGGCTGGGAAGGTGGCTTAATGGTAGAGCGCTTGCCTTGCATGTATGAGGCCCTGGGTTTGATTCCAGCACCACATAAAGAAAAAAAAAAGAAGAAAGAAATGTACTCAAAAAGGCTTGGTGGGGCTGGGAAGGTGGCTTAGTGGTAGAGCGCTTGCCTTGCATGCATGAGGCCCTGGGTTCAATTCCTCAGCACCACATAAGCAAAAGGAAAAAAGCCGGAAGTAGTGCTGTGGCTCAAGTGGTAGAGCGTTAGCCTTGAGCTGAAGAGCTGAGGGACAGCGCCCAGGCCCAGAGTTCAGGCCCCACGACCGGACCCCCCACTCTACCCCCCCCAAAAAAAAGGCTTGGCATAGCCAGGTATTGGTGTCTCAAACCTGTAATCCTAGCTACTCAGGGGGCGGAGATCTGAGAATTATGGTTCAAAGCCAGCCCAGGCAGGAAAGTCTGTGACACTCGTCTCCAATTTACCACCAGAAAGCTGGAAGTGGAACTGGGCTCAAAGTGTAGAACACTAGCCTTGAGCAAAAAGCTCAGGGAGAGTGCCCAGGCCCTGAATTCAAGCCCCAGGACTGGGAAAGGGGAGGGGAAGCTTGGCAGGAGGATCAAGATTTTGAGGCCAGCTTGAACTACACAATGAGACCCCATGTATTTCAAACACAAACACAACACACAAAACAAGCAAAGCCCAGTAGTTTTTGCTCAGGACAAGGAAGAGGCTTACTGGGTTATTATAGCTGTTAATAAGAACACTATAGTACCACTTTACTGATGAGCAAACTTATCTAATCACAGCCAAGTAGCTAAGTATGCTGACATTTGCAATAGCCACTCTTGTTGCATAGCCACTCCAGCAGTCAGGATCGGCATGCTCTCTCTGGGTTTGGTTATAGACCCAAGTGTGTCATATACATACCTGTGAAGGAAAACATAATGACTTGTTAATACTGCAGTGGCTCACATGCCATTTTAAAAATTGAGGCAAAATTCAAATAACAGACCTTTTATTTATTTTTATGCCTGTACTGGAGCTTGAGCTCATGTCCTGGGGGATGTATGTAGCTCTAGGCAAGTGCTCTACCACTTGAGCCATAGCTCCACTTCTGGCTTTTAGGTGGTTACTTAGAGATAAAAGTCTTATGGAAAGCCAGGCGCAGGTGGCTCACACCTGTAATCCTAGCTACTCAGGAGGCTGAGATCTGAGGATCATGGTTGAAAGCCAGCCCGGGAGAAAAGTCCATGAGACTCTTATCTCCAGTTAAGCACCAGAAAACTGAAAGTGGTACTGTGGCTCAAGTGGTAGGGACAGCAACCAAGCCCAGAGTTCACCCACAACTGACCAAAAAAAAAAAAAGTCTAATGAACTTTACTGCCTTGGCTGGCTTTGAACCTTGATCCTCACATCTCAGCTTCCTGAGAAGCTAGGATTACAGGCATGATTCAGTATCTTGCTCTGTTTTGTTATATTTTTGTGAGATCAAGAAGGAACTGGAGAAATTAATGTGTTTAGAGATGTGAGATTTTTTCCCACAGATCTCTATTAGGCTAAAGAATGACTGCCACCTCCCTTGACCTAAAAAGAAAGGTATAAAAAGAAAAATAACTTCTTTAGATAGTAGTACTCCAGTGATGTAAAAGAAAACAAACACGTGACTGTAGACAAGCAGCATTGGTGATTATGGGACACACTAGGAATAATATTAGCAATCTTAATAGCTTTCAATTTCTGAACCAGCCACATTCCTTCATTTATGAAATCAGGATCTTCCAACTCTCAGAGGAAGGTACATGCATTTAGGACTGCAAAATACAGCATATTTCAGTTCCCAATATGACCATGTCTTCCTAAGAAGTTTCCAAAGGTAATTTGACTTTGATTTTAGCCCAATAGTGTACTATACAATGTGATATAAATTCAATAAATGAAAATTTAGAGCAATGACTCTTGTAAATGGGAAATGTTTCAATGGAAATGTAAACTGAACTAGGAGCAAATGTTTGCTAAATAGGCAAGGATTGAGGGGAAGATATTTTATTTTTTTGTGGGTACTAGGGCTAGGGCTTGAACTCAAGGTCTCAGCACTGCCCATTAGCTTTTTTGTTCAAGGCTGGTTCTCACAACTTGAGCCATACCTCTATTTCCAATTTTTGGTGGCTAATTGGAGAAAAACCCAGGCTCACTTCAAACCTCAATCCTCAGCTCTCAGCCTCCTGAGTAATTAGGACTACAGGTGGGAAGGGAGGATATTTTAAACTGAAGGATAACATTTGTAAGGGCACAAAAGGGTGAGAGGATGACAGCAAGTTAATTACTATAGCTAATGTGAAAGAGAAGAGAAGGGCGACTGAGGAAATCAGTGATGAAATAGAAGTTTTATATTACAGACTAAGGAATTTAGACTGTTATTCAACCCATAAAGAGGTACTGAAATTTTTTTCTGTCCCCTGCCACCCCTAAAGCTTTTTTTTTTCTTCCTTTTTCTTTTTTTGTCAGTCATGGGGCTTGAACTCTGGGATTGGGCGCTCGCTGTCCCTCAGCTCTTGAGCTCAAGGCTAGCACTCTACCCCTTGAGCCACAGTGCCACTTCCAGTTTTCTGGTGGTTAATTGAAGATAAGAGTCTTAGAGACTTCCCTGCCTGGGCTTGTTTTGAACAGTGACCCTCAGATTTCAGCCTCCCGAGTAGTTAGGATTACAGGCATGAGCCACTGGTGCCTGGCGTTTTTTCTTTTTTTGGTGCCAGTCCTGGGGCTTGAACACAGATCCTCTGTGCTATCTCTAAACTTCTTTTGCTCAAGGTAAGTGCTGTGCCACTTGAGCCACAGCTCCACTTCTGGCTTTTTGGTGGTCAAGTGAAGATGGAGTCTCACAGACTTTCCTGCCCAGTCAGGCTTCAAACCACAGTCCTCAGATCTCAGCTTCCTGCATAGCTAGGATTACAGGCATGAGCCACTGGTGCCCAGTAGTACTGAAGCATTTTAGGAAGGGAATTTTTGTGTGTGTGTGTGTGTGTGTGTGTGTGTGTGTGTGTGTGTGTGTGTGTGTGTGTGTGCATGTGTGTGTGTGTGCGCGCGCACACTTAAACTAAGGGCCTGTACCTATTATAAACTTTTTTTTTTTTTCCTCAAGGCTAGCACTGTAGCACTTGGAACTCTACTTCCATAGGCAGGGAATTAATGCTTAGGCTAGCATATTATTAAGAAAATGGTTTTGACAGCAGTATGGTAAGAGTCTAATTCACATGGGGAAGGAGAGGAAGTTAGCATTGCAGGTAGATACTTAAATATGCTGGGTGTGGGGGTCAGGAAGCTGGAGGAAGCAGGAATCCTTTACAAATCAGTGATCAGCTTGGATGGTAGAAGTCTTCACTGGTATAGAATACCAGGAATAGAGAGGCCATTTACATCTCTCCCTACCCCCCAATACACTCTCTCTCTCTCTCTCTCTCTCTCTCTCTCTCTCTCTCCTTGGGTTTTGTTGGCATCTTGTATGGGACAGCCTGATAAAAATACAAGTGTTTTTTGAACTGAAAAATATTCACTGAATTTTCTGATTAGCAGAATACCTACCCTGTACAGTTTAATTTATAAAAACAAGTATTGGTTGAATTTTTAATGCTAAAATGAATAACATTGGTATATCCTATATTTGTACAGTAGAATCTTAGGCTGTATCTCTGAGCTTGTATATATCATTGACATTGATAAAACTTCCCTCTTGTCTATGACCCTTATTCAATTAATTTAATTCCCTTGGCATTTTTATTTCCAGGTGATCCTTGATGGTGACTTCAAAGGAAACTACACTCAGTGATCTCAGGCTATGTTTCTCGGCATGGAAGCCACTTAGTCTCATGTGCCTATTGAGTATTTGACACTTAGTGCAAAATGAGTATCTATAGGTGTCAGATCCTTACTGAATCTCAGAGACTTGCTATCTTGCTAATAGTTTTGCATATTGACTATATGTTGAAGTAATATTTGGGTATAGGGATTAAACATAACATTAAATCAATTATGATTTTGCCATGTTCAGCTGATAAAGTCCAAGAAATGTCTGAATGGATAACAAACACATTTAGCAGATAGGGCAATATGATAGAGAGATATCAGAAAGTGACTATTTTTTTTGTCAGTCTTGGGGCTTGAACTGTTGGTGTAGGCGCTGTCCCTTAGCGCTTTAGCTCAAGGCTAGCACTGTGCCACTTGAGCCACAGAGCCACTTCCCATTTTCTGGTGGTTAATTGGAGATTAGTCTCATGGACTTTCCTGCTTGGGCTGGCTTTGAACAGTGATCTTCAGATCTCAACCTCTTGAGTAGGTAGGATTACAAGTGTGAGCCACCAGCACCCGACATGAAAGTGACTTTCTTATTAGAAAGTCTCTGCTAAGGGGTTCAGGATTACTTTTGAGGTGATGAAAGTATTCTAAAATTCGATAATGCTGATATTGCATAACTCAGTAAATATAATAAAAACCACTGGATTATGTACTTTAAAAGGGCAAATGGGATTGGAGGCATAGCTCAAGTGGTAGAACACTTGCTTAGCAAGTAACCTCCCACGTAAACAGAAGGGCAAATAGTAGGATATATGGGATATATCTCAATAAAACTGTTAAGAAAAACAGCTCATAGGCTCATGCCTGTAAATCTTGGCTATTTAGAAGGATGAGATCTGAGGATCATGGTTCAAAGCCAGCCCAGGCAGACAAGTCTGTAAGATCCTACTTCCAATTAAACACCCAAAAGCTGGAAGCACATGTGTGACTCAAGTGATAGACCACCTGCTTTGAGTGAAAAAGCCAAGTGAAAGAATGAGGTCTTGAGTTCAAGCTCCATACCACCACAAAAACAAAACAAGAAATTGAAGGGGTTCAATCTGCACTTGAATATGTTGCAGTAGTTACTTATTGGCCTTTTAATAAAACTTGCGTGAGCAGACACAGTAAGCAACTATATGCTCAAGATTTATTGTGATTAGACAGGAATGGATTGTCTCATTTAACTCATTTGCTAGCCTCACAGATCTAATTGTGTTTTTAGGAAACTGTAGTGGCTACTTTCTGTGGGTAGAAAGAACCCAGCAGTGAATAGGGAAAAGTTTGTACCTACTATTTGAGGAATCTAGCCTTTAACAGAGGTATTCAGTATTCACTTTGCTCTGGATCTTGTTTGACATGCCTTCCCTAATACTTTAGATTCATACTGCAAAAAAAGTCTCCTTCCTCCAAGTCATTCATGCAAATTTCTTTTCCATTTGCTATTATCTGAAGTTACTAACATTGTCCAGCTAGTCACCAAGTAATCCAGATAGAGATTGATGCATCTCTTTTCCTAATACCCCCTTTCCAAGTGATTTCTTTTTTTTGGCGGGGGAGGTCCAGTGGTGGGGCCTGACTCTGGGCCTGGGCGCTCTTCAGCTCAAGGCTAGCTCTCTACCACTTGAGCCACAGCGCCACTTCTGGCTTTTTTTCTTTTTGCTTATGTGGTGCTGAGGAATCGAACCCAGGGCCTCAGGCATGCAAGCAAGCGCTCTACCACTGAGCCACCTTCCTAGCCCCTCCAAGTGATTTCTATAGAAGTGCCAAAGTACAGAAAAGAAGCTGGGCTCCAATTTTACCCTTATGAGCAAAAACTCTTTGTATAAATTTTACGCAGCAGCTGCATTTGTCTTAGTCCCTTCCTGAGCAGCCTTGTGGCTGCTTTCCCAACCTTTCTGACACAGGTTTTAATGCTGATGAGTCCCAAAAAAAATTGTAGGACAGAGCTCCCTGCAGAAGAAAGGATGAACACAATTACACACATGCGCACACTCACACACACACATGCATACGCATGCACACCAGCTGCAGGTGCAACAGTTCTAGGCTGTCAAATGAGGACTGTTTCCTTGTTTTTGAAGATGAGATAAAATTAACACAAACAGAAAAAAAATAAGATTTAAGAAAAGAATAAAAGCAAACTAGTCACCCATATCAGTTATGATGCAGTAGGTATGAAATCCAGATGCTTTTTAAGTCACTTGGAGAAGGAAAGGTAATATACAGTACTAAGGTTTAACTAAAAGTCATGTGAAGCCAGTCATCAGTGGCTCACACCTGTAACTCTAGATACTCAGGCTGAGATCTGAGGACCACAGTTTGAAACCCAGCTCAAGCAAGAAAGTATGTGAAACCTTCAATTAACCACCAAAAAAGGTTCAAGTGGAGCTGTGGCTCAAGTAGTAGAGTGCTAGCTGTGACTAGCTCAGGGACATCTCCCAGGCCTTGAGTTCAAGCCTCAGGACCAGCACCCAAAAAAAAAAATCAGGTGAAAGATTTGCTTGCTATTCATCCTAGAAAAGTAATATATTTGAATTGTGCTTCAAAGCCCACATATTATATTTAAGAAACAGTGCTTAGCCCAGCTCTCTGTGCTTCATGTGCAGCCCTTGTCCTAGCCTAAGGATTCAGGGTGGTCATTTAATATTGGAGGACACAACCTTTGGGTATCTGGGTAGTTTAATTCAAGTCAAAGTTGTCTTTAACCGTAGACCACAGAACTGCGCATCTGGATCCTTCTAAGGTAAAATAAGAGTGGAGAGAAGGATGGATTGCGTAGTCTCCTTAAAAGTTATTCTAGCCCAACACTGTATAAACTATTTCTTTAGGCACTGTTATTTTCTAAATTATTTGAAGCAAATATTATTTACAGAACAATCTTTGATAGAGGTAATTGTAGCAGAGAGGAAGAGTTAAGAGGAACCATGTAATTAAAGAACCCAAATGTAAGAGGTATCACTTCGAGAGCATCAGTTTACAAGGTTCCCCTCTTCCCCTTTTACTCTCTCCCCTTTTCTCCATCCTCTCTCCTCCTCTCCCTGCTACTGTTCCAATTTTCTCACAGATCTCACACACATGTGCACATATGTGCTGGTACCAAGTCATGAATTCAGGGCACTGAACCCTGGGCACTGTCCCTGAGCTTTTTTGCTCAAGGCTAGTGCTTTTCCACTTGAGCTATGGCTCCATTTCCAGCTTTTTTTTTGATGGCTAATTCCAGATAATAGTCTCACAGACTTTGCTGCCTAGACTGGCTTTAAACCACTATCCTGAGTAGGTAGGCATGAGCCACTAGTACCTGGCTGGGACTCTCAACTTTTAACCCCGATAGAAGGAGTTGAGCATAGGAGGATCCCCCTGTAGACTACAGGGGCAGAGTACATGGCTGAGAGTAGGAAGGACAGGTGCAGAAAGGGAAAAGGGGAGTGTGGAGATAAGCGTGTGAGACAGAAAGGCATAGGGAAGGTTAATGCTGTAGTGGTATTCCATGACATCTCTTAGATCCCAGAGTAGTGGTTCATCTCCCAGTATTTGTGAGCTCTGCATTTGGAAGCTTCTGGACTTTGATGTCAGCTGCTCTATCTTCTCTATTTTACCTTCCCAGTTTGGGATCAGTAAAATCTATTCATTTAAGCTAGGGAGATAAACACAATTGTTTTAATAACATTGTTCCTGCGGGAAATGAACTCTTCCACATTTTACAGACTGTTAGTCAGCTTTCTATTGCTATGGTAAAATACCTAAGAAAGTCAAGTTAAAGGAAGAAGGATTTATTTTGGTTTCATGGTTTCAGCCCACAGTCAGCTGGGCCCAATGGCTTTGGGTCTGAGATGAGTAAGAACATCACTGTTGTGGGAATGGGTGGAGGATGAGGCTACTTATCTCATGGTGACAGTAGGGACTGGTGACAAGACACTCTGCCAGTGATCTATTTCCTCCAACTAGGCCCATCTGCTATGAACTTACAGTTGGCTAACCCACTGATGAAGTTAGTGCCATGCAGTCACCATCTGGGGACATAGTCTTCAATGCATGTCTTTAGGGGACCTTCCACATCCAAACCATTCATTGGAACATCAGTGAATAGAATCATCAGTAAAATTGAGAGTATTGACTTTAAAGCTTGTGATTTTAGAGAAGTCCTTCCTTTTATCAGCTCATCTGTCTATGTACTTCTCACTCAGATTATATGCTTGTTTTCACTGTCCTTTTTTTTTTTTTGCTCATCTTGACTAAGATAGTTTCACCTGTGTCTTAAGGGAAAAATAGCAGTAGCCAAGACAAAATTAGGACACTGGGCATTTAGTCAGGGTGTTAGCTACTCAGAGTTCACTCCAAGGTCAAGCTGGAGGAACTTATCACAAAAGAATATACAGATTTGCCTGAATTAGCTAATAGAGAATGGATAGGGCTTAGGGATGAGAGGGCTCCTGTGGACTATAGTGCGCTGATTTATTCCTGTAGAGTGAAGTTATTGCTAAAATAGAGTAGAGCAGACAAGCTGGCAGTCAGAGCTCTACACTTAAAGTCAGGGAAAAACACAAAGGGACTTTCGTCCTATCTCTGACATTTTATTTGTTTTGAAAAATGTGAAGCAAGTAAATGTGAATAAGGTGTTCATTATTTATGTTCTGTGTGAAATATTTTCTAGTTATCAAAAGCAAAATAATGGCTGGGTGTATAGCTTAATGACAGGGCACCTGATTAATTTAGCAAGGCCCTGAGTACCATTTCAGGATGGGGGGTGGGAGGTAGGGGGAGAAAATGTGACTCAAATGGTAGAATGCCAGCTTTGAGAAAAAAAAAAAATCTAAGTAAACTGAGCACTAGTGGCTCATGCCTGTAATCCTGGATACTCAAAAGGCTGAGATCTGAGGATCCTGGTTCAAAGCAACCCAGGCAGGAAAGTCTGTAAGACTTTTTTGTCTCTAATTAACCACCAAAAAGAAGTGGAGCTGTGGCTCAAATGGTAGAGTGAAAAAGCCCGGGACCAGCACCAAAAAAACAAAAAGGTCTAAGTGGGGCTGGGAATGTGGCTTAGTGGTAGAGTGCTTGTCTAGCATGCATGAAGCCCTGGGTTCATTTTTTTTTTTTTTTGGTGGGTCATGGGACTTGAACTCTGGGCTTGGGCACTGTCTCTATACTCTTTGGCTCAAGGCGTGCACTCTAACACTTGAGCCACAGTGCTACTTCCAGTTTTCTAGTGGTTTATTGTAGATAAGAGTCTGACGGACTTTCCTGCCCAGGCTGGCTTTGAACCATGATCCTCAGATCTCAGCCTCCTGAGTAGCTAGGATTACAGGAGTGAGCCACTAGCGCCCAGCTTGTGTTAATTCTTCAGTACCACATAAACAGAAAAAGCCAGAAGTGGTGCTGTGGCTCAAGTGGTAGAGCACTAACCTTGAACAAAAGAAGCTCAGGGATAGTACCTAGGCCCCAAGTTCAAGCCCCAGGACTGGCAAAAACAAACAAAAAAGGATCATGGCCCTCCCTGAGTTCTAGTCTACTGGCATGAGAATAAGGAAGGAAGAGAAGGAGGGAGGGAGGAAGTGAAGAAGGAAAGAAGGAAGGAAAAGAAATTACCTTAAAAGATAATTGCACAAGAGACAAAGGAAAGAACTTAATATACAAATCGGATTGTTAGCTTTTGAATAAGCAATTATTAATGGCAATCACTTGAAGGAGCATGTAAATGCTACACTTGTTCTGCAGTAAAAGAATTGATAAAGATCATCCAAAATGAAAGAACAAATGCAATGAAGAAGTGAAAATAAATAAGTGGGGGGGGGAAACAGCTCAAAGCTTCTTTTTTTTTTTTTTTGGGGGGGGCCGGGCGTGGGGCCTGAACTCTGGGCCTGGGCACTGTTCCTCAGCTCTTCAGCTCAAGGCTAGCGCTCTACCACTTGAGCCACAGTGCCACTTCCGGCTTTTTTCTTTTTGCTTATGTGGTGCTGAGGAATCGAACCCAGGGCCTTGAGCATGCAAAGCAAGCGCTCTACTACTGAGCCACCTTCCCAGCCCCCTGCTCAAAGCTTCTTTATGGCTTGGGCTTAACTTCTTTTAGGCATGATATATTCTAGCATTCGTTGTGTATCATTAGAGGATATAAATACGTAAAAAGAGCTAGACACAGCTGGCTCATGCCTGTAATCCTAGCTACACAGGAGACTGAGATCTGAGAATTGCGGTTCAAAGCGAGCCCAAGCAAGAAAGTCCATGAGACTCTTATCTCCAATTAACCACCAGAAGTGGCGCTGTGGCTCAAGTGGTAAATGGCTAGCCTTGAGCTGAAGAGCTGAGGGACAGTGCCCAGGACCAGAGTTCAAGACCCATGACACCCCCCTCCCCCCCAAAAAAAAGCGAAATCAAATTCAAGATTACTGCTGGGTGCTGGTAACTCAAAGCTATAATCCTAGCTACTCAGGAGGCTGAGATCTGAGGATTGTGGTTCAAAGCCAGCTTGGGCAGGAAAGTCTGTGAAACTCTTATCTCCAATAAACCACCAGAAAGCCAGAAGTGGCACTGTAGCTCAAGTGATAGAGTGCTCGTCTTGAGCTGAAGAGCTGAGGGACTGTGCTCAGGCCCAGAGTTCAAGCCCCATGACCAACAACAAAACAAAACAACAACAACAAAAAAACCTGTACACCTAGTGTTTGCATCCATACACTGATGGGAAGAATAATATCTTTTTTGGAAAGGCAGAGTCAGATAAATCTTTTGGCTAGCCCATATACAAAATTTCTCATTTACTTTTTTGTGTATGTGTGCACAGGTCTTGAGGCTTGAACTCTGGGTCTGGGTGCTGTCCTTGAGTTTTTTAGCTCAAGGTTAGTGTTCTGTACTACTTAAGCCACAGCTTCACCTCTTATTTTGGTGATTAATTTAGGATAGATTCTCACATACTTTCCTTCCCATGGCTGGCTTTGATCTACAGACCTAATATCTCAGCCTCCTGAGTAGTTTAGAAGAACGTGTGTAAGTCACCAGCACTTGTCTCTTATTTACTCTTGCAGTTTCTGCTATACTACATACTATGCAGGCCATAGGGATTTGATGGCAAACCTCATAAACCTCTACCCTCAAAGAGCTGAACATTTTCCCAGATAAAAAGCACTGTACACTTAGATTTTGCCAAGAATTTCCAGGTGGGACAGCAGGGCACTGATGGGAGAAGTGTTTTTGGCAAACAGAACAACACATGTAAAGGCTAAGTTGAAGCATTGTCGCACATTTGAAGATCAGCTAGAAATTGCATCATGGCTCAAGTACAGAGCACAAAAGGAATGGGAAAGGCCTGCAGAAAGGATTAAGATATAAACAGATTTTGAAGCCAGGAGCAGGTTTTGAAATCATGTTAAGGAATTTTACACTATTCCTTAGCATGATGAAGCACTACTGAATGAGAATATTACCAGGTTTGTATTTAGATTTCTCACCTACATTATGGTATAGAGGTCAATGGAGAGCCAGGTAGAAGGTAAGCAGAAGAAAGATGATATTTGTAATAATTTACACGAGAAGTCACATTGCATTGTAGTAAAGTTTCAGAAATGGTTAAGTAGATTTCCTTAAAATTGCATATTAATGGGACGGCGTGGCACGGGCCAGTGGTATTGACCTTCTCCCCTGAAATGTGGAGGCTAAATCAGTAAGATAAAATGGTTAATAATTAAATGTGGGTAGTAAAAGGGAGACATATTAGGAATTTCTTCCAACTCCGAATCAGTACTCAATCGTAGATGTGGGTTAGGGACATTTTTTTCTAGTAAAAAATTGATACAAGTACATAGCTAACTATAAGGCAAGAATGCTGTTAAATACTCTTGCGGTCATGCTTACTTATTCTTGAAAAGTATTTTTATAACATTTAGGGGGGAGATAAAAATGGATACAAGGATTTTACCTTTATAGAAACTGGGCATGGTGGAACATGCCTTTAGTTCCTGTGCTCAGAAAGCTGAGACTCACTTGAGACCAGGAGTTAGAGACCAGCCTGGATAAGAACCCTGTCTCAAATAAATAATCAAGTCATCATACTTACTGTTTATTTATTTTTTTTGGTTGGTCATGGAGCCTGACCTCTGGGCCTGGGTGCTGTCCCTCAGCTCTTCAGCTCTAGGCGAGTGCTCTACCACTTGAGCCACAGCACCACTTCCGGCATTTTCTGCTTATGTGGTGCTGAGGAATCGAACCCAGGCCTCATGCATACAAGGCAAGCACTCTACCACTGAGCCACTTTCTCAGCCAGTTACTGTCTTTTTTTTTGTGTGTGTGTGTGTACTGAGGAATTGAACCCCAGACAAATGCTTTGCCACTGAGCTAACTCCCAGCATATTTACTGTTTTATGACATAAAAATTCACTTGTCATTGCCATTTTCCTTCCTGGAAAACACAGAAAGGCATAAATAGCTTACCCAGCAAGCATCACATATGGCTGAGTCATCATGTATTTGTGCTCTGGAAACCGAACACTAAGATTCATTTTCCACATGATGAAAGCCGTCGTTATCATAGAACATGATTCTTATGCTAAAGGAGAACATTGTTCATTCTAACGTACCTTCCTCAGCCTTGTGCAAGAGTAGGGCCAGTAAGCCCCACATTTGTGTCATTAATTGACACAAGGATCAGAGGAAAAAGAAATAGTCTAGGAGATATAGGAGTGATTCACTTTTAGATATTTGGAGATTTGGAGCTTGTGGTAGAGGTTTCCAATAGGCAGTGGAAATGCTGGCCTGAAGAGAATCAGGGTGGAAATAAGTATATTTGAAAAGTCATGATATGAGTATTAGCAGAAGCTAGCATGTATAGATGGAATAAGAAGATATAAGCAAAGATAGAATACTATGGAAATGAAATATGCGTAGGGAACAGTAGAAGAGGAAATCTATAGAGGTGGCTGACAAACAAGCATTCTTAATAACTGCCTGCCTCCCCCTTTTTGCCTGCCTGCCCACCCACCTGCCCCCCCTCTCTCTTTCCTTTCTCTCTTTCTGTTCTCTCTCTTTCCATTCTCTTTCTTTTTCTTTCTTCCTTCCTTTCTTTCGTTCTCTCTCCTCTCTCCCTCCCTTCCTCCCTCTTTCTTTTTCCCCTCCCTCCCTCCCTCCCTTCCTTCCTTTCCTGTGTGTGCATATGTGTGTGCTTATATGCCAGTACTGGGGCTTGAACTCAGGACTAGGATGCTCTCCCTTAGGTTTTTGGATCAAGGCTGGTGCTCTACCACGTGAGCCACAGCTCTGCTCCCAGATTTCTGCTGGTTAATTGGAGATAAGAGTATCACAACTTTTCTATTTGTGCTGGTTTTGATCCTTAGATCTCAGCTTCTTCAGTAGTTAGGGTTATAGGCATGAGCCACCAGCACCCAGCTCTACCTATAATAATGTTGTTGCTAAGCTCCCCTCTGCTTGAGATCTCTCTCCTTTTTTGGGGGGGGGTCTGGTCGTGGGACCTGAACTCTGGGCCTGGGCATTGTCCCTCAGCTCTAGGTTAGTGCTCTACCACTTGAGCCACAGTGCCACTTCCAGCTTTTTTCTTTCTGCTTATGTGGTGCTGAGGAATAGAACCCAGGGCCTCATGCATGCAAGGCAAGCGCTCTACCACTGAGCCACCTCCCCAGCCCTCTGCTTGAGATCTCACCAATCTGCTGTCCTCACTATGCTTGACTTTGGGAATACAGCTTCTATTTTACTCACTGGCCTCTCTTTACTCTTATAGCTGAGAATAGTAACACATTGCCAAATTTTAGAGAAAACAAAAGAAAATCATAAGTGGAAAAATAACAATGAGTTTAAGGAAATGTTTCTGTGACTGCATTCATTGTTCCTAGGACCAGGCGGTCATTTGGAAAAACCTGTACAGGATTCATTCTTCCTCAGATACAGAGATGTCTTTTTGTTAGAATCAAGATGTTATTCCCATGTGGGAGAGATTCTTTTTCTCTTACCAGTGAGGAAAGTGATTAAGTATATTTGGACCACCAGTGATCTGGCTGTAAAGGAACAAGATCCCACCTTATTTCACCTTCAGTGAAATAAGGAGTCATTGACAAAAAAGAAACATTTATCTGGCCTGCATATTCAAAAAAATGAGTCTAGGTAATTAAATGGAATCCTGGACATGTGACTTCTAATGGGGGCACACAGCCCTGTTTAGGAAGCAGTCTTGCCTTCTCCAAAAGAAAGAATAAATAAATAAATACCCAAATCTACTCAAGCTTCTAAATTACCATTGCCCATAGAACTTTTTGTTGTGATGAAAATACTCTATTCTCTGTGTGTAATATGGTAGCAACCAGAAATGTGGCTGATGCAAGAAAGGAACTGAACTAGTTAACTAAAAGTTTAATTTAGGCTGGGCATTGGTGGCTCAAACCTCTCACCTTAGTTACTCAAGAGGATTTGAGGATTCTGGTTAGGAGCTACAGCAGGCAGTAAAAAACTGGATGTGGAGGTGTGGCTCAAGTGGTAGAGTGGCAACTTTGAGTAAAGTATTGGGCTTGAACTCAAGCCTTGTGTTCTTGCTTGGTTTTTCTCTCAAAGCCTGTACTACGGCTTGAGCCACATCTCTTCTTTTGGCTTTTTGCTGGTTAATGTCAGAGATGAGTCTTTTAGATATGTCTGCCATAGCTGGCTCATTACCCCAATTCCTAGATCTCAGCTCCCTGAGTCTCTAGGATTATAGGCCTAAGGCACTGGCACCTGGCTTTAGTTTTGTTCTGATTTGAGGCAGTCTTGCTATGTATCCTAGGCTGGCCACAAACTTGAGATTTTCCTGCCTCAGCTTCCCAAGTGCTAGGATTACAGGCATAATACCCCCATGCCCACCCTTATGTTTGTACAAAATTATTTATGAGGTGTTAGATGTATGGCTTAGGTACTAGACCACCAGCCAGTAAATGAAAGCATCAGATTCCAAGTTTGAGTCAAGTTCTGGTATTAGACTAAAAAAATTCATATATTTATGAAATGCTGATTATACGATTTGATATAATGTGTGAAGTTATCTTGAATATTCAGATATAGGTGGAGGTTTGTTGTTGTTTTTAGTGATGAGGTCTCATTGTATTGGAAATTCGTAGCAGGGACTGCCAATTAGATTCACTCTCATATCCAACTTTGAAATGTAGCTTTTTCAGTATACATATCTGTTCTTCTATAGTAGTTTTATATTTACAGAAAAAGAGATAATTAATCACATGTAGTTTACCAATTATTGATGTTTTGTAGTAGTGTGGTACAGTATTGATGCATTAATGTTAACTCAATGTATCTCATTTAGATTTTCTTAGTCTTACCTAATGTCCTTTCTCTCTTGGAGGATTGAATCTAATATACAGTATTATATTCAAAAATTTTATCTCTCTAGTTATTGTCCTAGCTGTCTTGATTGTGACAGTTGCTCAGACTTTTGTTGTTTTCCATGTCTTTCACAGTTTTGATGAGAACCTATAGGTTGTCCCTCTTGGAATTTGGTGTTTTACTCATAATAGACTGAAATTATGGGATTATGTGTATCAAGATTGTGTTTACCCTTATAAAAATTTGCCAAACTGTCTTTCAAAGTGGCCCTCACATTTTGCATTTCTGTCAACAATGAATGGGATTCCTTCTCATTCCACATCCTTGTCAGCATTTGGCACATTTAGGTTTTTGGACTTAAACAATAATAGGTGTGCAGTGGTTGGGATACAATTGCCCGCCCCCTCCCTCCCTGCCTCCTTCCCTGCCTCCCTCCCTGCCTCCCTTCCTTCCTTCCTTCTTTTTTTTTTTTTTTTTTTGGTGGGAGAGCAGTTCTAGAGTTTGACGTTAGGGTCTCATGCTCACTAGGTAGGTGCTCTACCATTTGAGTCACACATAACCCAGCTCTTTATCACTTAAGTTTTTTTCAGTTAGGGTCCTGAATTACTAACCAGGACCAGCTTCAGACCATGGTTCTCCTACATAGCTGGGATTACAAGCATGTACCACCATGCTCAGATTACTAAGTGAAGTTTTGTTGTTGTTGTTGTTTCTTAATTTTAATTTTTTGTGAACATACTGTAGAGAGGGGTTACAATTACATGGGCAAGATAATGAGTACATTTCTTATCAAGCATTGCAGCCTCCTCCTTTGTTTACCCTTCACATCCCTTCCCCCCCAACCCCCCCCCCCCCCTTGTTGTTTTTGCCTGGTCTTGAACTATAGTCCTCTCGGTGCTTCTGAGTAACTGTAATTACAGATGTGAGCCACCATACCTGGCCTGAATACGTTTCTTAAAGTTAGTCATTTATTCTTTTTTTTTTTTTTAACCAGTCCTGGGGCTAAAACTCAGGACCTGGACAATGTCCCTGAGCTGCTTTTGCTCAGCGATAGCTCTACCCCTTGAACCATAGTACCACTTCTGTCTTTTTCTGTTTATGACTGAAGAGTTGAACCCAGGGCTTCATGCATGCCAGGCAAGCACTCTGCCACTAAGCCACCTTCCCATCCCTCCCTAGTCATTTATTCTTACTGTCATACTTCATTATATCTCACAGAGACACTAACTTTCTCTTGATTTTTTTTTGAAATTAGCTTTAATATAGGTGTGCTTTTTCCCACACAGATACCTATTACAGATGTTAAAGCGGCATTTCACTTACTGTGTTAAAAATGACTCATTCTCTTTGCTTTCTTTTACTACTTGTAGTTTATAAGCTATATTACAGTGATCTTGAAGTGAATGTCTCCTGGTCTCATGTTGAATTGCTTTTGCTTAATTTTTATATTCTCATTTTCCATTCTTCACAGCCATTTTGCTTTTTCATGTTTGTTTTTGTTTCTTTGTTCATAAAGCTTTTTGTTTCTGTTACATCATGTAGTTTTGTACCAATGGCTAGAAGCAGATCGCCATGGCAAGAGCCAAGATGCTGCAAATACGACTTCAGGTAAAAATAAGTTAGAAAAGAACTAGTACTAGAAGTCATTATTATCTTCATTCACTCCATACCAGTTTAGAAATGTTGCTTTATTCTGTTTTGCTTGGACAAACTTACAGTTACTTATTCTGTTCTGTTATCTGCACCCTAATTTGCATAAAGAACTCATTTGCTTCCAGGCTTGAAAAAATATATTAGCTAGGCTTTCAGCTGTCTTGACATATGTTTCCTACTTTCTTAGGATGAAGGGTTTAATCTGTAGGTTATGATTATAGGTTACCCAGCAGGATTTATGTTTATGTCTAATTTACAGCAAGGATATTAATTAAGGAGCTAATTTTTTGGCATTGTAGAGACTTGAACCCAGGGCCTCACAAGGATATTAAGATTGGTACAAGTTTGTTTGGTCCTTGTTTGTTTCAGGACAGTATCTAAAAGGTAAATTTCAATAAGGAATGTTGTATAATTTCTACTTCTGGAAATTTAAATTCCCAAACATAGTCATTTTTCTTGCTTACTCCTGGCAGTAAATTTTAAGCTACAATTTTATAAACCTAGCATTCAACATGGAAGTAGGTTGTTCCTCTCTAGCTTTGCCTAAAAGACATCTCCATGACTCTTTGCTAGCTGGTACTAGCCCTTATTGAGGATTGAGCTGTATTACTCATTTCTCAGTCCTTACCAGTGATAGCAGAATTCATAAGTATAGATTCTTAATTTCCTTCAAAGTATTATTTGTCAAGACAGCTGAATATATAACAATGATCTTTCCTTGTGCTCCCTTTTTTAAGTATGAGAGATGGTGGTGGTACTGGTGTGCTTGCTGCTGCTGGAGTTGGTGATGGTGGTGGTTTATTTCTCTTGTTGGTATTTTGTAGGCTTTCTGGTTTTGTAAGATTCTTTCTGGAGGTAATTTCCTTTTTTCTCTCTTATTGATTCATTGTGCTTCAAAAAGGTATGATGTTCCTTATGTAACAGAACAATTACAGTGACAATGAAACTGTCATGCTTTCTCTGTTTTCTCTTCTGTCCCATTCATTCCTTGACATATAAGTGAAGATAATGTTACTATTTTAAATCAGACAGGCAAAAACTCATTGAAAGGTAAGTGTTATAAGGATTAATAACCTGGGTTGGTGTCAGTTATGACCTCCTTCTATTGTGTTTGGTATTTTTCTTCTATTTATGGATGATAAGAAGCATTTTCTGTCATTAGTGGTATGTATAGTTCAAGGCTTCCAAAAATATTCAGACTGCCCGCACACTCAGAACCAGGAGATTGTTTTTTTCTTTTTTTTTCCCCTTGAACTCACAGTGAGTAGAATGTAACCTTTTTTTTTTTTCTTACAAATAATCTAAACCTTCTTAGTGTTATGGGAAAATCTAGCATAAGCCTGGGGATGTCATTTATCCACAAGTCCACAGTGCTAAACTGTCTCTGTCCTCAGCCACACTATTTCCCATTTATCCACTGACCTTTTGATGTTCACGGAACCTAAGAGCTACTGCAGAAAATGGTACCCTCTCCTTAGGAATGCTGCCGGCACTTTCTCTTATGGAAGTAAAAGCTTTCAAGTCTTAAAAAAATGGGACTGTGCAGTAAAAAAGATAGAGCAATGATGTATGTGGTCCTTGGTTAAATGAAACAGAAAAATCTCAAGGAAAATGATCATTAGTCACAGACTTCCATTAGAAGCAGTAGTTTCTTTACCTTAGCAAATAAATTTAAATTATGTGTCCTTATTTTTTTTAATCTTCTATTTCATACTGCAGTCTCCAACAAGATTTTCAAGTGTGACTTTTCCCTCCTGTTATCTGTTAAGTTTTGTACTCACTTAAAGGTGTTTTAGTATCTGTCTTCATATTTTTCCCAAAATGGAAACTGAGTTTAACAAGATGTCAGCATATCACTTACAAGTTAGATGGCTTTGTGGTGTTCTTAATTGTGCAAGTACTGGTAAATTACATTTATATTTTGCTATAAATTAGTAGTTTACACTTTATTCCAATTTAGAAAAATAGAAAAATGCAGGACACAGATTGAAATTACTTCAAGGTCTTCCAATTCCTTGATCTCAGCTTTTTTTTTTTTTTTTTTTTTGGTCAGTCATGGGGCTTGAACTCTGGGCCTGGGTGCTGCCCCTCAGCTCTTCAGCTCAAGGCAAGCACTCTATCACTTGAGCAACAGTGTCACTTCTGGTTTTCTGGTGGTTAATTGGAGATAAGAGTGTCACAAACTTTCCTACCTGGGCTGGCTTTGAACTGTGATCCTCAGATCTCAGCCTCCTGAGTAGTTAGGATTATAGGTGTGAGCCATTGGTGCCTGCTATCAACTTTTTGACATTAGAAATTTAAGATCATCCACATGAAAATGTTTTCTGAAACTGAGGCATTTGGAAATAACAGAATTAATAATGGAATTCATTTGACTAAGAAGATAAAGAACTGATCTGATAGCTGTTACTGAATTTTCTTATGTAAAACAGTGTACATTTTTATCTTTTCAGAACTTTTGACAGATAATGAATTTGGTTAGCTCATTTCTTTTAGGAAGTTTATCTAATATGTCTGTCTACTGGCAAACTTAGCAGTGATATTCATAATCTTGTCCCGTTAATGAGTAGCCTGGATATTAAGCCATATGTACCAGAGATTTTTGTTGTAACACGAATAAAACTGCCTTTTCTGTGACTGAAGCATTGGGTCTGTATATTAAACTTTATCAGTCTATGAAGAGGTTCCATCAATGTTTCTTTAGTTAAAATGATTATGGTAATTACATGATCACAGTGATTATATTACCATGTTTTGATGTTTAATGTTGATTGTATAGCTAAGACTTAAAAATTCAGAGTATAAACTGTTAAGTGAAAATTTCTTATTTTACTTGTTTTCTAGTTGTCCACTAGACAACTCTTAGCAGAGTTAGAAACTTAATTTGCATTTCAGCAAAGTCAGCAAATGTATTTCTATAAATATATATCTATATACACAAATAATTATAAAACAATGGAGATAGTACTGAGGAAGTCAGTTATTTATCAATTATTATTTGTTGTAGGTGAAAATTTTGACCAGAGTCCTTTGAGAAGAACATTCAAATCCAAAGTTTTGGCGCACTATCCTCAGAACATAGAATGGAACCCATTTGATCAAGATGCAGTAAACATGGTCTGTATTTATTTTTTTCTCCATTTTCTCTTTAGCCTTCCTTTTATTTTAAGATAGCAGTAGTTTGAATGACATTATTTCATTTCATTTCAATAATTGCATGAGAAATAGACTATTGTCCACATTTTACAGATGTAGAAACTGAAGTTCAGAGAAGTTAGGGTGCCCACCCAGGGTTCCCAATGGCTAATAGCAACCTCAAAGCCGATTATGTTTCCTACTCTTGAGCTGTCTTGTTGGCTTGTATTAAGATAAAGAAGTGTTGATAAACAGTGGTAGTACCTTGTGTGGTTACAGTTTGTACATTTCAAGGAATGATGCCCAGTGGGCCTGTAATTAATCTTCCTAGATAACAGGAAGCTAGAAAGGAACATAAATGTGTCATTTAAGCCATAGTTGGAATTTGATTATAAGGAATCTGAATCTATGTACTTAGTTAACTACCAATAGCAATTAGAGAGATTTTTAGAAATGAAGCTCATTGTTTTCTGGTCACTTTAAGTGCTTAGAAGCCTTGATAATATTTTAGACTTCCATTGACTTTGTGCTTACTTAATTTAGGAAACCCCAGGATACAGATCAGAGATCTAGCATGGTAAACACAGAAATGATCCATGGTAGACTAAGCCCCTGGTACAGCATAGTTCACTTTAAGAATTTTTATTTGTTTGTTTGTTTTGTTGGTCATGGGGCTTGAACTCTGGGTCATGCTGTCCTGAGCTTTTCAGCTAAGGGCTAGCTCTCTATCACTTGAGCCACCGTGCCACTTCCGGTTTTCTGGTGGTTTATTGGAGATAAGAGCCTCATGGACTTTCCTGCCTGGGCCGGTTTTGAACCCTGATTCTCAGATCTCAGCCTCCTGAGTTGCTAGGATTATAGGCGTGAGCCATCAGCAACCGGCTTAAGAATTTTCAAGTTAGAACTGAAGACTCATTCTTGCAATACTCTAAGGAAAAGAAATTAGTATTTATTGGAAGCCTGCTAGGTGTTTAAGCCTTGTTATTTTTCACTTGCATGTTTACATTGACCCAGTATGACTTTCGTTCAAGTTTCGTAGAGTAACATGACCAGAATCATGTAGTGGGTATAAGAAGTAAATCCAGATAGTTTTTACTTTCTTTTTTTTTTTTTTTTTTTGCTGGTCCTGGAGCTTGAACTCAGGGCCTGGGCACTGACTTTGAGCCTCTCTGGGCTCAAGGCTAGCACTGAACCACAGTTCCACTTCTGGCTTTTTCTGCTTATGTGGTACTGAGGAATTGACCCCAGGGCTTCATGAATGCTAGGCAAGCACTCTACCACTAAGCCCATTCCAAGCCCTTTAAATAAAATTTAAATTTTTTTAATTTTATTGTAAAAAGTGATATACAGAGGGATTGCACTTACATAAGTAATGAGTACTTTTCTTGAAGTGTTACCCTCCCTTTTTTCCCCCACTTTTCCTCCCTCCTCATTTTTACTTTCTATCTTGATTTCTTTTTCCTACCTGCTTTGGTACCTCCTTCAAAGAAAGATTAAAAACTATGTTTTAGCCAGGCTCTGGTGGCTCATACCTATAAGCCTAGCTACTCAGGAGACTGAGATCTGAGGATCACGGTTGGAAGCCAGCCTGGGCAGGAGTAAACTCCATGAGACTCTTATCTCTAATGAATTACTCAAAAAGCCCAGAAGTAATGCTGTGGTTCAAGGGGTTAGAACACTAGTTTTGAGCACAAAAAGACTCAGAGACAGTGCCTAGGCCCCAAGTTCCTGCCCCAGAACTGACCAAAACAAAACTATGTATCTTAGTTATTTAATTTGCGTTAGAAATGATATTGGCCATACTGGCCCCTTAGTGATATTTCTGCATCATAACAAAGCCTTTCCAGTTTGGGTTTGCTCTGTTCCAGCAAGCCATTAGCATATGCTTTTGGTAAAGACAGATGCCTAATGCAGTTGACTTTGATTTTTTTTCTTTTTCCTGCAGGTCCTGGGGCATGAACTCAGGGCCTAGGTGCTGTCCCTGAGTTTTTGTTCTCAAGGCTAGGGCTCTACCAATTGAACCACAGCTCCACTTATGGCTTATTTGGTGCTTAGTTGGAGATAAGATTCCCATGGACTTTGTTGCCTGGGTTGGCTTTGAATCTCATCCTCCTGAGCAGCTAGGATTATAGGTATGAACCACTGGTGCCCAGCTTGACTTTGATTCTTTACAGAGCACAGTGTAGTCCCAAGTTTACATTTTGATAATACTGTAGATGTTTAAGATCATCTTTGATGAAGAGAGTACTATAGAAATTGAATAATGCACAACTCTTAAGTTATTTTTTATGAGACTCACAGTCTAAACAAGTTTCTGAATAGTTAACCATCAGTAGTGATAAAAAGTAATCTGTCAGATACCCATGCCAGCAAAACATAAAGTGTTAGTGGTTCTAACCAAAGCACTGAAAACATGGTTAAGAATGTGAATAAATGATAAAACATGATCTTATATTAGTTAGATATTCAAAGTATAAATGATGTTGTGAAAAACCAGAATCATTTTCAAAACTATGTTCTTATTACAATATGATTTTGTAGTCCTTCAAAACAAAGTGTCAAAAACACTCATCATGTTTTCTTTTTTAATCATTTGAGTGAGCAGTAAGCTACCCATAATATCTTTTGTCTCAGTATGCAAAACATTCATCTTTAAAGCAATTATCAGCTTCCTTGATTTGTCTTTGATTTTTTTTTTTTTGGCCTCTGCCACTTTTTTTTTTTTTTTTTTAATGCAAACAGCAGAAGTCTCCCTGGGAGGAATAGATATCAAGGCTGGGTTTTGGTTATTAAATACCACATGGCATTTTGCTTTTTGCTGCAATTCTAAAAAGATTTACTATCATTCCTTGAAAATCTCCAAAAAAAAATCCCATTTTACTAGTCTGAATTTGGGTTTTATATACTGCCCTTAATTTCCTCTTTGATTCATTAGTAAGTGTATTTTATGAGGCTATAAAGGTATAAAGCATTGTTTTGCCTTCAGCAAAATCCCACCCCCAAGGCATCACTTTAGAGTTACTCCTCTAACAAGCTACAGTGGTGCTTTGAATGATCATCACATAAATTAGATACCCAAAGCAATGGACTTGGTTAAATAAAACATTGCATTGCAAATGTAATAGAAAATAAATATGAGTGACAGGTGAAATTGTTACTGAATTCATTGCCCTTTTTAAAATCTCAATTGCTGATTGAGAGATTTTTTAATGAAAATTAAGGTGAAATAATCATGAAACATCACATACCCAAAATCCAGGACAAACCTGTGTAAACATTAACATGTTTATTTCAGATTAGTAGCTTTAATCTTTTTTTCATTTTCTATTAGTATATATTAGCTGTACATGGGGAAATTTCATTTACACACATGTATACAGTATATTGCAATCAACTCCCCCATCACTCTCCCTTATCTCCTCTCCCCTTCCTAATACAATTTCAACACGGTTCATTGTTCTGTTTTCATATATGTGAACAATGTTTTCACTGTATTCATCCTCTTTAACCCCCATTAGCTGAACCTCCTCTTTGTACTAGTATTTACTAGTATAGCAGACCCTATTTCTGTTTCCTCTCTCCTCCAGCCCCCTATTGATCAACAGCTTCCTTTAAGCACCTTTAATCCTAGAGGAAACAAAATCTGCAAAGCAGATCTGAAATTCTCCCATTTCCTCCCCCAGTCTCATTATCTTAGAGATAATCTGATGTTGACATCCATAATTACCATACTTTATAATATTTGAATAGATAAATTTTAACCTTGCTGGGTGCTGTTGGTTCACACTTGTAATCCTGGCTACTCAGGAAGTAGAGACCTAAGGATCCTGGTTCAAAGCCAGCCTGGGCAGACAAATCTGAGAGACTTTTTTTTTTTTGGTGTCCAGTCAAAGGGGCCTGAACTCTAGGCCTGGGCGCTGTCCCTCAGCTCTTCAGCTCAAGGCTAGTGCTCTACCACTTGAGCCACAGCGCCACTTCTGGCTTTTTTCTTTTTGCTTATGTGGTACTGAGGAATCAAACCCAGGGCCTCATGCATGCAAGGCAAGCACTCTACCACTGAGCCACCTTCCCAGCCCCTAAGAGACTCTTTTTTGTTGTTGTTGTTCGTCATGGGGCCTGAACTCTGGGCCTTGGGCACTGTCCCTCAGCTCTTTAGCTCAAGGCAAGCACTCTACCACTTGAGCCACAGTGCCACTTCTGGTTTTCTGGTAGTTAATTGCAGATAAGAGTCTCACAGACTCTCATTGATCTTCAGATCTCAGCATCCTGAGTAGCTAGGATTACAGGCGTGAACCACTGGCACCTGGTGCCTCTTATTTTTAACTAACCAGTGAAACACCAGAAATGGAACTGTAGCTAAGTGGTAGCACTATCCTTCAGCAAAGAAGCTTAGAAACAATGCCCAAGTCCTGATTTCAAGTCCCACAATCAACACACCACCATCCCTCCCGCCTCCCCCCCCCCCTCATGCTTGTAGTCCTAGATGCTCAGGAGGCTGAGATCCGAAGATTGTGGTTCACAGCCAGCTTGTCAGGAAGTCTGTGAGACTCATATCCAATTCAGAAATCTGAAATCTGGAAATAGAACTATGGCTCAAATGGTAGAGTGCTCAGGGACAACACCTGGGCTCTGAGTTCACCCCCAGAACTAGCACACAAACACACACACAGTGTAATGATAAATTTACTGTTTACTTTGATCACAAAGTTGGAGTGGAATGAAAAACAAAGAGTGAAAGGTGAAAGGTCAGAGAAAACTATCAAGATCTCTCACTTTGCACACTCAGCAAGTACTTGAATTTGAAGTAGATAACCCCAAATTCTATTCATAGGTTTGACATTAGAAAGTAATCCCTTATTATGATTATGATTATTATTTATTTTTAGTAAGCCCTCATTTTGACCCAAGTATAAGCTCTCATCTTAGAGTAGACTCAGAGTTGGGAATCTTCGACAACCATGCTGGAAAAGCAATCTCCTCTTCATATTACAGCTGAAATATTTCACTAACATCACCAACTCACATGTCCAAAATTCTTCCACACTGCTTTTTTTTGTTGGTCATGGGGCTTGAACTCTGGGCCTAGATGATGTTCCTGAGCTCTTTCGCTCAAGGCTAGAGCTCTACTGCTTTGAGCCCAGTGCCACTTCTGGCTTTCATTGGTTAATAGGAGATAAAAGTCTTATGGTAGCATGAGCTACCAGAGCCCAGTTACACTCCTTTCTATTAATCTTATTTAGCAAATGATACAGTCAACCTCCTGAGTGCCTCAACCAGAAATCTATAAATTAGCCTTGAAAACTCACTCCCTTAATTAATCCCATCTGCAGACTATTTACTGTTTGCTTCCCTCTGTTTCTCCATACCCACCATGGTCCTAACCACCACAATCTCTTACCTGGACTGCTGCAGTTACTGTCTAACTGGCTTCTGCTCTTATTTGTCACACTGTCCCCTTGCTTATGCTGATCTACATCCCCTTTCCTCACACATGCAACTCAGGGCCCTAGGCATTGTCCCTGAGCCTCTTTGTGCTCAAAGCTAGCCGATCCACCACTTAAGCCACTGTGGGCTTTTTCTAGTACTTTATTAGAGATGAGTCTCACAAGCTTTCCTAACCAGGCTGGATTCAAGCTGCAATCCTCAGCTCTCAATATCCTGAACAGCTGGGACTATAGGCCTGAGCCACCAGTGCCCAGCTAGTGAATTCTTATCGAGCCTTAAGATTTTATTTTAAATAATTATCAATTTTGTGAGTTAACAATACCATGGTAAGAAAACCTTGATTTGTATCTCACTGAGAAGTAAAATGTCTTTTATTTTCCAGTAATTTATATAACTGTCTTTTTTTCTGTCGGTTATGGGGCCTGAACTCTGGGTCTGGGCACTGTCCCTCAGCTCTTCCGGCTTTTTCTGCTTATGGTGCTGAGGAATAGAACCCAGGGCCTCATGCATGCAAAGCAAGCACTCTACCACTGACCAACCTTCCCAGCCTATATAAGTGTCTTTTAAAAGTTAAAAATGAAATAGTATTTTCCAATTCATGGTTCCCAGATTACAAATATAATTTTTACTTTTTTATTTCTGGGAAAGAGCATTTAAGAAAAATTCTTACATCTGTTATCTGTGGCATAGGAAGTCTTCTCTTTTTGAGCACAACTTTTGGCAAGGCTTTCCTGTAAATGTTTGACTGTGTGCTCAAGAAAGCTACAAATCCTTAAGACTATTTGGATGCTTTTCAAAAACTATCATGAGCTGTAATTCTATGGTTTATGATATCTGGAAAGCCTGTCAATAAAATGAAATCTTTATTTCAGTGACTTTGGAGGTCACAGTATTTCTACATTGCCTAGTTGCAGAAAGAAAACTTTCTTGGTATACAAAGAGGCTGAATCAAGAGATGAATTAAGCTGGGCATGGGTAGTTCTTGCCTAATTTTAGCTACTCTAGAGGCTGAGATCTGAGAATCAAGATTCAAAGTTAGCCTGGGCAGGAAAGTTTGTGAAGTTCTTACTTCCAGTTAACCACCAAAAAGGAAATGGAGGGGTAGCTCATAGTAAAACACTAGCCTTGAGTGGAAAAAGCCAAACACGAGTGTAGAGCCCTGAGTTCAAGCCTCAATATTTCTCTCCTCCTCACCAATAGTCACTTTCAAGAAATATTAAATTTGGGGGGCTGGGAAGGTGGCTCAGTGGTAGAGCGCTTGCCTTGCATGCATGAGTCCCGGGGTTAGATTCTTCAGCACCACATAAGCAAAAAGAAAAAAGCCAGAAGTAGTGTTGTGGCTCAAGTGGTAGAGCGCTAGCCTTGAGCTGAAGAGCTGAGGGACAGTGCCCAGGCCCAGAGTTCAGGCCCCACGACCAGACCCCCCCCAAAAAAAAATTAAATTGGCAGAATATATTTAAAATTGTGGAAGAATTTGGGAAATGAGCTTCATTAGCAAATAGAACCAGAGTGTGGCTGTATCATTTGGTGATAGGAGCTACAAAGACTAGGACTTTTAGAAGAGCCTGGTCTGAAGTAGCTATATGGAGCATTTATGTTACCACTTGCCTTCATTCTCAGTGAGAATTTTGTTGCATTAATCCCTTCCCCCTCTTCTCCTCCACCACCTCCTGGTCCTTCTCCTCTTCTTGTTGTGCTGCTTGAACTCAGTCTAGGGCACTGTCCCTGAGCTTTTTCACTTAAGGTGCTCATTCTACCACCTAAGTTATACCTCTATTTCTACCTTCTTTTAGTGGTTAATTGGAGATAAGATTGTCACAGAAGCTGGAAGCCAGTGGCTCATGCCTGTAATCCTAACTACTCAGTAGGCTAAGATCTATAGATCATGATTTGAAGCCAGCTTGAGCTGACAGTCCTTGTGAAAGCACTCTTAATCTCCAATTAACTACCAGAAAACCAGAAGTGGCACTGTAGCTCAAAGTGGTATAGCATTAGCCTTGAGAATAAAAGCTTAGGGAGAGCACCAAGACCCCAAGGTCAAGCCCATGACCGACCAAAAAAAATAAATAAATAAAAGGTGTCAGGAATTTTTTTCTTCCCTAGCCTCCTGAGTAGCTAAGATTTTAGGCTTGCACCACCAGTGCCCAACATCTACCTAGCACCTTCATTTTACTAACTGCATGCACCATTGGGTTCCCATTTGAACTTCATTTTTACCTGATAATTCTCTTTTCTTACTGTTCCCCCCCCCCCCCCCCCCATAGAGGCCTGCACTTCCAACTGTCATTCTTTTTTTTTCAGGTAAGGAGTAGGTTTATTCATCATTCCGGCTGGCACCAGGCCATCTTGGTCCTCCACATGGTGGGGAAAGGCCTGGGAAAGAGAGCTGGGAAAGAGAGAAAAGAGTTAGAAAAGAGTAGAGAGGAGAGCAGAGAGAGGGTGTCGGGGCCTGGACTAGGCCTTATCTAGGGTATGGGCAGACAAAGGTGTGGCAACATCAAATTCAGATGTGACCTCAGGGGATGCAGATGTGACCTCTTCCAGTTGTCCCAGTTGCCTAGGTAACACAAGTACTGGGTGGAGACTTTGCTGCGTGGAGGGTAGAGTCTGCTAGCCATCAGGAGCTGACCTTACATTCCAGCCTTTTAATAATCATGAAATAGGGCGCGGATTCTCTCTGGCTACTTCCTGCTGACAAGGGGCGTCGACAATAGGGGTAAAAGGCTGGAATTTGGTCCCCTCCCAGAGAAGGCAGTGAACAGCAGCTGTCCCTTGGTGGCATGTGTCCTTAGATGAAGTCTGGAGAAGTCTCATGAGCATTGAGGGGCTGGAAAAAAAAATACTAGAGAGCAAATAAATGGCAAGAGGAAGGACTTGGGGCTGAAAATGTTGGTAGAAATGTCCCTAGCTACTTCTGACATCTGGCAACTAGGTAGAGAAGTCAGATGACAAAGGCAAGAATATAAATTCCTGTTCAGTTAATAGGTAGACAGGTACAGACATTGGATGGGCAGGCTTCTTACTTCTACTGACCTCCTGGCTCTGGTTAATTTTGAAAGGGCCGGCACAAAGTAGCTGATGTGACATCATCTCCTCTTAGTCCTCTCCATGTTCTCCTCTTCCCCAGACTGGCTGAGTCTAGGTGCTCATTGCTGGGATGGCTTGTCCCAGTTGGTATTCAAGGAGGTTTGAACTCAAGGCCTGGGCACTGTCCCTGAGCACTTCTGCTCAAGGCCAGCACTGAACCACTTTGAATTATAGTACCACTTGCAGAGTTTGGCTGGTTAGAGATGAGAGTCTTGAGCCATGCTTCCAGCCAGGCTCTTTGCAGGTTAGCTGGGAGATGGGAGTCTTAGGGATTTTTCAGCCCTGGCTGGCTTTGAACTGAAATCTTTGCCGCAAAAACCCTTTATTATTTCCAATTAAAGCAACAAGGAGATCAAACAGAATAAGTAGAGTTTACCTGTTCCTTATCAAGAATTGCCGACAAATTTTCTGAAATGACAAAACTCATTAGATGTGATGAGAATTTTAGCACAGATATGCCCAGTATTTTAGAACCATGTAGTCAGTAGAATACACAACACAAAACAAAAAAGGCAAAACTCAAAACCTAAAATTTTGACAACAATGTTTAGACATCTTTGCTAACAAAGCACATCACATGATTGGGCCTCAGTTACCAGGGCCTGTGAAAAGAGCAACTTGTTAGCAAGGCACCTTAGAATAGCTGGATGGAGTAGTAAGTTTGGTGGGAGGTTAAGGGCCAGATGGGGCCAAACCCTTAACCCACCAAGATGTGGCCAAGATGGTGATTTTCCGAAAAAAATGCAAAGAAACCCTGAACAAATAGATCAAGCCTACATTGGCTAGCCTTTGAGAGGGAACCTAGAGGGGGGTCCCAGGGACCCAGCCTGCATCGCACTCTTCAGGGCACAAGCCAAAATGTAGAAAAGAGAAAGGGAGAGATAGGGAAAGTTGGACATGAATAGCAGAGAGAAAAGAGAGCCTGATAGTAAACAGACTTCTGACCATTTACCATTGCAGTAGCAAAAACTGTGCACATCTGAGACTGGCATAAAATTAGGCTCTCTGGCTTTCCAGGGAGCTCAGGAGGCATTTCAAAGGGGTTTCATGGCTCATGCATGATTCCCGCAGTACCCCATTAAATGAGTAGGAGAGTCAGTCTGGTGAGTGAAGGAGAGCTGACCAGGCAGAAGCGGCGTCCCGACTTCCCCCAGAGCCCTCTAGAGAGAAATGGCCAAGCACTCAAAGCCAAGTGTCCTCGGCTTCAGAGGTGACTGGCCTTTCAGCTAAAGGCCAGTAGGAGCTCTCTGGCGTGGTGCCACATCTGGACTGAGACTGAGCAACAGAGAACCATAGAAAGTAGTTTCACTCACCAGAGTAGAGAAGTGGTGTGAACGTGGCTGTGAAGGCCAGCAATGGTATCGAAGCGTTGTGTCTGCAGCAGACAGACGGGTTCGCAAAAGGCCATCAGAACTGTGGGTATTCCTCAGAGCAAAAAGGGAAAAACAAACAGAAAAAGAAAAAAGGAAAAAAAAAAACAGAGGAATCCCAGCTATCCTGACTTTAAGCCCTTTATCCAAGTCACGGCATCATTTATGTTAGGTTTTTAAAAAGAGGTAGCCGAGTAAGAACTTCACCATGCATGTGGTATTCAGGTAAGGGGTAGGTTTATTCATCGTTCCAGCTGGCATCAGGCCATCTTGGTCCTCCACGTGGTGGGGAAAGGCCTGGGAAAGAGAACTGGGAGAGCTGGGAAAGAGAGAAAAGAGCTAGAAAAGAGCAGAGAGAGAGCAGAGAGACCCCAACTGTCATTCTTAAAGCCTGGGAACTCCACAGAGGCAGGGACCAAGTCTTTCTCATTTCTGTGTCTTGATCACAGGGCCTAGCTCCTAAAGGCACTTAATAAACATTTACTCACACTTTGAGTGGAGGATCTATAACTTTAAAGATGAATTACATTTTCTTAGTAATGTGGAGACTTGGGAAAACTTGTAAGTTTTGCACCAGATTTGGTTATTAAATATAGAAAATATTAGAAAAGTATAGGGTATGATAAAGTTATGTTTATGTAAAAAAGCATCTAGCAGAGGCTGTGGCTTAAGTGGTAGAGTACAAGTATGAGGCTCTGAGTTCAATCTCCAGCACCCTTCATTAATGAAAAAAATAAAAAAGGCATGTTAGAATACAAAAGTAGAGGAGGCTGGGAAGGTGGCTCAGTGGTAGAGTGCTTGCCTTGAATGCATGAGGCCCTGGGGTCGATTCCTCAGCCCCATATAAGCAGAAAAAGCCGGAAGGTGGCACTGTGGCTCAAGTGGTAGAGTGCTAGCCTTGAGCTGAAGAGCTGAGGGACAGTGCCCAGGCCTAGAGTTCAGGCTCCACTCCTGACCAAAAAAAAAAAAAAAAGTAGAGATATATAAAAGCAAATCATAGTTTGTTAGCATTAAAAGTTCTGTTGTTCTTAGTATGTTTCAGATTTTCTATAATTTATTTAGAAGAGTTGAAGGAATTCTAATTTCTCATGCATTTTAAGCATTTTATATATATCTCCTAGCTCCTTGGGTAATTTTGTTCCTGAGTTTGACTCAATCCTGGGTAGTTCCCAAGAAGGAGAGCATAATTTCCATTATAGCTAATGTAAAATATCTTGCTTCTTCTCTTCTTAAGAAAATCAAAGATTTTTATTTTAAAGTTTGTTTTTCCAAGACAGCAAAGATGAAACCAGTTGCCTTTCTTTTTAAATTCTTTTTCCGTTTTTCAAATAAGCTTTCATCTATTTCCCATTTCCTCTGAAGCATCATCACAATTACAAAAAAATACACTTAATGATCTGTCTTCAAATTCTTGATGTAGCAACTCCTGAAGACAGGAGCTGAGGCCCAGAGCAATTACATGGCCTGTTCTAGGTCACAAGCTTGATTAGAGGCTTAACTGAACCAAACCAAAGATCTCATTCTTAAACATTCTACACAGTGAATAGCTACACAGTAAATATTTTTTCCTTTTATGTATGTATATGTGTATTTCTTTAAAGAATATTTTTATGTATGTATAAAGCAAGACTTAAAATTTTTTTGTGTGGGTTTGGGGGCCTGAACTCTGGGCCTGGGCGCTGTCCTTCAGCTCAAGGCTCACACTCTACCACTTGAGCCACAGCACCATTTCTGGCTTTTTCTGCTTATGTGGTACTGAGCAATTGAACCCAGGGCCTCATGCATGCAAGGCAACACTCTACCACTGAGCTACCTTCCCAGCCTCTCCCTTCTTTTGTTTTTATCTTCTCTTTTTTGGTTCTGGGGATCAAACCCAGGACATTGCACTTGCTAGGCAAACACTTTGCCACTGAGCTACATCCCAGCCCATGTATTTTCTTTTTACTTGAGCCATACCTCCACTTCTATCTTTTTTTTTTTTTTTTGTCAGTCGTGGGGCTTGAACTCTGGGCCTGGACGCTGCCCTTCAGCTCTTTAGCTCAAGGTTAGTACTTTACCACTTGAGCTACGGTGCCACTTCTGATTTTCTGGTAGTTTATTGGAGATAAGAGTTTCACAGGGACTGGGAAGGTGGCTCAGTGGTAGAGTACTTGCCTTTCGTGCATGAGGCCCTGAGTTTGATTCCTCAGCACCATATAAGGAAAAAAAGCTGGAAGTGGTGCTGTGGCTCAAGTTGTAGTGTGCTAGCCTTGAGCTGAAGAGCTGAGCGACAACACCTAGGCCCAGAGTTCAGGCCCCACAACCAACCAAAAAAAAAAAAAAGTTTCTCAGACTTTCCTGCCCAGGCTGGCTTTGAACTGCAATTCTCAGATTTTAGCCTCCTGAGTAGCTAGGCTTACAGGTGTGAGCCACCAGTGCCCAGCTCACTTCCAGCTTTGTACTGGTTAATTTCAAACAGGAACCTTATAGACTTTTCTACCTGGGCTGATTTTGAACCTGGATACTCAACTCTCAGCCTCCTGCTTAGCTAGGATTATAGATGTGAGCCACTAGCACCAGACTATAATGTGTTTGAACCGAAGTCTCCTGCAAAAGTCAAATCCCCTTAAATAAGTTGAATCCTGTTATTTTCTGAAGTTGCTTGTATGTTGCCTTCTGATGCCTTTCCTCCCTTCCTCCACAGTTGTGCATGCCGAAAGGTCTGTCTTTCAGAACACAGGCTGACAATAAAGACCCTCAGTTCCACTCATTTATAATCACCCGTGAAGATGGTTCTCGCACATATGGTTTTGTTCTCACTTTTTATGAAGAAGTAAGCAGCAAGCAGATCTGCACGGCCATGCAGACACTCTACCAGATGCACCATGCCGAGCAGTACAGCGGCCTGTACGCCTCGTCCTCCTGCAGCATGGACTCCCTGGCAAGCAGTATTGATGAGGGAGACACAACGTCCCTCCTGAAACTCCAGCGCTACAACTCCTATGATATCCACAGAGACACCCTCTATGTGTCCAAGAGCATATGCTTGATCACGCCACTGCCTTTCATGCAGGCCTGCAAGAAATTCCTCATCCAGCTTTACAAGGCCGTGACTTCCCAGCAGCCCCCACCCTTGCCACTGGAGAGCTACATTCATAACATTCTCTATGAGGTCCCCCTTCCGCCACCAGGGAGATCCCTGAAGTTTTATGGTGTTTATGAACCTGTCATCTGTCAGCGGCCTGGACCCAATGAACTCCCCCTCTCTGACTACCCTCTTCGAGAGGCCTTTGAACTCCTGGGATTAGAGAACTTAGTGCAGGTGTTTACCTGTGTACTTCTAGAAATGCAGATCCTTCTCTACTCACAAGGTAGGTGTCCTCAGCTGCTCTATTTCCTGGAGCTGCAGTCTTAGAATCTGACAATGCACTTTCAGGAGTCTCTTCTGGCTTAAAGAAAAAGAGCAGGCATGGTGGAGCCAAGTGGGCAGCATTGATTCTCTTTGAGGTGGCATTGCTGTGGAGAGAAACAGGAATATGCACAACTTCCTCTTCTTAAACCAGGTGCCAGTGGCTTGCACCTGCAATCCTAGCTGAAATCTGAGTATCATAGTTTGAAGCCAGCCTGGGCAGTAAAATCCATGAGAAGCTTACCTCCAATCAGTCACCAAAAAGCTAGAAGTGAATTCACACTTTATAGATCCTGATAATGACAATTTGCCTTGTGAAGGTTAAATGTGTTTGTGACTTTAACTAAGTATCACTATCCCACAATACTATAAAATATGTGAAATTTATGTAATCATCTAATCTCAATTTTAAAAAAAGAGAGAAGGGATGGGTTAGGAGCAATGGGTGACAGTGTTGTCAGGCACCTTGTACTCATATACCGTTTTGTAGAATGGGAACTTTTTTGTACACCTACTTAAAGATATAATAACAAAAAATGTAAAAAAATTTTAAAAATAAAAAATTTTAAATAAATCATTAATTTAAAAGAAATAAAATTTTATTTATTAAAATAATTTTAATAAGTAAAACAAATTTAAATTAAAAAAAAACTTCCTCTTCTTAAGCCCGGTGCCAATGGCTTGCACCTGCAATCCTAGCTGAAATCTGAATATCATAGTTTGAAGCCAGCCTAGGCAGACTCTTACCTCTGATCAGTCACCAAAAAGCCAGAAGTGAAGCTGTGGTTCAAGTGGTAGAATACTAGCCTTGAGCAAAAAAGCTCAGGGACAGAGCCCAGGTCCTGAATTCAAGCCCCTGGACATTCTCTATCCTCCCTCCCCCACCTCTTTCTGTCTCTCTCTGTCTCTGTCTCTCTCTCTCACACACACACACACACACACACCTCCTGTTCTTTAGAAATTACTAATTGTCCACATGGAAATGTAGCTGGCCTTGGACAGGCTAAGTGAGACTGTTTACTCTGCAGCCTGTTCCTGTAGTCAGCTCTGCCTGTTAGGTGCATTCCATGTGAATGTGCAGAAGGTAGGTATGTGTGTATGACCCAGATGCCACTTTACAAGCTCTGCAGCAGTTCTGCACAGAGTTATGTTGTATGTTTGGGGGAAAGGGGATGCTTCAATACCAGAAGGAAGTTATCTCTGTGATACCTTCCTTCCTTCCTTCCTTTTTTTTTTGGTCAGTTGTGGGTCTTGAACTTTGGGCCTGGGCACTGACCCTCAGCTCAAGGCAAGCATTTTACCCCTTGAGTCACAGAGCTACTTTCAGTTTTCTGGCAGTTAATTGGAGATAAGAGTCTCACAGATGTTCCTGCCCGGGCTGGCTTTGAACCACAATCTTTAGAACTCAGCCTCCTGAGTAGCTAGGATTACAGGTGTGAGCCACCGGCGCCCAGCCCATTTTCTACTTCTCTTTCTCTCTCATTTTCTCTACCTCTCCCTCTCTCCCCCACCCTCTCTTTCTTTCTCTTCTCTTTCTTCTCTCTTCTCTTTCTTCTCTCTTCTCTTTCTCTCTCCCCTTTTTTTGTTGGTCATGAGGGCTGAACTCTGGGCCTGGGCACTGTCCCTCAGTTCTTCAACTCAAGGCTAGCCTCTACCACTTGAGCCACAGTGCCACTTCCTGCTTTTTTCTGCTTATGTGGTACTGAGGAATTGAACCCAGGGCCTCATGCATGCAAGGAAAGCACTCTACCACCACTGAGCCAACTTCCCAGCCCCCTTTCTTTTTGGTGCAGGTACTAGGCTTGAACTCAGGGTCTTGTACTCTCACTTGCCTTTTTCACTCAAGACTGGTGTTTTACCACTGGAGCCACACCTCTACTTCCTCTTTGTGATATATTTTATTCAAAGGTCTCTCAACCCACATTTAAGATACTATCAAACAGATTTATTTGACCAGTGCATTTATGAAAACTAAATGGGGAACCTAGACTAAGATACCAGTTCATATCTGAATATGAATTCACAAATGAAACACAGATAATATATCTTAATGAATAGTGAATTGAAGGGAAATATAAATCAGAGCCCTTGCATGCATTGGTGCTTTAAAAAAAAACAATGAGACAAACGTTTGGGTTAGTGTTCTTTTAACTATTTAGGCTGACAGAATTGTAGCAGTCTCCCAACTGCTGCCGTCAAGCTTATTTTATCACCTCTCTTTTTTTTTATTTTTCTATTTTAAATTGGAGGAAAAGCTGAGCCAAGTCGGCTATATTTGTACTTCCCCGTCTTGTGTGTATGTTGACACTATTTGTGTGTTGACAGCCCTTCACACGGTTGTTTTCTTTCAATTTGGCCTACATAATGTTCTTTGATAATGGGTTCCAGTTGTTAAGAAGTTCTCCACTAGCCAATCATAATTCTTCCTTTTCTTCTATTTTTTTCTTCCCTTTCCTCTTGCTCTCACTTTCTTAGTGCTTATCATTACCTGTATACCACTAATTCTTTCTCGCTTTCCTTACTTTTTACCCTAAAGATGATAAGTGTTGCAAAGTCATATAATGTCACTCTCAAACCAGTTTCAGATTTTTTATGTGTGTACATGCTAGTATTGGGGTTCAAACTCAGGACTTCATGCTCTCCCTTAGCTTTTTTGCTCAAGGCTGGCATTCTACCAATTGAGTCACAGCTCTACAAAGGGCTTTTTGCAGGTTAATTGGAGTTAAGAGTCTTTCAGAGGGCTGGGAAGGTGGCTCAGTGGTAGAGCACTTGCCTTGCATGCCTGAGGCCCTGGGTTCGATTCCTCAGCACCACATAAGCAAAAAGAAA
>NW_012267383.1:1042108-1058402 GCF_000151885.1 Dipodomys ordii
CTCAGTGGTAGAGCACTTGCCTTGCATGCCTGAGGCCCTGGGTTCGATTCCTCAGCACCACATAAGCAAAAAGAAAAAAGCCGGAAGTGGTGCTGTGGCTTAAGTGGTAGAGCGCTAGCCTTGAGCTGAAAAGCTGAGGGACAGCGCCCAGACCAGAGTTCAGGCCCCACGAGCGGACCCCAAAAAAAAAAAGAGTCTTTCAGATTTGGGGCTGGGAAGGTGGCTCAGTGGTAGAGCGCTTGCCTTGCATGCATGAGGCCTTGGGTTCAATTCCTCAGCACCACATAAGCAAAAAGAAAAAAGCTGGAAGTGGTGCTGTGGCTCAAGTGGTAGAGCAGTAGCCTTGAGATGAAGGGCTGAGGGACAGCGCCCAGGACCAGAGTTCAGGCTCCATGACTAGATCCAAAAAACAAAAACAAAGAGTCTTTCAGATTTGTCTGCTGAGACTAACTTTAAATTGTGATCCTCAGATCTCTTTCTCCTGAGTAGCTACGATTACAGGCATCTGGATCTAGTAACAATTCTTGATTGAAGTCTCTACACTCTGTAATACTAACTAAATGGCAACTTACTTAGTTTTCCAAAGCATTAGTTTTCCCAGTTATGTTATATCTATGGGGATAAGTTTATCTATCAATATCATTGATTTATTGTGAAGGTGTTAAGCAAGAAAATTTGTACAAATACTAAGTGTACAATTGGCATTGATAGCTGATGTTATTGTTATTATTAGCACTGTTAGTCCCATAAAATCCACTACACATCATGCTTAGATTGTGACAACCTAACATACTACTATTTAAACTATAACTTTGTAAAATTAAATAGTCAAGGTATTTATTTAGGCGGATGGTGTAGCTCAGTGATAAGAGCGCTTGCTTAGCACTTATGAGGTCCCGTGTTCCATCCCCTGTACTGGGCATTGGTTCCAGGATTAAGAAGCCAGTAAATGGGTGACGGGTGAGTGGAGAGCATCTCTCTAACATGTTTGAGGCCATGGGTTCCTTCTCCCACATTGCAAAAATTCCTAATAAGCGTTGTTTCATACTGTGTGCCATACTTTATTTTTAGAAAGGAAAAAAAAAACTTCCCATTATCTCACTTCCTTTTTAAAAGAGAACTTCATGTCTCACTGCTTGTCTGCCCCGAGACCTCAGCTTTTTATTCTGTTTGAATAGCTTGTCCCATTTTGTTTAAGGAATCTGTTGAGAAGTGTTAGTTGATGATTATCTACCAATTAATTTTAGTTTCAAATGAAGAAGAGTGAATATTTATGAACATGATTTTGGTACTCTATTTTTTTGTTGTTGTTGCTAACTTAGTCAACTAAGAACAGAGTGAATTCTGAAATAATGGAAGTACATTTTTTTCAGACTGTCATGGGACTTAAATTGGGCTCGGGCACTATCCCTGAGCTCTTCAACTCAAGGCTTGTACTCTACACATTTGAGCCACAGCGCCACTTCCCATTTTCTGGTGGTTTATTGGAGATAAGAGTTTCACAGACTCTCCTGCCCAGGCTGATTTTGAACTGCAATCCTCAGATCTCAGCCTCCTAAGTAGCTAGAATGACAGGCAGGAGCCATCAGCATCAGGCTTTTATTTTTTTTGGATACAGGATCTCACTGTGTTGCCAAGGCTGGCTTCTTGTTATCTTCCTGCCTTAACTTCCCAAGTACCAGGGACTATAGTTATGCCCCAGGGTGCCTGGCTCCTAGAACTAGATTTTTTTTTTTCCTCTCAGTGTCATACAGTATAAAGAGCCCACAACAATAAGTTTATAACCACTCTTGTTCAGAATTGTGCTACCAAAGTGAATTATTTAATCCCTTCACACGTGAGTTAGTGCTATTATCTGTATTTTATCAGGGAAGAAATTGAGGCTCGGGGAAGCTAAGTTCAGAATCACACAACACATAAGCTAATGCAGTGACATCAAGAATTGCGTCTGCTCAGTCTTTGCCCAAATACTGAGCCTCCATAGTAGCTGTACTGGGACTGTACTTAACCTTTTCTTACCTGTCTCAATGTTTATTTTTAAATCATTAACTCATTCTTCAGCTCTGTTAAGGAGGTATCATGCTAAATACTTGTGGAATATGAAATGAAACCTCTGGAAAATGCCTTTCATCTTAGAGAGATTTCATTTAGGTGAATATGGTAAGAGAGTCATTACATTGATTTATTCTCTGGTGATCTCCTTCATCCTTCCTGATTTTGTAAGGGACATTTAAGAGCATACTTCATTTCTTATTCACTGATAAAACTTCCATAAAATTTAAAGACGTTCTGCACACTAAATAATTACCACGAAAACCCACCTGCATGAAGGGAGAAGGATTTCAGTGATGAAAATGTCCATTCAGACTGATTGGAAATTCTGGGCCATGACCTGTTGAAACAGATTCAGTCTATCATCTTCAAGATATGCACACAGGAGTTACTTTACTGGTAATTAGCTAGAATCTGAAGTAGAAAATGTTCTCAGGAGGTGAAGGCTCTTTTCTGAGGACTCCCCCCCACCAAATTTTTTAAAGGCACTTTGTTTTGCAGCCATGAAATCTATGAGCAGTAGAGTGGGAAGAGGGGAGTGTGACCCTCTTCAAAAGAACAGTGGAGGAATAAAAGATGGGGAATTTAAACACCAGTGTCTAACTTTTGATACCACTAATTAAAGCCTCTGGAACATTTCTGCTTACCTCCTTTAGCTGTTGACAAAGAAAATAAGCAGTTAGGGCTGCCTACGGCGCTCTGTGCCTTGCAGCACTCTGCTCTCTTCTCTTGTAAATGGTGTGTGGATTAACCTTGCCAGAGTCAAAGCTCTTTCTTGATAAATTGTTAGTTATGCCCAAGCAAATACCAAAAGTTGTTGATTCTGGAGTTTATAAATCATCAAAGCAAAACTAGTATGCTGATGGCAGAATGTGGGATTCATATGACCTGCATTTTTTTTTTTTTGTTTTTGTTTTTGCCGGTCATGGGGCCTGAACTCTGGATCTGGGCGCTGTCCCTCAGCTCTTCAGCTCAAGGCTAGCACTCTACCACTGGAGCCACAGCTCCACTTCTGGCTTTTTCTGTTTATGTGATGCTGAGGAATCGAACCGAGGGCCTCATGCTTGCAAGGCATGCACTCTACCACTAAGCTACCTTCCCAGCCCATGACCTGCATTTTTAATGCAGTAGAATTTGACTAGCTTTGACCAGTATTTTAATGTTACTGGTAGGTGGTCTCTGAGGTGAAGATGGCAGATTATTGGTATGTTGAGCAAAGAATTGAACAAACACAGACACAGAAGTAAAGTTGCAAAGCAAGGACTTTATAGAGGAAGTTAGAAGTGTAATTGCAATGATGGGCTCAAGCTAGGTGACATAAGAGCAAGCACATAGTTAAAAGCAGTTTTTTTAGGGTTCAGGTCATATGGGAGGAGTTCATGGTAATAATAGTGGGCTGAGCTTAGGAGAATGAGGGATCATGATTTGGAAGGGATCTGGGCATATCCAAAGATGCCATTCCAGGATTTTAAATATATGTATGAGATGCAGCCAACATGCATGACACCTTAAGTAGTCATTTGTTCTAAAAAGGTCATGCTCAGAACACATGAGTTTCTACTGCACACGTACCTCAGTTAAGTTAGACCTGAGATTGTCTACTTTTAATGAGAAAGTTCTAGGCAAACTGACCGCTTAATTACTCCCAAGCAGCAGTGACTTTGGGGTTTGGGGGTGGTGGTTAAGAACACTTGGGTGTTTCTCAGGGCATGACTAGGAGAAAGAATCAGTTTTAGCATTCTTTTTCTGTAGCTAACCTGCCTCATTAATACTATTAGCTTTATTTTATGATAAGCTTAAGAGCATATTATGATAGTTCAGGGTAGAATGCTTGCCTAGTAATGTGCAAAGGGCCTGCCTGGGTTTGATCCCCAGCACTGCAACAATAACTACAAAGCAAAATGTTACCATAAACAGCCAGCCCCACCTTGGCTCATGCCTGTAATCCTAGCTACTCAGGAAGCAGAGATCTGAGGATCCTGGTTCAAAGCCAGCCTAGGCAGGAACCTCTGTGAGGTTCTTATCTCCAATTAACTACCAAAAAGCTAGAAGTAGAACTGTGGCTCAAGTCATAGAGCAGGGACAATGCTCAGGCCCTAAATTATTCATGATATATATATATATATATATATATATATATATATATATATATATATATATATATATATAATTTATTTTTTGTCAGTCATGGGGCTTGAACTCGGCCTGGGCGCTGTCCCTCAGCTGTTGTGCTCAAGGCTAGTACTCTACCACTTGAGTCACAGTGCCAATTCCAGTTTTCTGGTAGTTAATTGGAGATAAGAGTCTCATAGACTTTCCTGCCTGGGTTGGCTTTGAACTGTGATCCTCAGATCTCAACCTTCTTAGTAGCTAGGATTACAGGTGTGAGCCACTGGTGCCCAGGTTATTCATAATTTTTTTTTTTTTTTGGTCGGTCATGGGCTTGAACTCTGGGTCTGGGCACTGTTCCTGTGCTCTTCATCTTAAGACTAGCACTCTACCACTTGAGCCACAGCGCCACTTCCTGTTTCTTTTTTCTTTTTCTTTTTTTTTTGGGGGGGGGAGGGTCCAGTCGTGGGCCTGAACTCTGGGCCTGGGCGCTGTCCCTCAGCCCTTCAGCTCAAGGCTAGCGCTCTACCACTTGAGCCACAGTGCCACTTCTGGCTTTTTCTGCTTATGTGGTGCTGAGGAATCTAACCCAGGGCCTCAGGCCAGCAAGGCAAGCACTCTACCACTGAGCCACCTTCCCAGCCTCCACTTCCTGTTTTCTAGTGGTTTATTGGAGATAAGAGTCTCACTGAATTTCCTGCCTAGGCTGGCTTTGAACCATAATCCTCAGTCTCAGCCTCCTGAGTAATTAGGATTACAGGTGTGAGCCACCGGCACCCAGCCCTGTTCATGATATTTTTTAAACACTAAGGTCGGCTGAGATAGATATGGGAGACTACCCCATATAGGCATCCTTTTATTAGTCTGACTTTTTATTGCTCATCTACCTGACCATGTTACCAGGCCATTGGCCACTGCCTATGAGTGATTATAAACCAAGAAACTTGGGCTTTTACCTTTGTTCAGCTCTTATGTCATTGTTAGGGAAAAAAAGTGTGTGAGTCAGTCACCAGCTGAGCTCACTGCCTTAAGTTGGAATGATGGCCTTTTAAACAGGATGTGGCCATTCATCTGATACCTGCTATCCATAAAGCAAGCAGCTCTGTTTTTAGTCTGATGAAAAGTGACAATAAACCTGGCAATTTCTCACTGAGTTCCAGTCAGTCCGGGGGGAAAGAGGCTGCCTTGCCCTCATCTTGGTAATGAGTGTCAGTAATAAATTATTCCCATCTCACTGGGGAACTCTTAGGCATTGCCCTCTCCCATCAGAGTATTTTCTGACCTCACTGATGATATCATGAATATTTTAGGTTTCACAATTCGATGCATTTCTATCATGGCAACAGTTTCAGTTCATCTCTGAATACAAGGTCAGAATTGTCCTTCTGATGGAAACTTTCTAGCCCATTATCCCAGTAATTGCCACTGAAAGCTGCTTGGCAGGCTTTTGGCATAGCCACAAAGTGGCTGTATACCAGCCACTTTCCCTTCCATTCTGTCTTTTGGGCTCATGGAGACTTACTCAGTTCATACTGTTTGAGGGAACATCTCTGTGCTTTCTGTGCTATAGTAGAGGATGAGGAAAGCATTTTCTAGGCTTTCCTTCAAACCACTATCCTCAGATCTCAGTCTCTTTAGTAGCAGGACTTCAGGTATGAGCCACTAGTACTTAGCCCGGTCACCATTTCTTGAAGGATTTGTGTTTTTAGAAGATTGGACATTTCCCTCAATAACAGTTCAGTAACCAGATTGCTAGGAATTTGATTTGACTACTCAAATCCCTGTGCCTTTCATCTTAGGTCCAACTAGGAGACTGAAACCATATAGTACTTTGAATAGAAGCATGTTAAGTATAATAATGCTCTAATAGAAGATTAACTGTGGAGACATAAATAAAACTCTAAAGAATACCCCAGAAAGGACCCAACACTGCCAGGCACTGGTCGCGTATGCCTGTAATCCTAGCTACTCAGGTGACTGAGATCTGAGGATCGTAGTTCAAAGCCAGCCTGGGCAGGAAAGTCTGTAAGACTCTTATCTCCAGTTAACTTCCAGAAAACTGGAAGTGGTGCTGTGGATCAAGTGGTAGAGCACTAGCCTTGAGCTGAAGACTTCAAGTACAGTACCCTGGCTCACAGTTTAAGCCCCATGACCAACCAAAAAAAAAAAAAAAAGGACAAACATGGAAATGGGACCCACATTCTAAGCCTGTAGGTTATGCCTCACTGAAGAAATTGTGTTTATAAAGAAGAGAGACCTAGCCACTGGTGGCTCACTCTGTAATCCTGGCTACTCGAGAGGCTATCTAAAGGACATAGTATGAAGTCAACCCTAACAGAAAAGTCCATAAAACCCTTATCTCCAGTTAACCATGAAAAAAAAGCAGAGTTGGAGCTGTGGCTCAAGTAGTAGCAAAAAAGCTTAAGAGACAACACCCAGACCCTTAGTTCAAGTCCCAGTACCAGCATAGAAAAAACAGAATAGAGATAGTCAACACACCTAGGCCAGAACTGATGTTGGTTATTGATCTAAGACAAACCTCCAAGACACAAGTTGCTATTAGGGGCACCACAGTGGGTGTGAGTACAGAATGTACAGTGTCTTGTTGGAATGGCCCTGAGAAGGTGGCCATTGAGGCCAGTTACTGGAGCACTACTCTCTCTGGGCGTGGGATAGTGTTCCACCAGATGTTTTCATATCTTCATACCACTAGTCAATAAGTAGCCGAACACTACCCATTGCACACTATGGTATATCCATTGCCCTCTATTGGCAAAGCTTGGTATTGTAAAGGAAGGTGCTTAGAAGCCAGCCAGGTGATATCACTTAAACATGTACTCAGTGGGTTTGCCACTGAGAGCACTGTGGTGTTGGAATTGATCCAGTGCTCACAGCTAAACCATGTTGTTCTTTAGTAGGACATGTAGCCTCACTAGAATAACATCTGTCTGTATAACCTATAAAATATTCAGCGTCCTCTTTTTTTTTTATTACATTAACATCTGATACTTGCTAACCAGCCTTTTTGTGGGTACAAGGACTAGAGCTTGAACTAAGGCCTCAGACTCTTGTAATCTCCACTTCTGACTTTTTGTATATATGCCAATCCAGGGGCTTGAATGCAGGGCCTGGGCTCTGTCCTTGAGCTTTTTTGCTCAAGTCTATGCTCTACTACTTGAGCCACAGCTCCACTTCTATGTGTCGGTGTTTGTGTCTGTGTGTGATTAATTGAAAATAAGTGTCTCATAGACTTTTCCTGATGGGCTGGCTTTGAACCATGATCCTCGGATCTGTCCTCCTGAATAGCTAGGATTATAGACATGGGTGCTCAGCTCGCAAAGCTATTTAACTTTTTTATTTACCTGTTTCTGTGGTACTGGGAATCAAACTCAAGGCTTTACATATACTATGGAACTGGGCTACATCCCTAGCTTTAGTATATACTCTATCTTCCCTCCTAATAAATAGATCGGATTTATTGGAATATCTACACTGTCACAGAACTGTCTTGATTTCTGACAGCTCACAATTCAAAGCAAGTCTTCATTTTCTTAGACCCTGTCCAGAATTATCTAATGAAAACCCAAATACTGTACAAGAGTCTTTCTTCACTGATATTTCCCTAAGGGTGTGCTTTCCCCTTCTCTGAAATGAGTAATGGACACACCCAGCTTGCTCAAGTAGAGATCTGTTACTGGATTTTTTTGACTGAAGGGCATTGATAAAAGACATGTTTATAAAAGTAATTTTGTGTGTGTGCATTTGTGTGTATGTGTGCATGCATGTGCTGCTGGTACTGGGATTTGAACTCAAAGCCTCATGATTTTCTGTGAATGCTGGCATTCTGTCACTTAGGCCACATCTCTACTTCCAGGTTTTTAACTAGTTAATTGAAGAAAAGAGTTTCATGGTCTTCTCTGTCTGGCTTAGCTTTCAACCTTAATCCTGAGATCTCAGCATTCTGAATATAAGTAATTCTTAACCAAATAAATTTTCTTCCTTTTTTCATAAAAAGAAAAAAAAATCTTAAGGCATTCTGAAGTTGGAGATGAAATATGCCCCTACTTTAAATTATTAAAGGGATTTTAAGTAATTCTCTTTTTCCTATTTAATGTTCTTAAAAAATATAGTTCTTTTTTTTAAATCTAGAGTTTCACTTTAGGGAGGTTTTATGATTTGGTTTGTTTGTGGTGCTCACACCTGGTAAGCCTGCACTCTACCACTGAGCTACTCTCCTAGTCCATGTTATTTTTTTTTTTTTTTTTTTTGTCGGTCGTGGGGCTTGAACTCTGGGCTTGGGCGCTGTCCCTCAGCTCTTCAGCTCAAGGCGAGCGCTCTACGACTTGAGCTACAGCACCACTTCCGGTTTTCTGGTGGTTTTTTATTGGAGATAGGAGTCTCGTGGTCTCTCCTGCCCGGGCTGGCTTTGAACCGTGATCCTCAGATCTCAGCCTCCTGAGTAGCTAGGATTACAGGCGTGAGCCACCAGCGCCCGGCTTCCATGTTATTTTTTGTTGTTAGTTTTGTTTGGGTATTTCATTTGCTATAAATATGGTCTCACTATGTATCCCAGGCTAGACTGGAACTTGTAATTCTCCTGCCTTAGCCTCTTCAATACTGGGATTATAGGCATGTGTCAACATTCTTAGCTAAACAGTTCTTAACCTCCTGAGAACAAAAATCGATCTACTTAACATAAAACTTGCAGATTAGTGCATTTTTATCCAAATAAGTTACTAATTTACTCCAAAATAAATTGAGCTGGGTATAGTAGCTCATACCTGTAATTGTAACTACTTAGGAGGCCCAGGCCATACCTACTAGTGTGGGCAGTGGTGCTTGACTGTCATCCCAGCTACATGGCTAGATAAGATTAGAAGGATCATGGTTCCAGGCAAGTCTAGGCAGAAGAATCCTTGAGAATGCATTCAAAAGAAGAAACTGAGTGTCATCCTAACAAAGATGGAAAACAAAATTAGGTGGTTTGAGGTCCAGACCCCTGCCAGGACAAAAAGTGATACCCTAAGCCAGATGTATTGATCCAAAGTCTATAATGTTACTTAGGTAACAGAGATCTAAGGATATGTTTTGAAGCCAGCCCAGACACAAAGAAGTTTGAAAGCCATCTCAGCCAATGGCGGGGCATGGTGGTACATGCCTGTCTTCCTAGCTATAGGGGAAGCACTGTCTGGGCACTGTGGTATATACCTGTAATCGCCAGTGACATAAGAAAGTAGGAGGATTGCAGCCCAGGCTGCATAACTCAAAACTACCTCAAAAATAACCAATGCAAAAAGGATGGAACCAGATGCCAGTGGCTCATGCCTGTAATCTTAGCTACTCAGGAAGCTGAGACCTGAGGATCATGGTTCGAAGCCAGCCCAGGCATAAAAGTCCATGAGACTCTTGTCTCTAATAAACTACTCAGAAAAAGCTGGAAGTGGAACTTTGTCTCAAGTAGTAGAGTACCTTGTCTAGCCAAACAGTACTGAAAACAAAGTGAGAGGCCCTATCTCAGAATAACCAATGGAAAAAAAAAAAGTGCTGAAGGCATGGCTTAGCAGTTAGAGCATATAATTAATCACAAGGCCCTGAATTCAAAACCCAGTGTGTGTGTGTGTGAGAGAGAGAGAGAGAGAGAGAGAGAGAGAGCCTACAAGCTGGTTGCTGGTGGCTCACGCCTGTAATCCTAGCTACTCAGGAGGCTGAGATCTGAGGATCGCGGTTCAAAGCCAGCCCGGGCAGGAGAGACCGTGAGACTCCTATCTCCAATAAACCACCAGGAAACCGGAAGTGGTGCTGTAGCTCAAGTGGTAGAGCACTTGCCTTGAGCTGAAGAGCTGAGGGACAGCGCCCAGGCCCAGAGTTCAAGCCCCACGACCAACCGAGAAAAAAAAAAAGAGCCTACATTATGTTAGATATTGTGCTAAATACTGAGGTTACAAACTTTTTTAGAAAATAAAAACTAATCCTTGACTGAAATGGATGACCACAGAATAGAATCTAAGGATATTTCTCTAATTTTTTTTGTAATTAATTATGGGTCTGTCTTGCCTACACTGGGGGAGAGGTGGTGTGCATGTGTGTCCATTTGTCCATGCCATGTCATGTAATTGAGTTATCTGTGTGCTCATATGACTAACTTGGTGTTTGTTTTAAAAATATTCATGTAAATAGGTTTTTCCCTAAATCTTGGTCTTAATTAATCAAATAAGGAATTTTTATCAGCAAGGGATTTTCATTACATTTCTACACATGCATAGAATGTATCCTGATCAATTTCCCTTCCTCTATCATATCCCTCCATTCCCTTGCCCCTTCTTGAAATGATTTTAATAGTTTTCCAAATAAGGACATGTGTTTGTGCATGCATGTGTGTGCATATGTGTGTGCCAGTCCCGAGGCTTGAACTCAGGGCCTGAGTCCTGTCCATGAGCTTTATCACTCAAGGTTAGCACTCTGCCACTTGAGCCACAGTTCTACTTCTGGCTTTCTGATGGTTAATTGGAGATAAGAATCTCAGGGAAGTCAGGCGCCGGTGGCTCACACCTGTAATCCTATTTACTGAGGAGGCTGAGATCTGAGGATGGAGGTTCAAAGCCAGCCTGGGCAGGAAAATGTGAAACTCATCTCCAATAAGCCACCAGAAAACCAGAAGTGGCACTGTAGCTCAAGTGGTAGAATGCTAGCCTTGAGCTGAAAGAGCTGAGGGACAGTGCTCAGATCCAGAGTTCAAGACCCATGACCAAAAAAAAAAACAAAAAAACAACAGTCTCAGGGACTTTCCTGCTCAGATTGTCTTTGAACCATGATCCACAAGGCTCAGCATTCCAAGCTAGGATTATTGGCATATGTTACCGGCACCTGGCAAGGACAATTTTTTTCAGTATACACTTGGACTGTAGACAATTCACTGCAAAATCCCATTGTAGACTGTTGAAGACAGTCATTTAAAAATTGTAAAATGACACAAGCCAACTTAAAAATTGTCAGTGTTAGCCGGGTGCCGGTGGCTCCCACCTGTAATCCTAGCTGCTCAGGAGGCTGGATCTGAGAAATGTGGTTCAAAGCCAGCCCCGGCAGGAAAGACCATGAGTCTCTTCATTAAACCACCAAAAAGCAGGAAGTGGTGTTGTGGCTCAAGTTGTAGAGTGCTAGCCTTGAGCTGAAGAGCTGAGGGATAGCACCCAAGCCCAGAGTTCAAGCCCCACAAACAAACAAACAAAAAAAAAAAGGTCAGCGTTCTGTTTATGCTTGGTCATGTGTTCATTGAATTGATAAGTAGCCTCCAATTATTTTTCTTAAAAATCCTCCCTCCAGGCTGGGAAGATGGCTCAGTGGTAGAGTGCTTGCCTTGCATATATGAGGCCCTGGGTTCTTTTCCTCAGCACCACATAAGAAGAAAGAGCTGGAAGTGGCACTGTGGCTCAAGTGTGGTAGAGTGCTAGCCTTAAGCTGAAGAGATGAGGGACAGCATCTAGGCTGAGTTCAGGCCCCATGACCAGCCCCCTCCCCCCAAAAAAAATCTATCATCTGCTGTCATCAATCTTTTTTTTTGTCATCAATCTTAAACTCCAAAATTCTGAACCCCATTGTAACTGAAAATCATTTTGTAACTGATGTATCATCAAAACCAGATATGAACCAAAGTGTGGCCCTATTTGTAGTCTCTGGTTTTTCTGCCCTACTGAAACACTTGCATGATTTTCTTTAAAAATATTAAGGTATTTGATTACAATGGCTGCCCTAGGTTATGGCTTAGACACCAAATTACCTTTAAAAATTTTTTAAACTTAAAACTGACTCCACAGATTTTATTAGAGATTGTGGATGATAGATTGTAGGGATTAGTTCATATGAACAAAAAACAACTAAAAAAAAATCTAACCTTTAGTTGGGCTCCAGTGGCTCATTCATGTAGTCCAAGCTTTTCAGGGGGCTGAGATGTGAGGATCACAGTTCAAAGCCAGCCTGGGCAGGAAAATCCATGAGATACTTACCTCCAATTAACCAGCAAAAAGATAGAAGTACAGCCAGGCTGGGAAGGTGTCTCAAGTGGTAGAGTGACAGCCTTGAGTGAAAAAGTCAAAGGATAGTACCCACATCCTAAGTTCAAGCCCCAGTACCAGCACCAAAAAAAATAATGTGAAGGAAATCATTGAACTTTTCAATTATACAGTTAGGATGGGCTAGAACTGACATATTTTCTACAGGATCATCCAAAAACATTTTGTCTGTGTTTTGCTTATTTTTAGCATCACATTTTTCTGATATTTTCAAGCTTACTGCAGCAATATGTGTTTACTTGGACTCTTCCCTTCCATTTCTCCTTGTCCTGTGCAGATTATCAGCACCTGATGACCGTGGCAGAAGGCATCACTACACTTCTCTTCCCATTTCAGTGGCAGCACGTTTATGTGCCCATTCTCCCTGCCTCTCTACTACACTTTCTTGATGCTCCTGTCCCTTATCTGATGGGTCTTCAGTCCAAGGAAGGAACTGACCGTTCTAAACTGGAACTTCCTCAAGAGGTAAACTTCCAATGAATGATGAACCTTTTGCTGTGTGTTCATTCAAGGTCCAGATATGGTTCAGTAGCTTTGTCTTCCTAATGTGTCCTATGACAGTGTCCCATGTATAGCTAGCTTAGGGTCTGAGCCCTAGAACGCATGGTGGTTCCTAATGGTTGCTGCAACATAACCATTTAGCCTGGACAGCTGCGAGCCGATACCAAAAAAAAGGATAAGCATAAAATTTCATAATTTTTGAAGGTTGAGTAATAGTAGCATGATCTCATTGTTTTATTATTCTAATGACACTTCATTTTAAGCACAGTGTCCTAAGTTTAATATCCCTCTGAAATCATTGTTGTGAGGTGAATTTGTGTTTGTGTGTGTGTGCGCGCACACGTGCGCGTGTGTGCATGTGGACATGCACATGGGCCCCACTCCTGGGGCTTGACCTCACAGCTTCATGCTCTGACTTGGCTCATTTGCTCAAGGCTGACACTACTACTTGAGCAATACCTCCACTTCTGGCTTTTTGCTGATTAATTGGAGATGTGAATTTCACACTTTTCCTACTGGGGCTGGCTTTGAACCTCAGTCCTCATATCTCAGCCTCCTGAGTAACTAGGAGCTAAGCTGTTGATTCTTGGCTTGAATTTGACTTTTGACCTGTTATTATCTTCCAACTAGCTGGATTGATAATTGAAATATCAAATGCTTTATGCTCTCTCTTTTTTAAGTATGAGACTATTTTATCAGTCTATTCTAAATGCTATAAATTAGTATGACCAGCAAAACAAAAGTTTTATCCCTTTTTTGCCACCTTAATGTTACTATGTTTTCTGTGGGTTTTTTTTGTTGTTGTTGTTGTAATTCTTAACTCGCATATGTATGTGGGGGTGGGAAGATCATTGTGACATTTCCATGCATGTTTACATTGTATACCAATCAATCTCATCCCCCCCCCACACACACATCCTCCCCTCCCCACTTTCCCCTTCCTAAAGCAATTTCTACAGGTTTCATCATTTCTGGTTTTTGTGATGCAAATGATGTACTTCAACAGGATTCACCCTCCTTCATCCTCCTTGTTACCCCAAACCACTTTTCCTAGTACCTATCATGTGTACTATATATATTTAAGTGTTGCTTTTGTTTTTTGTGTATCTGGGTCTCATGCTTGATAGGCAAGCACTCTTACCACTGAGCCATATCCCCATCCCTGCACTGGTTATTTTTTAAATAGGTGTTACTTCCTGCTTGGGCATGTGCCTAGACATCTGGCCAACTATGCTAGCTTCCCATCATAGCTGAATGACTGGCAAGTGTTGCTGCATCCTCTGTTGAGATGGAATCTTTTTTTTTTTTCTGCCAATCCTGGGGTTTGAACTCAAGGCCTGGGCACTGTCCTTGAGCTTCTTTTGCTCAAGGCTAGCACTTGAGCCACGGCGCCACTTTTGGCTTTTTCTGTTTATGTGGTACTGAGGAATCAAAACCAGGGCATCATGCATGCTAGCCAAGCACTCTACCACTTAGCCACATTCCCAGCCTTAGCTGGCTTTGAACTGTGATCCTCAGATCTCAGCCTCCTGAGCAGCACCCATCTCACCCATGGAGTCATGCATCTAGGCATTCTACCTTTAAGCCTTATTCACAGCCCTGAGGTGGAATCTTGTGAACCTTTCTGCCTAGACTGGTCTGAAACTGCAATCCTCCTTATCTCAGCTTCCCAAGTAGCAAGGATTATAGGCAATGAGCCACCTCACTTGGCTCAACATGTTTAAGAGGAAAATAAGCACAAATTCCTCAGATCATTTTGAGGCTAATGTTTATTTTTAATGGCACTGAGAATTACAGTACAAAGCTTTGAAATGAAATATTGATGAGAGTCCTATTACATTATATTATTAGCTGTTTAATTAGCACCTTTCTTAATAAAAACCCTCTTGCTGTGCTTCACTTTTGTTCATGTTTCCCATAGAGATTCTCATTTTAATAAGTGAATTTAACACACTAAACCACAGTCATACTCAGTAATGATTCCTGTAATCATCTACTGTTACTCTTAATCTAATGAATGTTTCCATAAAAGAGAGCTTGACTCAAGCCAATATCAAGTACAGACATGTAGCATCCTGTTTGGACTTCTTTGCTTTCTCCTTCCTGCTTTGCCCTTTTCTCTGTTTTCCCACTTTTCTCTTTCATTAAATTAATCTAGTGTCTTGTGGGTTCCCAAGTAAAGCCTTAAAATTTTCTTTTTTTTTTCTTTTTTTTGGGGATCCGGTTGTGGGGCCTGAACTCTGGGCCTGGGCGCTGTCCCTCAGCTCTTCAGCTCAAGGCTAGTGCTCTACCACTTGAGCCACAGCGCCACTTCCAACTTTTTTCTTTTTGCTTTTGTGGTGCTTAGGAATCGAACCCAGGGCCTCGAGCATGCAAGGAAAGCACTCTACCACTGAGCCACCTTCCCAGCCCCAAAGCCTTAAAATTTTCAAGGAGAAAGACATAGATCTGCCAAATGAATTTTGTTTCAAGATTTAATGACATGTTTTAGTTTCTTGTTGCAATATATGTTAATCAAATGAATTTCTCTAAGACAATTTAAGTACATAAATAAGTATTGTTTTTCCATTTAACGAGAGTAATTGTTGAAAAGAATTTTATGCCTTCTTAATATTTTTGTAGCTGGAAAATCTGAGTCTATGTCTGCCCTTGGACTCTAAACATAAGTTAAAATTTCTAAAAGCTCTTGTGATGGCTATGATTTTCTCAGTTTTCAGCCAGGAGCTCAACACAATTTAATGTGTGTACACTAGTCTAGGGTAGAATGACATGAAATAGTCTGAATCACTGTGAAAATAGCAGTGCTGTGTAGAAACTAGAAATTAAGTGCATCATTATATGAGAAGAAAAGACTAGCAGTTTTGTCACTGTACTCATATCTTTGTGCAATGACATAATCTGCTGCACATAATTTAGGGGAGGAAGTAAATATTAAAATAGCCATTTTAAGTGAGCCCCAGTGGTTCATACAAGTAATCCTAGCTATTCAGGAGGTTGAGATCTGAGGATCAGATTTAAAGCCTGCCTAGGCAGGAAAGTTCTTGCAATTCCCTTACCTCCTATTAGCCACCCAAAATCAGGAAATGGAGTTGTGGCTCAAGTGGTAAAAAGCTCAGGGACAGTGCCCAGGTCCTGAGATCAAGCTCCAAGATACACACACACACACACACACACACACAGTTACTTTAAAAAGGAATTTAGCTTGTGGCCAAAATCAAGCTCCAAGACACACACACACACACACACGTGCGCGCACACACGCGCACGCACACACACACACACACACACACACACACACTTTAAAAAGGAATTTAGCTTGTGGCCAAAATCAGGAAATGGAGTTGAGGCTCAAGTGGTAGAAAGCTCAGGGACAGTACCCAGGTCCTGAGATCAAGCTCCAAGATAGACACATACACACGCACACATACACACACACACAAAGTTCCAAGATAGACACACACACACACTTACTTTAAAAAGGAATTTAGCTTGTGGCCAAAATCAGGAAATAGAGTTGTGGCTCAAGTGGTAAAAAGCTCAGGGACAGTGCCCAGGTCCTGAGATCA
>NW_012267383.1:1058562-1077651 GCF_000151885.1 Dipodomys ordii
TTTAAAAAGGAATTTAGCTTGTGGCCCATGCCTATAATCTGGGCTACTCAAGAGACAGAGATCTGAGGATCACAGTTTTGAAGCCAGCCCAGGCAGAAAAGTCCATGAATCTCATCTCCAACCAGCAAAAGGCCAGAAGTGGAGGTGTGGCTTAAATGGAAGAGTACCAGCCTTGTGCAAAGAAGCTAAGGGAGAACACCCTGGTCCTGAGTTCAATCCTCAGGATTGGCAGAAAAAAAAGGGGGGAGGTGAAAGGTTTCTAAAAACAGTTGTAAAGAGGTGTTTATGCCGGGCACTGGTGGCTCACTCCTGTAATCCTAGCTATTCAGGAAGCTGAGATCTGAGGATCGCGGTTCAAAGCCAGCCCGGGCAGGAGAGACCGTGAGACTCATATCTCCAATAAACCACCACAAAACCAGAAGTGGCGCTGTAGCTCAAGTGGTAGAGCGTTCGCCTTGAGCTGAAGAGCTGAGGGACAGTGCCCAGGCCCAGAGTTCAAGCCCCATGACCGACAAAAAAAAAAAAAAGAGAGATGTGTAGCTGGCTCACTCATATAATCCTAGCTACTCAGGAGGCTGAGATGTGAGGATCTCGGATCAAAGACAGCCAGGGCAGAAAAATCCCAGTGAGACTCTTTATCTCCAATAAACTACTCAGAAAAAGCCAGAAGTAGTAATGTGGCTCAAAGTGGTACAGTTCTAGCATTGACCAAAAGAGCTCAGAGATTGTGTCCAGGTCCTGAGTTCAAGCCCCACAACCAAAAAAACCAAACCAAACAAAAAACAGAAGCCAGACCACAGTGCCTCACACCTGCAATCTTAGCTACTTAGGAGGCTGAGATCTGAGGATTACAGATTACAGTTCGAAGCCATCCCCAGTAGAGAAGTCTGTGAGACTCTTATCTCCAATTACCTGCTAAAAATGCTGGAAGTGGCACTGTGGCTCAAGTAGAAGAGCACTAACCTTAAGCAAAACAAAGCTCAGGAACAGCACACAGGCCCTGTATTTGAGTCCTAGGACTGGCAAAAAAAAAAAAAAAACACACACACAAAAAACCAAACCAAAAAAAAAAAATGAGAAAAATGGAAACAGAACTACTTGCTTTCTTTTTTCTTGTTCTTTTTATCCTTTTGTCAGTTGGTTTTTGAGTGGTTAATTGGAGATAAGAGTCTCACAAGGACTTTTATGCCCAGGCTGGCTTCAAACCACAATACTCAGATCTCAGCCTTCTGAGTAACTAAGATTACTGCTGTGAGCCACTGGCTCCCAGCTGCAGGTCGTTCTTTATGTGACAGTATTACTTATTTACCTTTTTTTTTTTTTGAGGGGGTAGGGTAGCAGCAGTATTGGGTATTTAACTTGGGACCTCATACTTGCTAAGCAAGGCGCTCTACCACTTGAGCCAGTCTTCTGGCTACCTTTTGCACTGGTTATTATTGTCAAGATAAAGTCTTGATGTTCTAGAGCCTATGCTACCTGAGCTGCAGTCTTCCTGCTTGTGTTTCCCTGAGTTGATGGAGATGACAGGAGCACACCAGTATGACCAGGGTGTGCTTCCCCCCCCCCCCATAGCTGGAATAACAGGCATACAACACCTACCCACTGGTTAAGATGGCTGGCCTCAAACCACAGTCCCCTGATTTCTGCCTCTGAAGTAGCTAGGATTACAGGATTGAGCTACTGTATCTGGCTTAGTTACCTTTTATGTGGTGCTAAGGATCAAATCCAGGGCCTCATAGGTAATAGTTCAAGGACTCTACCACTGAGCTACACTTAAGTCCCCAAGGGAATGTTTTAATGTTTGCCTGTGCTATGCCCTCTGAACAACCCCCAGGCATTGAGAAGAAAACCTGGCCTAGATAGGTTTCTTTTTTTTTTTTTTAATACTTCCTGCACCTGTCTTCATTTTGGGGGTTCCTTCAAGTGGGCATCACCTTGGGACTTTATTTACCAATTTGTGTAAATATCAAGACAAATAGAGGTGTTTTCATTTTAAAAGAAATGCAAACTGAAGCCCAGTGCTGTAATCCTTGTTACTCAGGTGGCTAAAATTTGAGGGTCATGATTCAGATCCACTCTAGGTAGTAAAGTCCTTGAGATTTTTATTTCCATGTAACCACCAGAAAGCCAGAGTGGAATATGGCTCAAGTGTAGAGTGCTAGCTTGATCATAAAAGCTCAGGCACAGTGCCCAGGCACTAAGTTCAAGCCCTAGGACCAACATGAATGAATGAATGCAGGCATGGTGCTGGTGGCTCATGCCTGTAATCCTAGCTACTCAGGAGGCTGACATCTTAGGATCATGGTTCTAAGCCTCTCAGGGCAGGAAAGTTTGTGAGACTGTAATCTCCAGTTAACCAGCAGAAAGCTGCAAACAGAGATGGTGTTCAAGGAGCTGGGAAGGTGGCTCGGTGGTAGAGCGCTTGCCTTGCATGCCAGAGGCCCTGGGTTCGATTCCTCAGCACCACATAAGCAAAAAGAAAAAAGCCGGAAGTGGTACTGTGGCTCAAGTGGTAGAGCGCTAGCCTTGAGCTGAAGAGCTGAAGGACAGTGCCCAGGCCCAGAGTTCAGGCCCCATGACCAGACTCCCCCCCCCAAAAAAAAAAGATGTTGTTGAAGTTGTAGAGCCCTAGTCTTGATGGAAAAGCTGAACAGAATGCAAAGTACTGAGTTTTTTAAAAAAAAGTGCACATATACTAAAATGTAAAATTGTAATAATACAGAGATTAGCATGGCCCCTACAATGACAACAGCTTTTTAAAAAATAAATGGATAAATAACAAAAACAACCAATATCAGTAACTCAGATTTAAAATAGTATTAGAGTTGGGTACCTATGACTCATGCCTGTAATCCTAGCTACTCAGGAGGCTGAGATCTGAGGTTTGTAGTTCAAAGCCAGCCTGGGCAGGAAAGTCTAGAGATGATCTCTAATTTACCACCAAAAAACTGAAAGTGGTGCTATGGCTCAAAGCAGTAGAGCACTAGCCTTGAGCTGAAGAGTTCAGAGAGAGCACCCAGGCCCAGAGTTCAATCCCCATGACTGACAAAAAAAAAAAAAAGTATTAGGAGTAAATCAAAAAAGAGGATGACAGGTAAGAGCCTTCAAGGTAGAGACACAGGAAGGCTTACAAGAGTTAAGTTTTAGTCCTTTGTTCTCTTACTTTTGAGGGAACTTGTCTTGATTATTTCTTCTGGTGCTGCAATCTGAACTAGGCTGGCTCATATTACGTAAGTACTCTTAATAGTAAGCTACACCCTCCAGTCATGGAGTTGCTTGTGACTATAAGTCCATGATAGCTTTTGGTTGGGGTTGATCAATAGAAACATGGTATGTAGTTCTCACAGCATGTTTATTTGAGGTGTTCAATATAGTTTTAATTCATGTGTACAGTACTTCTTGGGATCTTCTGATAGAATTTTTTAAATTTAATGATGTTAGGAGAGTGGAAGCAACTTTGCATAATTCTGTTGTGTGAGATTTGGCTTTCTTCAGGAAGTTTTCCTAGCACAAGTTTGTATTTCCTGTTTCTTCTTTCTGAGCAGACGTAGCGGAGCAAAGGAGACCTATGTGGAAGTATGCAGACAGGCCAGTAGCTGTGACACTGGGACTCCTATCTGACTATGACCTTTTAGTCAGTAGAGTAGTTTCCTAGTGTATTCTTGCTTCTCATGGGAGAAGCTGGGATGCAGAGGGATAACAGGAAGATACCATACAAAATGAAAATGGAGCTAGATACTGGTGCCTCATGCCTGTAACTCTAGCTACTCAGGAAGCTGAGATCTAAGGATCATGGTTTGAATCCAGTCTGAGCAGAAAAGTTCATGAGATTATTTTCTCCAGTTAACCAGCAAACAGTCAGAAGTGGAGGTATGGCTCAAGCAGTACTAGCCTTAAGCATAAAAACCAAGTAAGAAGAGCACAAGGCCCTGAGTTTAAGTCATATGGTACTGACACAAAAGAAAAAGTCTGAGCCTTGAGGTGGCTAACATAAAAGACAATATGGGGGGAAAAGTGGATCAGAAAAAAAAATTAAAGAAAAATGAAGCTGGATGCTGATAGCTCATCCCTGTAATCCTAACTACTCACCAGACTGAGCTCTTGAGTATCACAGTTCAAAGCCAGCCAGGGCAGGAAAGCCCAGGAGACTCTTAACTCCAGTTAAATACCAGAAAGCTGGAACTGGAGCTGTGGCTTGAGTAAGCACAAAAGCTCAGGGTCAGAACCCAGGCCCTGAGTTCAAGCCATAGGACTGGCACCAAAAAAAAAGATAAATGCAATATTATCTTTTTTTTTTTAATTTGCCAGGCCTGGGGCTTGAACTCAGGGCTGGCCTCTGTCCTGAGCCTCTCTGTGCTCAAGGCTAGCATTCTACCTCTTGAACTACAGTGCACTTCCAGCTTTTTCTTTCTGTGTGGTACTGAGGAATCAAACCCAGGGCTTTATTCTTGCTAGGCAAACACTCTACCACTAAGCCACATTCCCAGCCCCATGTTGTTGTTTAAATAATATTTGTTGAGAATATTTTAGACCATAAATTCCTTTACTTTCAACTTCTGTATTTCTTTTTCCTTTTTCAGGCTAACTTGTGTTTTGTGGATATCGATAACCATTTTATTGAATTGCCTGAGGAGTTTCCACAGTTCCCCAATAAAGTTGATTTTATCCAGGAACTCTCTGAGGTTCTTTTTCAATTTGGCATTCCTCCAGAGGGCAGCCTCCACAGCAGTGAGAGTGCCACCAAATTGAAGAATCTAGTTCTGAAAGATCTGGTCAATGACAAAAAGAATGGCAATGTGTCTACCAATAACCTCAGCATGTATGAGCTCCTGAAGGGCAATGACACTATAGCCCGCCTGCAGGCTCTAGCCAAGCGGACTGGGGTGACTGTAGAAAAAATGGACCTCTCCTCCTCTCTGAGTGAAAAAGAAAAGGATTCGAAGCTGCAGTGTGAAGAGGTGGAGCTTCGGGACTACCAGCTCAATGTACAGCTGCGAGAGGTCTTCGCCAACCGTTTTACTCAGATGTTTGCTGACTATGAAGCATTTGTGATTCAGACGGCCCAGGACATGGAATCTTGGCTCACCAATCGGGAACAGATGCAGAACTTTGACAAAGTAAACAAAGCCCTACCTTCCCTTTCCATATTCGTGTGCCAGACTGCTGTGTGTATGTGTGTGTGCGCGCGCGCATGTACACACGCTTGCCCTAGAGCTTGAACTCTGGGCCTGAGCATTCTCCTTGAGCTTTTTGGCTCAAGTCTGGCACTTTACCACTCCCAACTTTTTGATGGTTAGAGATAAAAGTCCTGTTGACTTATCTGCCTGGGCTGACTTCCAACCTGTCTTCAGATTTCAGCCCTTTGTCAGGTGGCTAGGATTTGTTTTGAGTAGCTAGAATTATAGACATGAGCCACTGCTGCCCAGCCTTGAGACCTCCCATCCAAGTACTAATCAGGCCCAACCCTGCTTAGCTTCTGAGATCAGACAAGATCTGGCACATCGCATTCAGGGTGGTATGGCCATAGGCACTTAGCTCTATTACAGCTTTTGTTCAAAATACACATTTTTCATCTGTTCTATCCTATTAGGAACTTTTGTTTACCAGTATTTTATATTAGGAGAGTTTTCTTTAACTTTTTTAAAAAAAATTTGCCATTCGTGGACTTGAACTAGGCCAGGCACTGTCTCTTAACTGCTTTTGCTCAAGGCTAACATTCTACCACTTGTACCACAAAGCCACTTCCAGCTTTTTCTGTTTATGTGGTACTGAGGAATGGAACCTAGAGCTTCATGCATGCTGGGAAAGCACTCTACCACTAAGTTATATTCCCAGCCCTTACATTAGTTATAGTAATTTTTCAAGATTGCAAATCATAAGGCTAGTCATTGACTTATGTTATCAAACTGCTATAACCTTTTCTCTATACTTTGATAGTGCTTAAATTATAGACATGCTTAAATCTCACTGGTTTTCTAACCTTGTAAAAGTACCACCACACCCCTCTCTCCCCCCAGTCTTGAGGCCTGAACTCTGGGCCTGGGCGCTATCCCTCAGCATCTCAGCTCAAGGCTAGCACTTTACCACTTGAGCCACAGTGCCACTTCCAGCTTTTTCTGCTTATGTGGTGCTGAGGAATCGAACCCAGGGCCTCATGCATGCAAGGCAAGCACTCTACTACTGAGCTACCTTCCCAGCCCCTGTAAAAGTCTTATTTACCTCCCTCCCTCCCTCTCCCTCTCTCTCTCTCTCTCTTTCTCTCTCTCTTTCTCTCTCTCTCCTCTCTCTCTCTCCTCTCTCTCTCCTCTCTCTCTCTCTCTCTCTCTCTCTCTCTCTCTCTCTCTCTCTCGTGTCATTCTGGGAGCTTCAGTTCAGGGCATTGTCCCTGAGCTTTTTTGCTCACGCTAGTGCTCTATGACTTTGAACCAGAACTCCACTTCCAGCTTTTTGGTGTTTCATTGGTAATAAGAATTTCACAGACTTTCTTGCCTAGGTTGGATTTGAACCGCAATCCTCAAATCTCAGCATCCTGAGTAGCTAGTATTACAGGTATGAGACAGCACCTGGCTTATTTTCTCTTCTTTTATAATTAGTCTAAGTCTACTAAAATGAAGCTTATTCCTCTTCCTTGCAGGTGCCAGGGCTTGAACCATGTTGAGGCTTGCTCAGCTTTCTTGCTAAAAACTAGCTCTCTACCACTTGAGCCACACCTTCAGCCCAGTCTTCACTGGTTAGCTGGAGATGGAATCTTGTAAACTTTATTGCCCAGGCTAGTTTCCAACCAAAATCCTCCATGTTTTGGCTTTCTGAGCAGCATACTAGCATCTGGCTTAAAGCTATTCTCTTTTTTCTTTTCTTTTTTTGTCTGCTGTGGCACTTGAACTCAGGGCCTGGGTTCCTTCCCCGAGCTCTCTTGTTCAAGGCTAGTGCTCTTCCATTTTGAGCCACAGCTCCACTTCCAGTTTTCTGTTGGTTAATTGGAAATAAGTCTCACAGACTTACTTGCCCAGGCTGGCTTAGAACCACGATCCTCAGATCTCAGCCTCCTGAGTAGTTAAGATTATAGGCATGAGCCACCAGCACCTGGCTACTATGCCCTTTCATTTCTTTTTTTTTTTTGAGGGAGGGGTCATGGGGTTTGAACTCTGGGTGCTGTCCCTTAGCTCTTCAGCTCAAGGCAAGTGCTCTACCACTTGAGCCACAGTGCCATTTCTGGTGTTCTAGTGGTTTATTGGAGATAAGAATCTCACAGACTTTCCTGCCCAGGCTGGCTTTGAACCATGATCCTTCAGATCTTCCTGAGTAGCTAGGAATACAGGTGTGAGCCACTAGTGCCCAGCAGAAATCTTTTTACTTATGTTCAATCTTTCCCTTATAATAAGGTCATAGCTTACTCTTTAAAAGGTAGCAAATAGGGGCTGGGAAGGTGGCTCAGTGGTAGAGTGCTTGCCTTGCATGCATGAGGCCCTGGGTTCAATTCCTCAACACCACATAAGCAAAAAGAAAAAAGCCGGAAGTGGTGCTGTGGCTCAAGTGGTAGAGTGCTAGCCTTGAGCTGAAGAGCTGAGGGACAGCGCCCAGGCAGAGTTCAGACCCCATGACCGGACCAAAAAAAAAAAGGTAGCAAATAGTTTATTTTCAGAAGCCAAGGTAGTATCATTGTAGGATCCAAAAAAGATAAAAAGTAAATTAGGTTTGATTGCTGTTAGTGTAAGACTGTGTTCTGAAGTTTGGGAACACGGAAGACAGAAAATGACAGGAGCTTTTGATTGTCATACTGCAGCTTCTTTCCAACATTCACAACATCCTTCTGACAGATGTTCCTCACTGATCCACCACCTCTTTCCACCAGACAAAAGCACTCAGAAATGTGCATTAACTATTTTAGGTCCCTTGGGTACAGTCTGTCCCAGCTGCTGTGACTGCCCAAGCCTGAGGCTGCTGTTAGGTTGAGTTATCACTTTCACTAAATAGTTTCTTTGTGTCTTGGAGAAAAAAAAAAAAAAAAACCTCCCTAAGGTGGAATCCCTAGGGGTTAATCTACAACCTTGGGGCAGCTGTCAGAGAAGGATTAAGTAATTGTATAAAGGTAGGCAGCATAAAAGATTGTTTTCTGATTTCACCTGGTATTTCCTACTAGAGGTTACTGTATGATGATGTACAATCAGAACTTGTTGATGTACTTTATGTTTGACTAAACTCTAAGATTAAAATGTCATCACTTCAAATATGCTCCTTCTCTGAGGTACATCTCATTTACTTAACAATATTTTAACATTTTTATCCAACTTGAACGTAATTTGTATACATTCATGATTTATTCTTGGGGAAATTCAAGTTCTAATTTAAATCAAGCCCTGGACCTTTCTTCCTTCTTAATCTTTATGTAGTTTCAAACTAGAAGTGGGATTTTTAATTAATTAATCAATTTATTGTCTGTTGTGGGCTTGAACTCCGGCCCTGTGCGCTGTCCCTCAGCTCTTCAGCTCAAGGCTAGTGCTCTACCACTTGAGCCACAGCACCACTTTTAGCTCTTTCTGCTTATGTGGTGCTGAGGAATCGAACCCAAGGCCTCATGCTTGCAAGGCAAGCTTCTACCACTGAGCTACCTTCCCAGCCCATAGAAGCAGATTTTTTTTTTTTATGTAACTCCTAAGGGAAAGAAAGTTTTATGGGTTGGGAAGGTGGCTCAGTGGTAGAGCGCTTGCCTTGCAAGCATGAGGCCCTGGGTTCGATTCCTCAGCACCACATAAGCAAAAAGAAAAAAGCCGGAAGTGGCACTGTGGCTCAAGTGGTAGAGTGCTTGCCTTGAGCTGAAGAGCTGAGGGACAGCGCCCAGGCCCAGAGTTCAGGCCCCACTACTGGACCCCCCCCCCGCCAAAAAAAGAGAGAAAGTTTTATTTTCAATTTCAAAAGACTTGTAACCATCTCATTTTTCACTAGGAAAATATTTAGGGCACACTAGACCTTGATCTATAAACAAGTTTTTGTTGACGTTAAATCTTGTAGTCCATTAACATCTGAACATCAAAAGCCAGATATTTTGCCCATTTTGTTTTTAAAGGCTATTTGGACTATAATAAGTAAAATTGTAGCCAGGTGCTGATGGCTTACACCAGTAATCCTACCTACTCAGGAGGCTGAGGATGAGGATCTGAGTTCGAAACCATTCTGGGTAGGAAAGTTTGTGAGACTATTACCTGCAGAAGTGGAGGTGTAGCTCAAGTGGTAGAACACCAGCCTGGAGCAGAAAAGTTAAAGAATACAAAGCCCCAGTATCAGCACATATATACACAAACACAAACAAATATATATATATATGTTTTTTGAGAGGTAAGATCATTGCTAAAGACATAAGTGTCCTAAATCCTATAATTTTAGAAGGCAGGAAAAGTAGGATTTTAGGAGTTTTTAAAAATTTCAACTCAGATTCATGTATTAGGATTTTTTTAATGATCTTAGCAATACATCATTTTCAGGTTCATCCTATATTATTAAGATGGTCTTACTATAAAAATAATTTTCTAATTATCTCATTACAGGCTTCTTTCCTGTCTGACCAGCCTGAGCCTTACCTGCCATTTCTTTCACGCTTCATTGAAACTCAGATGTTTGCCACCTTTATTGACAATAAAATTATGTCTCAATGGGAAGAAAAAGATCCTTTGCTTCGGGTCTTTGACTCTCGGATTGAGAAGATGAGATTGTATAATGTAAGGGCACCTACCTTGCGGACGTCTATCTATCAGAAATGCAGCACTTTAAAAGAAGCAGGTACATTTGACATGCCTTTGAAAATGAAAACCCGTGATCATTCCTTTTTATGTATTGTTGGCCTTGTATACCACAGAATTAATTTTCAGTTTTAGACTTCCTAATCCTGGTATTAAGTTATGGTGCTAGCCAGATACCAGGGGCGCATGTTTGTAATCGTAGCTACTCATTATCTCCAATTAGTTAGCAAAAAGCCAGAAGTAAAGGTAGCTCAAGTAGTAGGACACCAGTCTTTAGCAAAAAAGCCAAGGGAAAGTGAGAGGCCCTGAGTTCAAGTCCTAGTACCAGTACACACACACACACATACACACACACAGAGAGAAAGAAGTGATGTTTATAGTTTTTTTTCTGTGCATCCCCATTCTTATGATGTTCCTCTTAGTTAAAAGAAGAAAATCATAATAAATTGGAGGTAAAGTAGAAAATTGCTTTTGATTTTTCTTAATCTTTTTGTTTCAGTGGAAAAAAATTCCTGTCTTGCTACTGATACTGGGTTTTTCTTAACCTCTCACTTCTTTTTTCTTTATTCAAGAAAAAGTATGAATTTAAACCAGGAAATCTAAAGCTGGGAATAGAGGTATACACCTGCAATCTCAGCATCTGGGAGGTAAAACAGGAAGATTACAAGATCCAGGCCAGGCTGGGCTAGTCCCTGTGTCAAAAAAAAAAAAAAAGAAAGAAAAGAAATATTAACTTTGAGATGCTGTCCAATTTACATAACTAAAACAGATTATATTTGCCTTATAGTGGTTTGTTCCCTGAAATTCAGTTTCTGGATTCTGGTATCCAAGTTAGAGGTTCCCTCAACCCTGACAACCAATTTTTCCCTCATGGAATCATGAGTTTGGTTAGTCTTCTCTGCCAGTTTAATAAAGTAATCATTGATAGCCAACAACTGAGTATTATATGCTCCAAGTACTTCACATGTGTTTCTATGTGTGTGCAAGCCAGTCCTGGGTCAGGCCCTGAGTTCAAGCCCCAGGACCAGCACCAAAGAGAAAAAGAGAAAGAAAGCTCAGCCATGTGGAGCTCTGAACTCTGTCTGCTTTTGTTTCTGGCCTTCCTCTTTCCCTTAAGAAAAGAAGTATTAGTGTCTTATGTGGCCATTGAGATCTCTGATACATCACCCTGTACTATACCTCACATAAGAACAGGTCCTTGGGGCTGGGAAGGTGGCTCAGTGGTAGAGCGCTTGCCTTGTATGCCTGAGGCCCTGGGTTCGATTCCTCAGCACCACATAAGCAAAAAGAAAAAAGCCGGAAGTGGCGCTGTGGCTCAAGTGGTAGAGCGCTAGCCTTAAGCTGAAGAGCTGAGGGACAACGCCCAGGCCCAGAGTTCAGGCCCCACGACTGGACCAAAAAAAAAAAAAAAAAAAAGAACAGGTCCTTGAGTCCGGCATTGGTGACTCACCCCTGTAATCCTAGCTACTCATGAAGCTGAGATATAAGGATCTCGGTTCAAAGCTAGTCAGGGCAGGAAAGTCCATGACACTCTTATGTCCAATAAACTACTCAGAAAAAGCTGGAAGTGGTTCTATGGCTCTAGTGGTAGAACACTAGCCTCGAGCACAAATTGGCTCAGGGACAGTGCCTAGGCCCTGGGTTCAAGCCCCAGGACCAGCAAAAACAAAACAAAAATAAACAATAACAAAAAAAAGTCCTTAGAGCCCTACACAAAGTAACAGTAATCTCTGTATCTCTAGAGATTGAAGTAGAAGAAATAAAAGTTATTTGTGCCTGTGCAAAGAACATTATGACTTCAGTGCTTTAAAAGCCATGGTGAAAAGCCAGGTGCCGTGGCTCATTCCTATAATCCTAGTTACTCAGGAGGTGGAGATCTAAGGATTGTGGTTAAAAGCCAGCCCAGACAGGAAGGCCGTGAGACTTTTATCTCCAGTTAACCACTCAGAAAACAGGAAGTGGCTCAAGTGGTAGAGCACTAGTCTTGAGTTAAAGAGTTGAGGGACAGTGCCCAGGCCGAGTCCAAGCCCCATGACTGACAGAGAAGAAAAAAAAAGCCATATGAATTATACAATGCCTTTTTGAGCAAATGTTATTTCTCCTGACAGAATTAGTAAACTAGAATTAAGCACCCGTTTCTTAATGTCTGTGCTTCTAGAAAGTCTTTCCAAGTGGTGGCGCATGCCTATGAAACTGGCTATTCAGGAGGCTAAGATCTGAGAATCAAGGTTCAAAGCCAGCTCGGGCAAGAAAGTCCATGGGACTCTTATCTCCAACTTACCATCAGAAAACTGGAAGTGGTGCTATGGCTTAAGTGGTAGAGAGCTTGCCTTGACGTGAAGAGCACAGGGATAGTGCCCAGGCCCAGAGTTCAAGCCCCATGACCAACAAAAAGAAAAAGAAAGTCTTTCCAATTAAAACTGATTTCTTTCAACCTCTCAGTCACTTTAATACTTCCACTGCCTTTCCAAAAATTATATGAAACTCTTGAAAAGTACCTTATAGATGTAACCCATATGAAAATTAAATAAGGTGAAGGCTTTCATTTCCTAGGAATTTATCAAAGAATTTTTTTTAGCCTAGGGCTAATTTTTTTTTCAAGCCTGGGGCTTGAACTCATTGCCTGGCAATGAGTTTCTTTCTCTCTTCTCTTCTTTTCTCTTCTTTTCTTTCTTTCTGTCGTGAGGCTTGAACTCTGAGCCTGGGCGCTGTCCCTTAGCTCTTTAGCTCAAGGCAAGGGCTCTACCACTTGAGTCACAGTGCCATTTCTGGTTTTCTGAGTTGTTTATTGGAGATAATAGTTTTACAGACTTTCCTGCCTGGGCTGGCTTTGAACCCCAATCCTCAGATCTTAGGCCCCTGAATAGCTAGGATTACAGGCCTGAGCCAACAACGCCTGGTGGCAGTGTTGCGCAAGGCTAGCACTCTACCACTTGAGCCACAGCACCACTTCCAGGTTTTTCAAAAAAAAATTTAAAGACAAAAAAAAAGGCAGTTGGTTGTGAATGTAAATACTCCTCACAAATAATACTGTGTTTTTTTTTGTTTTGTTTTGTTTTGAACTCTGGGCCTTGGCGCTGTCCCTCAGCTCTTCAGCTCAAGGCTAGCGCTCTACCACTTAAGCCACAGCGCTATTCTGGCTTTTTCTGTTTATGTGGTACTGAGGAATCAATCCCAGGGCCTCATGCATGCAAGGCAAGCGCTCTACAACTGAGCCACCTTCCCAGCCCCTGTGATTTCTTCTATCAGACAAAATTGTCTTCTCCCCATCTCCCCCCAAAAAGATGGAGTGTGTATGTACATGTTACAGGTATATATATACTGTATCACCAGAACCTCATGATTTCTGTGCAGAAAGATGAGAGGTGGATAGTAACAGAGTTTGCCTTGTACTTGACTACTGCAAACCAATAGTGACACAAGCCTTTGACAGTCTTAACAACAGAGCCCTGATGTCTGAGGCAGGCATTTGATCACTTCTACTTTTTTTTTTTTTTTTTGCCAGTCGTGGGTCCTGAACTCTGGGCCTGGGCATTGTCCCTCAGCTCTTCAGCTCAAGGCTGTGCTCTACCATTTGAGCCACAGTGGCACTTCTGGCTTTTTCTGCTTATGTGATGCTGAGGAATCGAACCCAAGGCCTCATACATGCAAGGCAAGCACCTTACCTTCCCAGCCCATCACTTCTGAATGTCCAGTACTCACTGGCAGTATACTCACTGGAAAGCATCACTGGATTATTCTCATAGCAATTTTAAATATATACTCAAGGGGAAGTGGCAGGGCTGGTGATTTAGTTGATGCCTATAATCTAGCTACTCAGGAGGCTGAGGTCAAATGGATCATGGTTTAAAGCCAACATGGTTTAAATTCCAAGAGACTCACATTCTCCAACTAACTAGCAAAAGGCCCAAAGTAGCAGTGTGGCTCAAGTGGTAGCACCAGCCTTGAGTGAAAAAGCCAAGTGAGAGGGCAAGACCATAAGTCCAAGCCCCATTGCCAACATTAAAAAAAAATTCAGTTATTAAAGTCCCTTAAAATTAAAGTTGCTTTGTTTTGTTTTGCCAGAAAAATAGCTCACTTTCTTGGGTCTTTGAGACAGTCTCCAATATTCCCAGTTTAAAGTGTTTTTGTTGGGCTGGGAAGTTGGCTCAGTGGTAGAGCGCTTGCCTTGCATGCCTGAGGCCCTGGGTTCGATTCCTCAGCACCACATAAGCAAAAAGAAAAAAGCCAGAAGTGGCGCTGTGGCTCAAGTGGTAGAGTGCTAGCCTTGAGCTGAAGAGCTGAGGGACAGCGCCCAGGCCCAGAGTTCAGGCCCCACGACCGGACCCAAAAAAAAAAAAAGTGTTTTTGTTTTGTTTTGTCAGTTGTGGGGCTTGAACTGAGCTTTTTTGCACTCTGCCACTTTGAGCCACAGGGCAACTTCTGGTTTTCTTGTAGTTACTTGAAGATAAGAGTCTCATGGACTTTCCTGCTTGGTTTGCTTCAAACCATGATCCTCAGATCTCAGCTTCTTAGTAGCTAGTATTCCAAGTAAGAGCCACCAGCACCTGGCCCAATTCAAGGTATTTTAAAAATAGAAGTGTTGAGGAATTCTTGTCTTTTGACTTTGGCTTATTTTATTTAAGGCTAGTTTCTTCTGGACACGTAAGAAATGCATGTTTATTTGTCTGTTCTTGATCTAATAAACACTCCTAAATGATTCCTATTATGAGTATATGATAGTTGCTAAAGTAATATAATAAACTTTACATAGTTCCTCGATTGTGCACACGAAGAACCATGAATATTTCATAGGTCTTTGTAGAAAAAAATAAAGTAATAAGGCTATTGTACGTACTTCTTCCCTTCCCCCCCCCCAATCTGGCGCTTGAACTCAGAGTCTGGGCATTGTCTCTTAGCTTGTTTGCTAAAAATAGCACTCTATCACTTGACACATACCTCCTCTTTGACTTTCTGTTGGTTAATTGGAGATAAGAGTCTCAAAGAGTTTTCCATCTGTGCTGGCTTCAAACCCCAGTCCTTCGATCTCAGCATCCTGAGTAGTTATGATTACAGGCATGAGCCTCCAGTGCCCAGGCTTTCCTTTTCTTTATATTGTATTTCCATCATTTTCTTTAATGTTGCCCTTAAATCAAGTACAAATTTGTTAAGGATATTGAATTACCCACTTAAGAAAACTGTTTCAATACTAAATTATAGATTTTTCAATCCTGCTGCCTCATGTCTGACAAAGGCAGAAAATACCATAAAAATAACCATCGAATATTTACTTAAAATGAACACTCTTACTCTTACTGATTTTTGAAGAAACTGTATAAAAATCTGTTTCAGAGTGTCAGGATGATTGTTGAGTCTTCTGTAGGTGCACAAGGGGGAGAAGCTTTATTTTAGAAGGTTTCCCATTGAAATGTCTAATTTGTTATAAATTTAACTTGTAGCCCAATCAATTGAGCAAAGACTGATGAAAATGGATCACACTGCAATCCACCCGCATTTACTGGATATGAAAATTGGTCAAGGCAAATATGAGCAAGGGTTCTTTCCAAAGTTACAGTCTGATGTCTTGGCAACAGGACCAACCAATAACAAGTAAGCATGTTCTTCACTGGAGTGACTGCAGGAATGAAGGGCAGGGTGGTCTGCAACTCTGATCAGGCTTATCTATCTGATTCTTGTTTTCTCCCTCCCTCCTTCCCTCTTTCCTTCTTTTTTTGTGCCAGTACTGAGGCTTGAACTCAGGGCCTTATACTCTTGCTTGGCTTTTTCCATTCAAGGCTAGCACTCTACTAGTTGAGCCACAGCTCCACTTCCAGCTTTTTGCTGGTTAATTGGGGATAAGAGTTTCTCAGATTTGTCTGCCTAGGCTGGGAATGTGGCTTAGTGGTAGAGTGCTTGCCTAGCATGCATGAAGTGCTGGGTTTGATTCCCCAGTAGCACATAAACAGAAAAAGCCAGAAGAGGTGCTGTGGCTTGCGTGGCAGACTGCTATCCTTGAGCAAAAAGAAGCTCAGAGACAGTGCCGAGGGCCTGAGTTCAAGTCCCAGGACTGGGAGGAAAAGAAAAAGATTCATTTACCCAGGATGGTTTTGAATTCTGATTCTCAGATCTCAGCCTCTGGAGTAGCTAGAATTACAGGCGTGAGCCACTGCCATCCCAGTGTGTCTTTTTTTTTTTTTAATAACCTGAAAGAAATGACAGCCTTGCCACTTGCTCATCAACTAAAGATAGCTGTTCAGATTGTTTCTGAACTATATTAGAATTTTCTATTTACTTAGGTTTAAATAGAAAGTTACTGTGGAGGGGCTGGGAAGGTGGCTCAGTGGTAGAGCGCTTGCCTTGCATGCCTGAGGCCCTGGGTTCGATTCCTCAGCACCACATAAGCAAAAAGAAAAAAGCCAGAAGTGACGCTGGGGCTCAAGTGGTAGAGCGTTAGCCTTGAGCTGAAGAGCTGAGGGACAGCGCCCAGGCCCAGAGTTCAAGCCCATGACCGGACCCAAAAAAAAAAAGTTACCTTGGATCCAGGCACTAGTGGCTCACTCTATAGGCACTAGTGGCTCACTCTATAATCCTAGCTATTCTGGAGGCTGAAATGTGAGGATCATGGTTCAAAGCCAGCCCAGGCCCATGAGATTCTAATCTCCCATTAACCACCAGAAAACCAGAAGTGGTACTATGGCTCAAGTGGTCGAGCACTTGCCTTGAGCTGAAGAGCTGAGGGACAGCACCCAGGCCCAGATTTCAAGCCCTACAAGTGACAAAATAAAGTTGCAGTGATATCAAGTATATGTGGTTTGAGGAGGCAGTCTGTGAACTTAAAGGAAAGAGTTCTAGTGTAGTATACATTATGGGTTGAGCTTTCAGAGTCTTTATTTTTGGTGATTTTATTTTATGTATGTATTGTTCTCCCCCCTGCCACTTATTATCTTTAAGTAGTTATACAAAGGAGTTGCCATTCAGCAAAGGAATTGATGAATACAGTGGATCTTGATCAATGTTATCCTTTTCAAAATTCTCATTCATCCCATCTGACCCACTCCTTCCCTCACTTTTCTCTATTTGGTAGGATATAGTACATTGAATTTTTTTTTTTTTTGGTCAGTTGTGGGGCCTGAACTCTGGGCTGGGCACTGTCCCTCAGCTCTTCAGTTCAAGGCTAGCGCTCTACCACTTGTGCCACAGCACTACTTCTGGCTTTTTCTGCTTATGTGGTACTGAGGAATTGAACCCAGGGCCTCATGCATGCAAGCAAGCGCTCTACCACTAGGTCACATTTCCAGGCCAAGTACATTGAATTCTTGATCAGTGTCTTAATTAAAGCAGCTTCCACCCATTACAAGTATCAGTCAGAAAACTTGAAAATAATTATCATTTCTATATTTAAAGTAATTGCTATTCTTTCTAATCACTTTTTTGTGATTAGAAATATACCTTTCCTGCCAAACACATCAGCTCATTAGTCATTATAAGTATCCATGTATATAAACTTTATATTTTACTTATCATATAAAAAAAGGTCAGAGAGGGTAAACCATTTATGCCAATATCACAAAGCTAGAAAGTAGTGAGACTAGAATTAAAGCCTAGGTCTGTTGATTCAGCAACCCACACCCTATACATAATGCTTGCCACTCTAAGAGAAAGGCACAAGATAACTTTTGTTCTTTAAGATCTGGAAACTCTTTGGTAGACCTTAAGAAATTTTTATTTTTTTATTTTTTTTGTCAGTTGTGGGGCCTGAACTCTGGGCCTGGGCGCTGTCCCTCAGCTCTTCAGCTGTAGACTAGAGCTCTACCACTTGAGCCTCAGCCCTACTTCCGGCTTTTTCTGCTTATGTGGTGCTGAGGAATCGAACCAAGGGCCTCATGCATGCAAGGCAAGCACTCTACCACTGAGCCACCTTCCCAGCCCAAATTTTGTTTTATTTTATGTTACTTTGTATTTCATTTTTGTATGACTGGGGATCAACCTGGGTCTTGCAAGTGCTCAGGCAAGTAAGTACTCTACCACTGAGCTCCATGCCCAGACCCAAGCAAATCACCTGAAACACAGTACTGAATATAAAAGAATTTAGCAATAGCTGCTGAGCTGGTAACCTGCCTCACCTTGTGCCTACAACTGAGCTGTCAGGAAAGGTGGATCCAAGAGAGACAGAGTGTGGGAAGCAATGTGCAATCTCATTTGTCCCTCTGCCCCCCGCCCCTCCCCCCACCTTCCTTCTGTGTGCCTTTTTTATGCAGTGCCACAACTGTCTAGGACTTGAACTCAGGGCCTCAAACTCTATTAGCTTTTTCATTCAATGCTGTCCCTCTACCACTTGACCCACATCTCCACTTCTGGCTTTTTGCTGAATAATTGGAATAAAAGTGTCAGGGATTTGCCTGTCCAGACTGGCTTTGAACCAAAGTAGCTAGGATTAAGGATTACAGGTGTTAGCCACAAGTTCCTTCATGGCTTATCTTCTTTCCCTTTTGTTGTTGTTGTTGTTATTATTGTTGTTGTGGGGCATAAACTCAGTGCCTGAGTACAGTCCCCTAAGCCCTTTTTGGCTCAAGGCTAGCACTCCACCACTTTGAGCCTCACCTCCACTTCTGGTTTTTGAGTAGTTGATTGAAGGTAAGAGTCTCTCTGGGACTTTTCTGCCCAGGCTAGCTATGAACCACAGTCCTCAGATCTCGGCCTCCTGAGTAGCTAGGATTATAGGCATGAGCTATCTGGTGCCCAGTTCTTCCTTTACTTTCTGAATTCATTACCTAATGCTTCATATTTTTACTGTTCATTTTGATTGCCCTGTCCCTTAACCCTAACCCTATTTTTTGTTAGATCCTTGAGCAAATTTTGCTCTCAGCACCAAATTTTTTTGGTCATAGGGCTATTTTCAAGGCTTCTACGTCAAGAGTACATTTTGCTTGTTAATTTATCTTCTCTTCCTCTGTGTTTATTATATAAGCTCCTCAGTTATTTATGCGGTGGTTTAGTTTTTTTAGGAATAAGTTGTGGAGTGAGGTTTTGTGTTACATTCATCAAGTAAGTGGTAGTACTGAAAAATAAAGTGAGACAGTTGCAGTAGTCTTTAGGAGTACAGGGAAGAGCTGATGAAAGAGCAAATAGAGCGGGGCTCAATAGTTCACACCTGTAATACCAGCTACCAAGATCTGAGTATTAAGGTTTAAAACCAGTTCAAACAGACAAATCCAAGAGAGTCTTATCTCCACTTAAGCAGCAAAAAGCCACAAGTAGACGCATGGCTCAAGTAGTAGAGGGCTACGCTAGCCTTGAGTACAAAAGCTCAGGGGCAGTACCCAGGTCGACCCAGTACACACACACACACACACACACACACACACACACACACACA
>NW_012267383.1:1077811-1090963 GCF_000151885.1 Dipodomys ordii
ACACACACACACACACACACACACACACACACACACACACACACACACGACCATAAGGCCCCCAGGTCCTGTGTTTAAGACCCAGTACACACACACACAGTAATGACCATAAGGCCCAGGCCCGACACACACACACCGCTCAAGTAGTAGAGAGCTACGCTAGCCTTGAGTACAAAAGCTCAGGGACAGTACCCAGGTCCTGTGTTTAAGACCCAGTACACATACACACACACACGAACAAAAACCCTGATAAATATGAGCTACCATTTTACAGAAACACAATCATACAAGATTAGAGCAAAAGAATCACAGTGGCCAATGGGCTAATCCTTAGACCTTATAGTAGAGGACTTACTCTTTTTTTTTTTTTTTTTTTGCTCATGGGGCTTGAACTCTGGGCCTGGATGCTGTCCCTCAGCTCTTCAGCTCAAGGCGAGCATTCTACCACTTGAGCCACAGCATCACTTCTGGTTTTCTGGTGGTTTATTGGAGATAAGACTCTCACGGCTGACTTTGAATCATGATCCTCAGATCTCAGCCTCCTGAGTAGCTAGGATTACAGGTGTGAGCCACTGGCGCTCAGTCCTTTACCTTTGTTTTTAGTTTTTTTTTTTTAAAGAATTTATTGTTGGGGGCTGGGAATGTAGCTTAGTGGTAGAGTGCTTGCTGGCATGCATGAAGCCCTGGGTTTGATTTCTCAGTATCATATAAACAAAAAAGCCCGAAGTGGTGCCTTGGGTCAAGTGGTAGAGTGCTAGCAAAAGAAGCTCAGAGAAGTGTCTAGGCCCTGAGTTCAAACCCCAGGACTGGCCAAAAAAAAAAAAAAATTCATTGTGGTGGTGGTTGCACATTATCTGTGAATATGCTAAAACACATTGGACCAAGTGCTTTGGATATGAGGATTGAATGGTATTTTGATTATGTCTTAATAAAGCTGTTATATGTTTGTAAAATAATTGATTGCAAAGCAGGGGATGTCCTTCTTTTGTCGGGAACAGTTTATCTTGCTGTGTGAAAGATAGAGACCATTCTTTGGTCGGTTGTCTAGACTCAAGCTACCCTGGATGTGGGGTTTTTTGTTGTTTTGTTTTTTTAGTCGCTGGGTCAGCCGCAGTGCCACCACACAGCGCAGGAAAGAACGCCTTCGCCAACACTCAGAGAACATTGGACTGGACAACGATTTGAGGGAGGTATGTGGGTTGTCTGGATGCAAAGCTAGGACAAGGCCCACCTAGCCAGCAAGGTTCTTTGTGTGGGTCCTTTCATGTTCTCAAAAAAAAATTGTCCAATTGTATTTGAAAATATCCTTTGGGTACTGATTTGTGAAAGACAACTTTTTTCCATTTTTGTAATTTCGGTCCTTCAGCAAGTAAAGAGTAAATTTGGGAGCCAGGTACAGGTGGTTCATGCATATAATCCTAGCTTCTCAGGAAGCTGAGGGCTGAGGATCACAGTTCAAAGTCAGCACAAGCAAGAAAGTTCTTGAGACTCTTATCTTCACTAACCTGCAAAAACAAAAAACAAAACAAAACTGGAATTGGAGTTGTAGCTTAAGTGGTAGAGCACTAGCTTTGAGCAAAAGAGCTCAGGGACAGTGCCCAAGCCCTGAGTTCCAGTCACAGAACCAGCCCAAAAAAAAAAAGTGAATGGTAAATTTGGGAACAGTAGTCCTTGGTTTCAGTATAATTTAATTTACACCTAGTAAGTAAAGGAGCATTTACCTAAGCTTTGTCCTGGCGGCTTGCTGACACCATTTAAGGGAATTTTTGAGCTATTTTCAAATTAAAATCCATATGCTTTATTTGTACTCTTTGAAAATAAAACTGTAATTATACAACTGAGTAATTTTAAGTAAGTTTTTGTTTCATATGATCAAAGAAAATGCAGTAAGAAAGCCTGTTAATTGTTTTCTAAGCTCAAATGTGTAGAAATAAAGCAGAAAACATCATTGTAAACATCTTTGGCTTTTTCTTAGTGTCTTCATCCATCCATACGTGATTTTGAACATTTGCTTAAGAACTGAAGCATCCTGTCTCAGTGCCTTCCTTTGGCAACTGTATTTCTTTTCTTTTGCCCCTTTGCTGTGGTTTTCTCATGTGCATGCTTGTTTTGCCTATCTATCTCCCCCTCTCCTTTTTATTTTTTGCTTTTCTGCCATTGGCACTTCATGCTCTTAGCCTTCCGGGGACCTTTCGGTCTGTCAGAACTTCATGGGATTCTGGGAGTGGGAGCAGGGCCCACCTCCTCCTGCACGGCTTCCTAAAAAGTCCTTCTCTGAGTGCTGCCTGGTATGTCCTCTGCCTTGTAAGTGTTTCATCAGATGTGTCCACATGTTGCCCTTGGTATTGCTTGATGATGTGTGCGCGCGCGCACGCGCACACACACACACACACACACACACACACACGGGAGTTCATGTAGCTGTAGAGTGCCTCTCATCACTGTCACATGAGCACTCCATCTCCCTGCTTTGCCTTCTGTGTTCCCTTGTATGTGATGCTATTTTGTTCTGTGAGTGTTAACGTAAATAATTCCATCCTGTTGACAGTGAAACTGTCCCTATGCAGTGGGAATTTTTTTTTTCTTCCATTACTGGAACTTGACTCAGGGTCTGATCCTTTAGCCCAAAGGCTGGCACTTTACCACCTGATCCATGTCTCTACCTCTGGGATTTTTTTTGGTGTTAGTCCTGGGACTTGAACTCATGGCTGGACACCATCTTTGAGCTTTTTTTTTTTTCCTCAAGGCTAGCACTCTACCACCACTCAAGCCGCAGTTCCACTTCTAGCTTTTTAGATGTTAATTGGAGATAAGAGTCTCACAGAATGTGTGTGTACCAGTTGTGGCTTGAACTCAGGGCCTGGGCACTGTCTCTGAGCTTTTGTGCTCTACCACTTCAGCTACAGCTCTACCTCCTCTCGGGATCCTTTTTTTTTTTTTTCAATAAAAGCAAATTGTGCCAGTGCCTGTGGCTCAGGCCTGTAATCCTAGCTACTCAGGAGGCTGAGATCTCAGGGTCACAGTTCAGATCCAGCCCAGGCAGGAAAGTCTGTGAGACTCTTATCTCCAATTAACCACTGGAAAACCAGAAGTATTGCTGTGGCTCAAGTGGTAGAGTGCTATCCTTGAGCTGAAGAGCCCAGGGACAGGGCCCAGGTCCAGAGTTCAAGCCCCATGACTGACAAAAAAATAAAATAAAATAAAAATAAAAAAATAAATTGTTTTTATTTCAGAGAGGGAAAATTATATTCAATATACAAATTCCCTCTTACTTATATTTTTTTCATTTTGAAGAACAAAAGTATTTGAATTTTGGCTTTTCTCTCTTAGAAATTTGTCTCCATATCAATTTACTTTCCTAGTATACATTGTATGTTTCAGGAAATGCAGTAATCAACATAGAGTATTGAATGCTAAGAAGGAACCCTAGAGTTCATCTTATCCAATCTGACATAATTAGCTAAGGTCCAAGACAGTTGACCAAAGGCTAAATGGACATACAAAAGCAGAGTTGGGCTTGGAGCCCAGAAATCCTGATGTCCAGCCAGTTTTTTCTACTGACCCTACATGCCAGCTTGCATTCACCACTGTTTTCCTGATAGCACAAATAATTTAGGAGCCTTTCTCACATTTTTTCCCTGTTTATGTCATTAAAGTTTAAATTTTTTGGGGGGGTGGGGGGGTCCGGTCATGGGGCCTGAACTCTGAGCCTGGGCGCTGTCCCTCAGCTCTTTAGCTCAAGGCTAGCGCTCTACCACTTGAGCCACAATGCCACTTCCAGCTTTTTTCTTTTTGCTTATGTGGTACTGTGGAATCGAACCCAGGGCCTCAGGCATGCAAGGCAAGCGCTCTACCACTGAGCCACCTTCCCAGCCCTTAAAGCTTAATTTTATGAAAGATCTTTTCACAAGTTCAGCACCAATTTAAGGGATAGGAGTGTTTATTAGAAAACTAAGGAGGAGCCTATATTAAGTAGCACTTAAGCTAGGCACTGGTGGCTGAAGCCTGTAATACAAGCTACTCAGCAGGCTGAGATCTGGACATTCAGAAGCCATCCCAGGGAGCTAAGACTTATGAATCCAGAAGCCTGGGTTCTAAGCCAGCCAAGGCAAGAAAATTTGGGAGACTGTGATCTCCAGTTATTCACCAGAAAGCCAAAAGTAGTCGGGGCTCAAGTGGTAGAGTATTAGCTTTTGGCAAAAAAGCTAAGAAAGTATGCAAGGCCTTCAATTCAAGCCCTCCAGTACCTTCACACACACACACTCACAAAGCTCAAATATAAAAACATTCGTTGTTATGCCTAATGTCTACTCAGTTCTAGAACTTTTAGATTTACTGTTGGGATGTTAATTAGGACTGGCCAAGCTAGACAGATATGTGAAGTTCTTGTGTAGAGAGAGGAGTGGAGGAAAGAAATTATCTGAGACCCACTAGGCTTCTCCAGAATTTGCACTTAAAACCAGATACCTGCCTTTTCATCCATCAGGTAATCTAAGTCACTGAACTAGATGTCTTATACCTGTAATCCTAGCTACTCAGGAGGCTGAGATCTAGGATTGAGGTTTAAAGCCAGGGAAAAGATAGTCCAGTGGAATTCTTTATCTCAAATTAACCACTCAAAACTCAGAAGTGGCTCTGTGGCTCAAAGTGATTAGAGTGCTAGCTTTGAGCAAAAGAGCTCAGAGACAGCACCCAGGCCCTGAGTTCAAGCCCCACGGCCAAAGAAAAAATAAATAGAAAATAAAAACTAAACTAAGCCCAGTGCTGGTAGCTCACACTTGAACTGTGTGTTTCGGAGCCAGTCCAGGCAGGAAAGTCCTTGAGGTACTCTTGTGCATGCGTGTGTGCTCTCTCTTTTCCTCTCTCCCTCTCCTCCTCCCTCTCCCTCTCCCTCTCTGTCTCTCTCTCCTTCTCCCTCCCCCCCTCTCTTTTTCTCCCTCTCTTTCTCTCTTGGTCATTGTGGAGTTTGGTCTGGACCTGAGTGCTGTCCCTGAGCTCTTTAGCTCAAAGCTAATGCTCTACCTCTTTGAGCCACAGCACTACTTCTGGTTTTTTTGTGGTTAATTGGAGGTAAAAGTCTCATGGACTAGCCAGGCGCAGGTGGTTCACGCCTATAATCCTAGCTACTCAGGAGGCTGAGATCTGAGGATCGTGGTTCAAAGCCAGCCTGGGCAGGAAAGTCCATGAGTCTCTTATCTCCAATAAACCACTAGAAAACTGAAAGTGGTGCTGTGGCTCAAGCGGTAGAGCACTCACCTTGAGCTGAAGAGCGCAAGGACAGTACCCAAGCCCAGAGTTCAAGCCCCATGACTGACCAAAGAAAAAAAAGGCTCATGGACTTTCCTGCCTGGGCTGGCTTTGAACTGCAACCCTCAGATCTCAGCCTCCTGAGTAACTAGGATTACAGGCATGAGCCATTGGCACCTGGCTTGAGACTCTATCTTCAGTTGACTATATAAAAACCAAAAATCTGCAAGCCAGCCTTGAGCAAAAAAGCTAAGGGATAGTACTGAGCCCTGAGATCAAGCCCCAATACTGGAGTGCACACACACACACACACACACACACACACAAGTACTAAGTGAGCTCCACATGGTTCTGAATGATTTTAAACTTTAACAGATTTAGGAGAGCACAGCACAACACTTTCTCCAAAGTGCCACATGCTAATACAGCCTGTCTGTATCTCGCTTATTCCTCTATTTGTTGGTATAAGGTTAAGTAGAACAGAAAATGATACTTATATATTTTTTAAATACTCTTAATTTTTAGAAATATATGCAAGAGGCACGAAGCTTAGGAAAAAACCTGAGGCAACCCAAATTGTCAGACCTCTCTCCTGCAGTAATTGCACAGACTAACTGGAAATTTGTGGAAGGCTTATTAAAAGAATGCAGAATGAAGGTATGTATTACGATGCTGGACAGTGTGAATTTACACTTGTGCTGGGGATGGGAGGTATCGCTAAGAGGAGATGAGTCAATCTCCACTGGGGACATAGCTTCCCTAAAAGGAATCTTGCATGTATTCTTACATGAAATCCCACCATACCAGTAATCTGGGAGCCCCACATAGTTTTTCTCATCTTTGTGTTCTCTGCCATCAAAAGACATTGCCAGGTTCTGGTGGCTCACTACTGTAATCCTAGCTACTCAGGAGAATGAGATAAAATGATCTTGGCTCAAAGCCAGCCTTGGAAAAAAGTCAGCAAGGCTTTTTATTTTTCCAATTAAGCACCAAATAAAGCTGGAAGTAGGGCTGTGACTCACGTGTTAGAGTGCTAGCCTTGAGCAAAAAGAGCTCGAGATAGCACCCAGACCCTGAGCTCAAGCCTTTTGACCCACACAAAAGAAAATTATTGTATAAAAGCTCTTTTCCTACATGGGTATGTTATGCAAATATCTCAGTCTCTCTTTAGTGTCTCTCCATTTCTCTGACATAATAGTAATACTCAGGTGATATTATTGCAGTTAGAAATCAAAACATTTTCCTAAGGTGATTAAAATATCTGTAATTAGGCTGGGTGCTAGTGGCTCACGACTGTAAACCTAGCAACTCAGGAGGCTGAAACCTAAGGATCGTGGTTCAAAGCCAGTCCTGGCAGGAAAGTCCATGAAACTCTTAGCTCAAGCAGTAAAGGAGTCGAAAGTGTGAAGCTGTGACTCCCTTGGTAGAGTACTATCCCTGAACACAAAAGGGACAAGTGGCTATGCCCAGAAAATAAGCCCCAGGAACACCACACACCACACACAAACACACACGCACACACACAATACAAATCTGTAATTAGACAACGAAGGGACGCCAGGTCTCTTAGGCCAGTAATTGACTCGCTTATGGGATGGATTATGACTGACCACATGTGATATTTCAGACAAAGCGCATGTTGGTAGAGAAGATGGGACATGAGGCAGTGGAGCTGGGCCATGGGGAAGCAAACATCACTGGTCTGGAGGAGAACACCCTGATCGCCAGCCTCTGTGACTTGCTGGAGAGGATATGGAGTCATGGCTTGCAGGTCAAGCAGGTAACTGTTCATGTCATAGTCCATTAGGAGATCTGTAAGAAATGTGACATACAGAAGGAGATGTCATTAAAAGGCCATCTTTAGTTGGGCGCTTATGGCTCACCTCTGTAATCCTAGCTACTCAGGAGGCTGAGATCTGATGATCATGGTTCAAAGCTAGCCCACACAGGAACATCCATAAGAGTCTTATCTCCAATTAACCACCAGGATATCAGAAGTGACGCTGGGGCTCAATTGGTAGAGCGCTTGCCTTGAGCTGAAGAGCTGAGGGACAGTGCCCAGGCCCAGATTTTAAGCCCCACCACCTACCAAAACAAAAGCGGGGGGTTGGGGGGGGCGCTATCTTCAGACAGGCACTTAAATTTACTTGGAAGGCTGAGATCTGAGGATCACAGTTCAAAGCCAATCCTGGAAGGAAAGTCTGTAAGAAAATCTCCAATTAACCAGAAAAAAGTCAAAAGTAGAGCTTTGACCTTGAGGGGGAAAAAAGCCAATAAGGAAAAAACAAAAAAAAGCCTATGTTGCTTTGTCTTTTGTTACAAATGACTGGCAGTGTATCACCAGTTTTGTTTTGTCCGTAAGTGGGGCTTGAACTCTGGTCCTGGGCGCTATCCTTTAGTTCTTCAGCTCAAGGCTAGGGCTCTTCCACTTGAGCTACAGCATCACTTCTGGTTTTCTGATGGTTTATTGGAGATAAGAGTCTCACAGATGTTCCTGTCTGGGCTGGCTTTGAACTGTGATCCTCAGATCTCAGCTTCCTGAGTAGCTAGGATTACAGGTGTGAGCTACCAGTGCCCAGCTTGTGTCACCAGTTTTTTAATGCCAGAAAAGGGAAACATAATCAACAATAAGGCAATGATTTGGGAACAAATGATAAAATGATAGCAAAAGAAAATTCCACACTCACTGCATACTCATTGCTCTGTGGGACCCACACAATGTCTACTTTTATCTAGCCAAAACGAATAGTTCTTTACTATTTTGTGATACAGTGTTTAAGGGTGGAAAAGTTTAGATAGTTTCTTTGCTCTGGTCTTTAGTCTCCTTTTCTGATAGGGCTCCCCTTTCTTTTTATCTGGTTATGCCAGTTTTCTTCCCTCTTTCCACCCAAATATTCTACATATAAACATGTATTTTGTGCTACTAGAGCCCCTTAATTCCATGAATACTAATGTAACCTAATTATATCCAACAAAGTGACAGTCAAGCTGACCTCAATCATCTCCATGCCAGTCCTTCTGGTCTTCTGCTGAGCTGATTCTCTTCCCTTTGCCGGATTCTTGCCAAGCTCCTCAACAAGGTGAAGGAGTTAGATGCTCAAAATGTCACTAGGCCTCTGTGTGTTGCTTAGTAGTTGTGTGCCTACAATGCACAGGACCCCGCTTCAATCCTTAGCTCCACCAAAAATGACTGGAAAAATCATGCTAGGCTGGCTGGGAAGGTGGCTCAGTGGTAGAGCGCTTGCCTTGCAAGCATGAGGCCCTGGGTTCAATTCCTCAGCACCACATAAGCAAAAAGAAAAAAGCCAGAAGTGGCGCTGTGGCTCAAGTGGCAGAGTGCTAGCCTTGAGCTGAAGAGCTAAGGGACAGCGCCCAGGCCCAGAGATCAGGCCCCACGACCAGACCCAAAAAAAAAAAAAAAGTCATGCTGGGTACCAGGAATCACACCTATAGCCTCACTACACAGGAAGGTGAGAGCTAGAGGATCACAGTTCAAATCCAGGGAGAAAAAAGCCACAAGACGGGGTGGGGGGAATATAGTCATAGAGATGGGAGGGCAGGGATGGTAGGGAAAAAACAAAGGAGGAGGCAACAATGCTTGATAAGAAATGTACTCATTACCTTGCTCATGTAATTGCAACCCCTCTGTACGGTCTTTTCACAATAAAAACTTTATTTTAAAAAAAGCTACAGGGGCTGGGAAGGTGGCTCAGTGGTAGAGCGCTTGCCTTGCATGCTCAAGGCCCTGGGTTCGATTCCTCAGCACCACATAAGCAAAAAGAAAAAAGCCAGAAGTGGCACTGTGGCTCAAGTGGTAGAGCGCTAGCCTTGAGCTGAAGAGCTGAGGGACAGTGCCCAGGCCCAGAGTTCAGGCCCCACAACCTGACCCCAAAAAAAAAAAGCTACAAGACGATATCTCCACAGGAGTGAAAAACTGGGAGAGAACAAGGAAAGACATGACACTGTTCAAGAAGAAATGTACTTATTACCTGACTAACTGTAACCCTCTCTATATCACCTTTATAATATTTTTTAAAAGACTACATCTCTAATTATCCAACAAAGTGCTGGACTGAAGATATGCCTCAAGTGGTAGAGCATCATCATTAAAGGAACAAAAAAATGAGTAAGAATTCAAAGCCCTGAGTTTAAAACCCTCATACTAACACACACCCACACCCACGTACACCACACACAAACACACAAATCACAAAACTAGGAATGGATAAGCTAGGTCACCAAACTTATAAATGACCAGTTTAGTGTGAATGGTCCTGATGATGAATTATTTATTGATTTTTTTTGGGGGGGTCCAGTCATGGGGCCTGAACTCTGGGCCTGGGCACTGTCCCTCAGCTCTTCAGCTCAAGGCTAGCGCTCTACCACTTGAGCCACAGTGCCACTTCTGACTTTTTCTGCTTATGTGGTGCTGAGGAATCGAACCCAGGGCCTCATGCATGCAAGGCAAGCATTCTACCACTGAGTCACCTTCCCTGCCCTGTACCAGAACTTTTTAAGCTCAAAGCTAATGCTCTACCACTTTGAACCACAGCTTCAATTCTGGTTTTCTAGTGATTAATTGTAGACTTTCCTGCCCAAGCTGGCTTTGAACTGAGATCCTCAGGTCTCACCCTCATGAGTAACTAACATTACAAGCATAAGCCACCAGTGCCCAGCCTATTTGTTTTTTGTTGTTTTTATGAGTTGTGGGGCTTGAATTCAGGGCCTGTGCACTGTCCCTGAACTGCTTTTTTGCTCAAGGATAATGTTCTTCCCCTTAAGCCACAGCAATTTCTGGTTTTTGAGTGGTTAGTTGGAGTTAAGAGTCTCCTGGGGACTTTTCTGCTCAGTCTGGCTTAGAACCTCGAGCCTCATATCTCATCTTTCTAAGTAGCTAGGATTACAGACATGAGCTACTGCCACCTAGCTTGCCTTTTTGTTTGTTTGTTTGTTTGTTTTTAATCAAACCAGTGATCAAAAAGATGCTCTACCACTGAATCACACCAGTTGTTCAGAGCTTTCTTTTCTTTTTCTTTGTGTGTATTTGTGTATATATGTATGTATGTATGTATGTGTACATGCATGTGAGCTACTAGAGCTTGAACCCAAGCTCTGAGAGCTATCCCTTAACTTTATTCACTCAAGACTGGCACTTAACAACTTGAGCCACAGCTTCACTTCCATGTTTTTGGTGATCAGTTGGAGATAGAGTCTCATAGACTTTCCTGCTGGGTGGCTTCAAACCATGATCCTCAGGTCTCAACCTCCTAAATAGCTAGGATTACAGGTGTGAGTCACCAGTGCCTAATCTAACATGTTATTTTATTTTTAGCACTTTTTCCAGATTTTAATCTATATATTTCTACTTCATGAGTCCAGAGATAAAGATTGACATACCTAGTACCTTAATTTGGAGATTGTTTTCTGTAATTATGCTATTAGAATGCATAGCTGTAGAAAATGACTAGTCATTAGGACCAGAATTTGCACACTTTGCCTTATTTGCTAGGTGAACTTCTATAAAAATTATTGTAACTGTCTAAATATAGCTACAGATTAAAGTTCTTTCTGTTATTTTTTCTAATTAATATTTTGTTGATGCTTTTCCATAGTTGCCCTTGGACCAGAAAGAAGAAAGTCTGACTCAGGAGTTATGTTACCTACACTCAGGGTCTCTCTCATCCAAGACATGAGGTATTTTTTGCATATGTTAAAATGATGATAACTTGAAAGTATTTTATAGTTTATCACCTAACTAGCTCAAATATATATGGCTACATGTATTTTTCCTTACATATTAATAAAAAAGCATTTTTTAATCATTGATTTATCTTTTATTTTTAATCGGTCATGGGGCTTGAAGGGCTGTCCCTCAGCTCTTCAGCTCAAGGCAAGCATTCTACCACTTGAGCCACAGCGCCACTTCCAGTTTTCTTGTGGTTTATGGGCGATACACTTTATGCCCTGGATGGCTTTAAACTGGGACCTTCAGATCTTAGCCTCCTGAGTAGCTAGGATTACAGGCGTGAGCCACCAAAGCCCGGCTTGATTTATCATTTCTATCACTGATTGATCACTGATGTCTATGCTATTATATTTTTTCTAACATTAAATCCAACTGAGTTTTCTAAACTATTTCTTATCTATTATATAACTTTTGTTTGTTTTTTTTAACTCCCTTAAATATCAACTATCTACAGATACAGGCAAAAAAAAAAGGTGTTCAAATAACAGGTTACTTGACTCTAAACTTACTGTCAGCAGATTTTGTTTGAAACAAATACAAATCTGAACATTTTTATTTCCCACTAACTGGCCTTAGAAATCTTCAGAGGTGCTGGGCACCAGTGACCCACGCCTGTAATCCTAGCTACTCAGGAGGCTGAGATCTGAGGATCACGGTTCAAAGCCAACCCGGGCAGGAAAGTCCGTAAGACTCTATCTCCAATAAAGTGGAAACTAGAAAACTGGAAGTGGCCCTGTGGCTCAAAGTGGTAGAGTACTCACCTTGAGCTGAAGAATGCAGGGACAGCGGCCAACCCCAGAGTTCAAGCCCCTCGACTGACAAAAAGAAAAAAAAATCTTCAGAGGCATTAAGATATCCAAAACAGCCAGGCACCTGTAGCTCACACCTATAATCCTAACTACTCAAGAGACCAAGATCTGAGGATTACAGTTTCAAGTCAGCCAGGAAGGAAAAGTCTGTGAGACTCTTAACCATCAAAAATCCAAAAGTGGAGCTATAGAGGGCTAACCTTGAGAAATAAATAGATAATAAAAATTAAAAAGCAGGCTGGGAATGTGGCTTAGTGTTTGCTTAGTGGCTTAGTGCTTGCCTCACATGCATGAAGCCCTGGATTCAATTCCTCAGTACCACATAAACAGAAAAGGCCAGAAGTGGCACTGTAGAGTGCTAGCCTTGAGCAAAAAGAAGTTCAGGGACAGTGCCCAGGCCCTGAGTTCAAACCCCAGGACTGGCAAAAAATACATAAAAGCTCAGGAAGAGTACCCAGGTCCTGAGTTCAAGTCCCAGAACTGGCACAAAAAATGAACCCCAAATAGATTTTTTTCAGATGAAGAAGGCTTTTTTTTGGGGGGGTCCAATCATGGGGCCTGAACTCTGGGCCTGGGCACTGTCTTTCAGCTCTTCAGCTCAAGGCTAGGGCTCTACCACTTGAGCCACAGCGCCACTTCCAGCTTTTTTTTTTCTGATTATGTGGTGCTGAGGAATCGAACCCAGGGCCTCATGCATGCAAGGCAAACGCTCTACCACTGAGCCACCTTCCCAGCCCAAGGCTTTTTTTTTAAAAAAAAAAAAAAACATTTTAGGCACAGTACTCAGCTCTTAAGATGTATAAGTCTAAAATGAGTGTCATATCATTTGTAACAACAGTAACATTTAATGGTTTGCCTTATAAATATTGTTGATATTTATTTGCCTTGTTAAATATTTGCAGCTCTTAACAACTAGTACTCAAGCACAGTGGTGACACATCTTGGCTTTACCTCTGGCTACCTGTGTGACCATCCCTATGCCTCAGTTTCCCCAGGTCTCAAGTAGACACAGGAACAGCACCCATTTCATACCTTTTTTTTTTTTAAATCTTAGCCACAGTGAAAGTTTGGTGAAGCCAGGCAACAGTGGCTCACGCTTGTAATCCTAGCTACTCAGGAAGCTGAGATATAAGAATTGTGGTTCAGAGCCAGCCCAGGTAGAAAGACTGTTATCTCCAATTAACCTTCAGAAAACCAGAAGTCGCACTGTGGCTCAAAGTAGTAGAGTACTAGCCTTGAGCAAAAGAGCTCAGGGACAGGGCTGGGAAGGTGGCTCAGTGGTAGAGTGCTTGCCTTGCATGCATGAGGCCCTGGGTTCGATTCCTCAGCACCACAAAAGCAAAAAGAAAA
>NW_012267383.1:1092541-1118585 GCF_000151885.1 Dipodomys ordii
GGAAAACAATGGAGGGGCTAACAATGTAAAAATATATAAATAAATAAATAAATAAGCGGGGGAGGGAGGAAGGAAAGAGGAAGAAAGGAAGGAAAGAGAGAGATCTTGGCTCCTGTAACTAGTTTGCAGGATTAACATTTTCAGCTGTGCTGTTAGCTAGCTCTACAGCCAGGAGCCTCTAAAATATGGTGATGGGACTTCTTCAAATGTTGTAGTAAAGATTCAGTAACTTAATAAATGCAGATTACCCAAAGTAAGCATGGAAAATGCATATTTGGGTACTAGTGCTTACCAGCTACATTACACATGCATCTTTACATTTGTTTCCATCTTTACCTGTGTATGTATTTTGTCATAATTGTACACAGGAATTTTCAAACTGTGAGTTAATGATGTCTCTGATTTCATATTAGTACCAAGGGTCCTTCTTTCCTTATTAGTAATTTTTTTGTCCAACAACCAGAGATCTGATTCTTGTTATGGACAGCATATTTGCTTATTTGGGCAAGCCTTGTAAGTCATTGCTCAATGACCAGCCCATAGCACTCTGGACACTAGTTCATAACTGTTTTAATGTACTTCTACTTTTGTTTTTCAAGTTTCAGGTCCAGTCAAAATACTAGTTTCCAAAGCTTAGGTTTTAGAAGTGTTTTTTCTTCATTCTCTTCAGTGTGTTACATTATTTATTTGTAAAACTGTTCTGTTAGACCAGTTGCTGGTGCCCATATCTCTAATCTTAGCTAATCAGGAGGCTGGTATCTGAGGATCATAGTTCAAAGTCAGCCAGGGCTGACTACTAATTAACTAATTAACTACTAAAAAGCCAGAAGTAGGGGCTGGGAAGGTGGCTCAGTGGTAGAGCGCTCGCTGTGCATGCTTAAGGCCCTGGATTCAATTCCTCAGCACCACATAAGCAGGAAAAAAAAGCCGGAAGTGATGGTGTGGCTCAAGTAGTAGAGTGCTAGCCTTGAGCTGAAAAGCTGAGGGACAGTACCCAGGCCAAGAGTTCAGGCCCTATGACTGGACCCCCACCCCCAAAAATAAAAATAAAAAGCCAGAAGTGGATGTATGGCTCAAGTAATAGAGCACCAACCTTGAGCAAAAAAAAAAAAAAGACTAGAAAAAAAAGGTCAAGGATGGTACTGGCTCAAGCCCTGAGTTCAAGTCCCAGGACCAACACACAAAAAAATAATTCTGATGGGGTTGGAAGGTATGGCTCATTTGGTAGAACACCAGCCAGTGAGCAAAAGTGTCAGGTACTAAGTTCAAATCCCAGTCTTGGACAGGAAAAAAAAGCAGTTCTGTTCTTTTTTTTTTTTTGCCAGTCACGGGGCCTGAACTCTGGGCCTGGGCGCTGTCCCTCAGCTCTTCAGCTCAAGGCTAGCGCTCTACCACTGGAGCCACAGCGCCACTTCCGGCTTTTTTCTTTTTTTGCTATGTGGTGCTGAGGAATAGAACCCAGGGCCTCAGGCATGCAAGGCAAGCACTCTACCACTGAGCCACCTTCCCAGCCCCTCCGTGAGACTCTTACCTCTAGTGAACTACCAAAAAGCTGTAAGTGGTTGTGGCTCAAGTCATAGAGTGCTAGTCTAGGGTAGAAGAAGCTCAAGGACAGTGCAAGGCCTGGAGTTCAAGCTTCAGGACTGGCACACAAAAAAAGACGAAAAGCAGATTGTATTTGATGCTAATTCTTTTTTTTAATCTTTTTTTTTTTTTTTGGTCAGTTGTGGGACTTGAACTCTGGGCTCACTCTTCAGCTCAAGGCTAGCTAGCACTCTACCACTTGAGCCACAGCACCACTTCTGGCTTTTTCTGTTTATGTGGTGCTGAGGAATCGAACCCAGGGCCTCATGCAAGCGAAGCAAGCACTCTACCATTGAACCACCTTCCCAGCCTGAATTTCTTTTTCTTTTTTGTCAGTCATGGGGCTTGAACTCTAGTCCTGGGAGCTGTCCCTGAGCCCTTCAGCTCAAAGTAAGCACTCTACCACTTGAGCTCCTGCACCACTTCCTGCTAATTCTTTTTTTGTTGTTGTTGTTGGTCATGGGGCTTGAACTCTGGGCTTGGGCACTGTCCCTGTTCTCTTCAGCTCAAGGGGAGCACTCTACCGCTTGAGCCACAGCACCACTTCTGGTTTTCTAGTGGTTTATTGGAGATAAGAGTCTCAAGGATTAGGTGAAATGAACCTCAAGATAAGTATTCAAATATTTTTGCTTTCATGCAATTGTTTCTAACATATTTATAAGGCGATTTCTTTGTTGTATGTCCCTCCCCCACGGTATAACCCCTGCTTTTACTGTATTTGATGTTGGTATAATTTGTGGAGGGGAAGGGAAAAATCAAATTGTTTAAATAGGGATACAGGTGGACCCATTGCAACAATGAGATGTACAAGTTGTTATGTCAAAAAACGAACTTTACAACTTTGGCTGGTGGGGGGGTGGTGGGAAGGGACTGGAAGGGATGGGAAGGGGAAACAAAGGAGGAGGCTACAATGCTTGATAAGAAATGTACTCATTATCTTGCCCATGTATTTGTAACCCCTCTGTATGGTATTTTCACAATTAAAAAAAAAAAAGAGTCTCACGGACTTTCCTGCCCGGGCTGGCCTTGAACCGAGATCCTCAGATCTCAGCCTCCTGAGCAGCTAGGATTACAGTGCCCAGCTCCTGCTAATTCTTATTAGTCTACAAGTGTTGGAAGAGATTTTTGTAACTATAAGGGAAGGAAAAAAAGGTATACCTGGGGATGACAGAAACAGCCTCCATGATGCTACTCTGCCGTGCTTCACAGCCTATCCTGTCCCTAGGCCTGCCTTGCTCTTGCTCTTCTTCCTTTCCTTCCTTCCTTAGGAGGAAAATCATTTAGGAAGATAGATTCAGACTCACTGGAATAGTAATTTATGTACATATGCAATAGTTCATTGATGTCAGGTACATTATTTTTGTAATGTATAATAACCATGCAATTTTCCAAGCCTCTTCCAATTTTTTTTTGTGTGTGTGTGGGTGGTAGGGCTTGAACTCTAGGCCTGGGCACTATCCCTTGGCTCTTCAGCTCAAGGCTAGCGCTCTACCACTTGAGCCACAGTGCCACTTCTGGTTTTCTGGTAGTTTATTGGCAATAAGAGTCTCACAGACATTCTTGCCAAGGCTGGCTTTGAACCACGATCCTCAGATCTCAGCCTCCTGAGTAGCTAGGATTACAGGCATGAGCCACCAGTGCCTGGCCCAGTTTTTAAGATCATCAACACAGTATAGCTGGACTTACCTAATATCCTAAATAGTAAGATTTTGTATTTTCTACGTAGTATCTGAGACCACATGAAAAATAGCTCAGTAGATTAAACTTGTGGCAAAATGCACTGTGAATACAAACTTGACTATTCTGATTGTCTTATTTTTTTTATCTCTTGAGGGTCTGGAATAAGCAAATAAATATTTATAAGTGTTTTGAAACTAAAACAAAAAAAAAATCAAAAGCCTTAAAAAGTGGGTTGGAGGGGTGTCTTTCAGGAGGCAGAGCACCTGCCTAATAGCTCAGAGCCCTGAGTTCAAAACTCCAGTACTGCCATAAAAATTTTAAAAAAATACATAAAGCTGCAAAGCTCATGAGTGTGGATAATTCCTTATAAGATGCTGCCTGTGAGCTTGAGTTGCCATGCAGAGGTGACATGGGCTGGCTTTGTGAATGCAGACTGGCTGAGTTTAGCCAGCCTTCACATTGTGGGTGATGGCAAAAAGAGCTTTCCTGTCTTGTGGTTCCTATAGTCTGTCCATAGGCTCCAAGCCACACAGAGCCAAGCCCTCATTGTTGTCTGTGTTCTCTAGGCACATTCAGAGCATGAGTGAGATCAAGACTGATGTGGGACGTGCTCGGGCATGGATCAGATTGTCCCTGGAAAAGAAGCTTCTGTCCCAGCACCTCAAACAGCTGCTCTCTAACCAGCCGCTCACCAAGTAAGACCAGGCCTTTCAGAACCATTTCTGCTCCCCTGAAGTGTGTGCTGGCAGAGCACATTGTGACCGTATCATGTAAGCTGACTAACTGGTATCTCAGTGTGAATTGCTAATTCACAAGCCACATGTATTATTATTGTCCTATAGACATGTACTCCAGAAACTTCATGGTTGTAAAACTTCATGGTTGTAATACTTGATCATTCTGGGAGCGCACACCAGATTGCACAGCCAAAGAACAGATTGCTGTGCTGTAATGGGGTGCGGGAGGAAGCTGACTAGTCCACACAAGCTGACAGTAACATCTGAAGGATACACGAATTAATATAAACCTTGTACTGTAAAACTCACAACAAAGCCTGGAGTGGCTGGGCAGGGCATGATTGATCACACCTATAATCCCAGCTTACTCAGTCACACCTAATACTAGCTACTCCAGAGGCAGAGATCAGAAGAATTGAAATCTGAGGCTAGCCTGGGCACAATGGTAGCAAAAACCCATCTCAACAAAGCCATATGTGGTAATACACATTTTTATAATCACAGATAACAGCGGAAGGCCTAGGTAGGAGAATCATAGTCTAAGGCTGGCCCTGAGCAAAAAGATGAGACCCTATTGAAAAATATCTAAACCCAAATAGGACTAGGGGTGTGGTTCAAGTGGTAGAGTGCCTGATTTGCAACCACAGATTGCTACATTCAAACCCCAATTTCCTATCCTACCCTATCCCACCCCCCCAAAAAAAAAACGAAAGCCAAAAGCTGCTGGCTCATACCTGTAATCCTTCTTATAGCCTTTGTTTTATTTTGTTTTTGGTGGTTGTAGGACTAGAACTCGGGTCCTGGATGCTGTCTCTGAGCAATTTTTGCTCAAGATTCGCTTTCTACCACTTTAAGCTACAGCTCCACTCACCTCCACTCACCCCTCACCCCCCCCCCAGAGCTATCTGGAGATAAGAGTCTTATGGAAGGGCTGGGAAGGTGGCATGAGGCCCTGCGTTCAATTCCTAAGCACCACATACGCAGAAAAGCTGGAAATGGTGCTGTGGCTCAAGTGGTAGAGCACTAGCCTTGAGCTGAACAGCTGAGGGACAGCGCCCAGGCCAAGTTCAGGCCCCCACAACCAGCAGAAAAAAAAAAAAAAAGAATCTTATGGACTTTCCTGCCCAGGCTGGCTTTGAACTTCTACTCAGCCTTCTGAGTAGCTAGGATTACAGGTGTGAGCCACTGGGACCTGGCTCTGCCATTGTTTTTTTGTTATTGTTATTGTTGTTATTTTTTTCCTTGGTCGTGGGGCTTGAACTCTGGGCCTGCGTGCTGTGCTGTCTCTCAGCTCTTCAGCTCAAGGCTAGTGCTCTACCACTTGAACCACAGTGCCACTTCTGGCTTTCTCAGTGGTTTATTGGAGATAAAAGTCTCATGGCCTTTCCTGCCATGGCTGGCTTTCAACCGAGATCCTCAGTTCTCAGTCTCCTGAGTAGCTAGGATTACAGGAGTGAGCTACTAGAGCCAGCTTCTGACATTGTTTTTAAACTCTTGTCAGTATGATCAACAGTTTACTCATGGGCACCTGTAATCCTAGCTACTCAAGAGGCTAAGATCTGAGGTTCATGGTTCAATGTCATCCCAGGCAGGAAAATCCCTGAGACTCTAATCTTTAACCAGCAAAAAGCTAGAAGTAGAGTTGTGGTTCAAGTGGTAGAGCTCCAGGCTTCAGTGGAAAAAAACTAAAGGATCCTCCCCAGGCCTTGGAGTTTAAGCCCCAGTACTAGTACCACCCCCCCAAAAAAAAAGTCAGCTGGGCATGGTAGCTCACACCTGCAATCCTAGCTACTCAGGAGGCTGAGATCTGAGGATCATAGTTCAAAGCCAGACCTGGCAGGAAAGTCCATGAGACTCCTATCTCCAATAAATCACCAGAAAACTGAAAGTGGTGCTGTAGCTCAAGTGGTAAAGCATTTACCTTGAGCTGAAGAGCTGAGGGACAGTGCCCAGGCTCAGAGTTCAAGCCCCACCACCACCAACAAAAGTCTTTAACTGGGGGCTGGGAAGGTGGCTCCGTGGTAGAGTGCTTGCCTTGCATGCTTGAGGCCCTGGATTGGATTCCTCAGCACCATATAAGAAAAAAAACAGAAGTGGCGCTGTGGCTTAAGTGGTAGAGCACTAGCCTTGAGCTGAAGAGCTGAGGGACAGTTCCCAGGCCCAGAGTTCAGGCCCCACGACCAGACCCAAAAAAAAAAAAAAAAGGCTTTAACTGTTGATATGTTCATTGTTTGAATTATCTGTATGAGATGAAAGTCTCTTGTTTTATATGGTAGATGTATTAATTTGGAATCAAGGCATAATGGAAAGTATATCATGTGTTTGTTTTCCCCTTTAGGAAGCTCTATAAGCGCTATGCTTTCCTGCGTTGTGAAGAAGAGAGAGAACAGTTTCTGTACCATCTCCTCTCCCTCAATGCCGTGGACTATTTCTGCTTCACCAGCGTCTTTACAACCATCAGTAAGTCTGGAGAAAGGGGAATCATGTTTTCAAAAGTGAGACTGCAGCCAGATGTTGTGGCTTACACCTGTATTCCTAAATACTCAAGAAGCTGAGATCAGACGATCAGACAGAGTTCAAAGCCAGCCAGGCGGAAAACCTGTGAAACTACAGAAAAAGCTTGAAGTGAGCTGTTGCTCAAGTAGTAGAGCATCATCCTTGAATGAACGTCATCCTTGAATGAAAAGGCTAAGAAACAGTACTCAGGCCCTGAGTTCAAACCCCATTACACATAAATCTTTAGGATCTGTGTTTAAAAAAAACTAATTTTCCAGAAGTATACCACTAAACATCATTAACATTTTATAGGCCAGAATTATGAAGGTTTGGCTTTCCAGTCTCTGGTAGAGACAAACAAGGAGAAAGGCAGTTATGATGTCTACTAGTAGGACCAACATGTTTTTGAGGTTAAAATAGGTTTAAGAATCCAAAATACAAGCTGGGTACCAGTGGCTCACGCCTGTAATCCTGGCTACTAAGGAGGCCTCTGAAATCTGCCAGCTTGGGCAGGAATGTCCATGAGACTCTTACCTCCAATTAACCACTAGAAAACTGAAGTGGTGCTGTGACAGCTCAGTGGTAGAGTGCTGGCCTTGAACTGAAGAGTGCAGGGACAGCACCCAGGCCCCAGAGTTCAAGCCCCACAACTAACAACAACAACAAAAAGAATCCAGAATACCATCTCTTATGTCCAGCATTTTACCCCAGTACAGGGGATGGGAAGAATGTAAAGAGTAAGGATAGAGCATGCTGATGTACTCTTGTAATCCTAGAAGGTAAGAGGCTGAGGTAGAAGGATCATAAATTCAGGGCCAATCTGGACTACATAATGTAGCAAGACGTTATCTCAAAAAAAAGAGGGGGGGGTTGGAATATGACTTAGTGATAGAGTGCTTGCCTAGCAGGCACAAAGCCCTGGATTCGGTTCCTTAGCACCAAATAACAGAAAAAGCCAGAAGTGGTGCTGTGGCTCAAGTGGTAGAGTGCCAGCCTTGAACAAAAGAAGCTCAGGGACAGTGCCCAAGCCTTGAGTTCAAGCCCTAGGACTGACCAAAAAAAAAAAAAAGCCTCAAGATATTGTTTACATTTGCCAGTGCTGGGGCTTGAACTCAGAGCCTGGACTCTGTCACTTAGCTTTTATCTCAAAGCTTGTGCTGTACCCCTTGAGCTACAGCTCTATTTCTGTATTTTTGGTGGTGAAGAGTCATGGACTTTCCTGCCTTGGCTGGCTTTTGAATCATTATCCTTATATCTCAACCTTCTGAGTAGCTAGGATTATAGGCGTAAGTCACTTGCATGTAGCATTGCAGTTTTAAAAGAAGAAAAACCCATTTAGGATTCCTAGGTTTCTCTTTATCTGAAGAATTGAACTGCTTCATGAAAAAAAAAAGTATTCTGGTTTAATAAGATTGCTATTTTTATACTTAAACTGTGAAATCACTGTTGTGCCTTTGTAGGCCTCTGCAGCCCTGACTGCTGACCTTACCTTGGCCTTTTCTAATCCTAGCAATGCAAGACATGAACACCATCTCTAGCACTCCCTTCCGCTTTCCATTTCAAAAGTCATTTGACTAAACCATGAAAGGATGGGCTTTCTCTAGAAATTTCCTCCCTTCAGCAAAAATAAAAGGATCAGAAAGGAGCTTGTCCACCCAACACACAGTCATTTGTGTACATTTAGGGAGATGAATCATTTACTCTACCCACTTTCCTGATATGAGTTGGCTGATCTTGAGCTCATATTGTGAGGCTATATCTATTTTGCCTTGTCTGGAGTGAGTTTCCCATCCTGTTTGTATCTGTCTCTAGGACGAGTCCTAATGCCCCTCTTGGGACTGTGTAGAAATCCCAGAAAGTTACAGAAATCAGCCAAAAGTATTGATTCACCAGGCATCAGTGGCTCACGCCTGTAATCCTAGCTATTCCAGAGGCTGAGATCTGAGGATCACAGTTCCAAGCCAGCCCAGGTACATGAAACTCTTGTCTCCAATTGACCACTGAAAAAAGCCAGATACAGAGCTGTGGCTCAAGTGGTAGAATAACAGCTCTGAGTGAAAAAGCTTAGATACTGTACACACAACTGAGTTCAAGTCCCAGTACCAATGTACACAAGCATATGCATACGCACAGATATACAAATAAGTTTGAGTTAACCCCATTTGAAAAGACAAAACATATAATGTCTAACTTCATGCTGCCAAGCTTGAGCCAAGATCTATATGGTAGAACAGTGACATCTAGTGGCCCATCATTAGAAGAACCTTGTCAGTATGATCAACAATTTACTCCTGAGCACCTGTAATCCTAGCTACTCAAAAGGCTAAGATCTGAGGTTCATGGTTCAATGTCATCCCAGGCAGGAAAATCCCTGAGACTCCAATCTTTAACCAGCAAAAAGCAAGAAGTAGAGTTGTGGTTCAAGTGGTAGAGCTCCAGGCTTCAGTGGAAAAAACTAAAGGATAGCACCCCAGGCCGTGGAGTTTAAGCCCCAGTACTAGTACCACCCCCCCAAAAAAAAAGTCAGCTGGGCATGGTAGCTCACACCTGTAATCCTAGCTACTCAGGAGGCTGAGATCTAAGGATCGTGGTTCAAAGCCAGCCCTGGCAGGAAAGTCCATGAGACTCTTATCTCCAATAAACCACCAGAAAACCCAGTTTGAGCTGGGTTCCTGTGGCTTATTCCTGTTGTGAAATCCTAGCAAGCAACTCCAGAGGCTGAGATCTGAAGATCATGGTTTGAAGACAAGCCTAAGCAGGAAAGTCTATGTAACTTTTATCTCCAGTTAACCAGAAAAAAGTTAGAGCTGTGGCTCAAGTGTAGAAGGCTAGCCTTGAACAGAAAAGCTAGGGGATAGAACCCCTATATGCTTGGGCTCTGAATAACCACCAAAAAGCTAGAAGTGGAGTTGTAGTTCAAGTGGTAGAGCACTAGCTTTGAACAGGAAAGCTCAGGAGCCAGGTGCCAGTGGCTCATGCCTTTAATCCTAGGTACTAAGGAAGCTGAGATCTGAAGATTGCATTGGTTCAAAGCCAGCCAGGGCAGAAGTGGTGCTATGGCTCAAGTGGTAGAGTGCTATACTTGAGCAAAAGCAGCTCAGAGACAGTGCACAGATCCCTGAGTTCAAGCCCCAGGACTAGCAAAAAAAAAATCATACAAAGCAAGTTATCTCTGAAAAGCAAATTAATAGATATTGATACATAGATTGGATTCATGGGTGGATACATAGATAATAATCCCTAATTATATTTTTTCATGAATTTCTACCTTTTTCTTTCAGTGATTCCCTATAGGTCAGTGATCATCCCAATTAAAAAGCTGAGCAATGCGATCATCACGTCAAACCCCTGGATCTGTGTGTCAGGAGAGCTAGGAGATACAGGAGTAATGCAGATTCCCAAAAACCTCCTGGAGATGACTTTTGAGGTAAGTCAGCTCATCTCAGTCCAAACAGAAAGTGTCCTATTTCCTCTATAGGAGTCTAGTTTTGCTTTCATTTTTTTCTTTGAATCAAATAAAATAAAGAACACATAAGCAGACCAGATTATTTCTGCATTTATAGGCTATTTTATCATAGGCTGTTGTTATCTAATGCATCTTACATTAGTCTAGTCTTGTTATTATTTTCTTTGTTAAGTGCTACCTTTCTGCTTGTAATGGGCTATACCAGGTCTTATTCCTTGATTTCCAGTGCTGGACATAGATTCTCCCAAGCAGAGAGCATTGGAAATGCTTCTTCCCATCCTGGATCCAGCTATCCTTAGACACAAGCACCAGAGTTCCAACACTTGCATGCTCATGGCTTTTAGAACTGCTGTAAGGAAACTCAGTTGGCAAGATAAGAGAAGCCACCACTTAAAAGGCCAAATTAGCTGGGAAGATGGCTCAGCGGTAGAGTGCTTGCCTTGCATACATGAGGCCCTGGGTTCGATTCCACATGAGCAGAAAAAGCCAGAAGTGGTGCTGTGGCTCAAGTGGTAGAGTGCTAGCCTTAAGCTGAAGAGCTGAGGAACAACATCCAAGCCCAGAGTACAGGCCCCACAATCGACCCCCCCCAAAAAAAAGGGCCAAATTATGAGTCTATTGGAGAGCTTGGAGGACTGCTGGTGGACTCATGTCTCAAAGACCAGCAGCCCTGAATGCAGCTAGCACAAACCTTATATAGGCCAAATCCATATAAGGTGTGTAGAATCAAACCCAACAAAAGTGTTTTACATGAGCAAAGCAAACCAGATGAGGATACTTAAACCTAATAGAAAAGCAAACCATCAAAAATCAGGAGAAATCAAGGGCCAATTATGAAGAGGAAGCATAGACCTAGTCTTCTTCAGAACACAGAGAGACACCAAAAAAAAAAATCTAACATACCACTTACTTCAAGTGATTTTATGAAATTCCCTTTTAGGTAAGCACCAGTGGCTCGTGCATGCTTGTAATCCAAGCTACTCAGGAGGCTAAGATGTGAGGACCCAGGTTTGAAGCCAGCTCAGGCATAAACATTGCCCAGAGAGTCTCTCTCTCTCTCTCTTTTTTTTTTTTTCCGTCGGTCATTGGGCTTGAACTCTGGGCCTGAGCACTGTCCCTTAGCTTTTCAGCTCAAGGCTAGTGCTCTACCACTTGAGCCACAGCGCCACTTCTGGTTTCTGGTGGTTAATTGGAGATAAGAGTCTTGTGGACTTTCCTGCCCAACCTGGCTTTGAACCGAGATCCTCAGATCTCAGCCTCCTGAGTAGCTAGGATTACAGGTATGAGCCATCAGTACCCCAGCTCTAGAGAGTCTCTTATCTCCAATTAACCAGCCAAAATTGGAACTGTAGCTCAAATGGTAGAGCACCAGCCTTAAGCTAAATGATAGCTCCCAGGTCCTGAGTTCAGTCTTAGTACCAGCAAACACACACAAAAAATAATATTATAATCAGCTTTGTGGTCTCATCTGGTGAAGGATTCCTTGTATTTGAGTCCACATGCAGGTTAGTTCTGATACATAGGAAGACCTGTTTGGTTTTCAGGAGGGAAGTAGATCTAACTTCAAGTCTCTCCTCCTGTTCCTGGGCTCTAAGAATAGCAATTTCTTCTTCCAGTTGTAGCATTCTGCAGGAGTAATGGACTCACAGCCATCTGTTCATGAAAGATTAAAGGTCTGTGTTATAATATAGTATTGTGAGATAGTGATACTTAAAGTCACAATCACATTTTAACCTTCATAAGGCAAATTGTCATTATCATGGTCTATAATGTTTGTGATTTCTATGAGCTTTGACAACACAACTATTTTTTCCACATCAGGTGATATTTACATTTCTTTCCTTTTGCTTATCTGTTCCCTCTTTCCCTCTCATTCCTTCCTTCCCATCGCTGCATTGACTTGCTTAGTTTTTTGTTGTATTTTTTTGCTCAAAATGATTTCTTCTAGTTCCATTTCCCTGCAGATGCCATTATTTTGCCTTTCTAATGGCTGCATAATATTCCGTTGTATATAGGTAGCATATTTTTTGGATCCATTCATCTGTAGTGGGGCATCTGGGTTGTTTCCATTTCTTGGCTATTGTGAACAGTGCTACCATGAACATGGAGGTGCATGTGTCCTTGTTTCCTGGTTCTTGTTGCTCAGGGTAGATGCCTAGGAGTGACATGGCTGGGTCATAGGGGAGGCCTATATTTACCTTTCTGAGGAACCTCCAGACTGCTTTCCAAAATGGTTGTATTAGTGTACATTCCCATCAGCAGTGAAACAGCGTTCCTCTTTCTCTGTATCCCCTCCAGCATTTGTCATTGGCTGAATTTAGAATGCGGGCCATTCTGACTGGGGTAAGGTGTTATCTCAGGGTTTTCTCTATTTTTTTTTTTGGTCCGATCATGGGGCCTGAACTCTGGGCCTGGGCGCTGTCCCTCAGCTCTTCAGCTCAAGACTAGCGCTCTACTACTTGAGCCACAGCGCCACTTCTAGCTTTTTTCTTTTTGTTTATGTGGTGCTGAGGAATCGAACTCAGGGCCTCAGGCATGCAAGGCAAAAGCTCTACCACTGAGCCACCTTCCCAGCCCCCTCAGGGTTGTTTTTATTTGCATTTCCTTTACAACCAGGGATGATGATCATTTCCTCATGTGTTTCTTTGCCATTTTTATCTCTTTTTCTGAGAAGTCTCTCTTTAGCTCCTGTGCCCATTTAATGATTGGTTTGTTAGATTTGGGAGGGATTAGTTTCTTGAGTTCCCTGTATATAATAGATATTAGGCCTTGGTCTGATATATTACTGGTAAATATTTTTTCCCAATTAGTTGGCTGTCTTTCTAGTTTGGTTACCTGTCTTTAGCTGTGCAGAAACTTTTTATTTTAAGGTAATGCCATTTGTCTAGTCTCTCTCCAATTTGTTGTGACCCTGGGAGTCTGTTCAGGAAGTTCCTGCCTGTGCCTGTAAGTTCAAGTCTCTCCCCTACTCTGTCCTGCAGTAGTTTCAGAGTATCAGGTTTGATGTTAAGGTCTTTAATCCATTTTGAGTTAATGCTAGTGCATGGTGACAGTATGAGGTCCACTTTTAGTTTTCTGCATGTGGCTGTCCAGTTTTCCCAGCACCAGTAGTTGAAGAAGCTGTACTTCTTCCACTGTATGTTTTTGGCTCCTTTGTAAATATCAGCTAACTATAGGTATGTGATTTTATTTTTGGATCTTCTAATCTGTTCCATTGGTCTTTGGGTCTGTTTTTGTGCCAATACTAAGCTGTCTTTGTTATTATGGCTCTATAGTAGAGCTTGAAATCTGGTATTATAATCCCTCCTGACTTGTTTCTTTTTTTTTTTATTGTAAAAATACTGTACAGAGGGGTTACAATTACATGGGCAAGATAATGAGTACATTTCTTATCAAGCATTGTAGCCTCCTCCTTGGTTTCCCCTTCCCATCCCTTCCCATCCTCCCCCTACCTCCAGGCCTCCCCCCCCCCCCCCCCCCCCCCGGGCCCCCCCCCCCCCCCCCGCCGAGTTGTTTCTTTTGCCTAGAATTGTTTTGGCTATTCTAGATCTTTGATTGTTCCATATGAATTTTTGGATGTTTTCTCTATTTCAGTAAATTGGGATTTTGATGGGAATTGCATTAAATTTGTATATCATGGCCATTTTCACTATTTTAATTCTGCCTATCTAAGAACATGGAAAATCTTCCCATTTGCTGGTGTCCTCTATGATTTCTTTTTTTAGGCTTTTGTAGTTTTCTTTTTTTCTTTTTTTTTTTGGGTCCGGTCGTGGGGCCTGAACTCTGGGCCTGGGCACTATCCCTCAGCTCTTCAGCTCAAGACTAGCACTCTACCACCTGAGCCACAGCGCCACTTCCGGCTCTTTTTCTTTTTGCTTACGTAGTGCTGAGGAATCGAACCCAGGGCCTCAGGCATGCAAGGCAAGCACTCTACCACTGAGCCACCTTCCCAGCCCAAAGAACTTTTTTTTGGGGGGGGGGGGTCTGGTCGTGGGGTCTGAACTCTGGGCCTGGGTGCTGTCCCTCAGCTCTTCAGCTCAAGGCTAGCACTCTACCACTTGAGCCACAGCGCCACTTCCGGCTTTTTTTCTTATTTGGTGCTGAGGAATCGAACCCAGGGACTCAGGTATGCAAGGCAAGTGCTCTACCACTAAGCCACCTTCCCAGCCCCTAGTTTTCTTTTTTTATATATATATAGTTTTCACTAAATAGTTCCTTTACATCTTTGGTTAGGTTAAGTCCTAGATTTTTTTTTTAGGTTATTGTGAATGTGGTTATTTCCTTCATTTCCTTTTCTGCTTATAAATTGTTGGTGTACAGAAAGGCAGCTGATTTTTGTGGGTTAATTTTGTATACTGCTACTTTGCCAAAGTAGTTTATAAGCTCTAGGAGTTTGGGATTGTAGTTTCTGGGATTGTTAAGGTATAATATCATGTCATCTGCAAATAGGAAAAGTTTAATTTCTATGCAGATCCCTTTAATGTCCTTTTCTTTCCTTATTGCACTGGCTGAAGATTCCAGAGCTATATTGAAAAGGAGTAGAGACAGTGGGCATCCTTGCTTTGTTCCTGATTTTAGGAATTGGTTGTAATTTTTCCCTGTTTAATATAAGATTGGCTATTGGTATGTTGTATGTGGCTTTTAAACCATCCCTTCATCTCTGGGATGAAGCCTACTTGATCATAACGTATGATTTTTTCTTACATGTTTCTGGATGCTGTTGGCTAAAATTTTATTGAGGAACTCTACATCTGTGTTCATCAAAGAGATTTGTCTATAGTTCTCTTTTTTTGTTGGGTCTTTGCCTGGTTTGGGATGAATGTGATATTGGCTTCATAGAATAAATTTGGGGTTGCTCCCTCTGTTTCTATTTCTCTGAGTAATTTGAGGGGTATGGGTATTAGTTTCTCTTTAAAGGTCTTATAGAATTCCATTCTGAATCCATCTGGTCCAGGGCTTTTCCTTGTTGGAAAGTTTCTAATTGCTTCCTCTATCTCATTGTAAGCTATTGGCTTATTTAATTGATTTATTTCTTCTTGGTTGAGTTTGGACAATTTGTATGTGTCTAAAAGTTCATCCATTTTTGCTAGGTTTTCCTTCGTTAGTGAGTATGGATTCTGGAAATAGTTTTTTATAATTGTTTGGATATCTTGGGTATTTGTTGTAAGTTTTCCTGTAGCATCCCTGATCTTACTGATTTGGGTCTCCTCGCTTTTTTTAATTAATCTTGCCAGAGGTCTGTCAATTTTATTGATTTTTTTTCATAAAAACCCAGCTTTTTGTTTTATTAATTTTATTTATAGTTTTCTTAGTCTCTATCATTAAGTTCAGCTCTTATTTGGTTATCTCACTCCATCTAGTAACTTTGGTTTCAATTTTTTCTTGCTTTTCTACCAGTTTTAATTGCATCATGAGATTATTTACTTGGTCTGTCTCTAATTTCTTGATAAGGGGACCAAGAGCAATAAATTTGCCCCTCAGGACTGCTTTTGCTGTTTCACATAGGTTTCTTAGTGATGTATATTCATTTTCATTGAATTGTAAGAACTTTTTAATTTCTTCTGTGACCCAGGTGTTGCTCAGAAGTATGCTGTTCAATTTTTATGTGTTTGAGTAATTTCCATTGTATGTTTTGTTATTGAGAACTAGCTTGATTCCACTATGGTTGGACAGAATACAGGGGATTGTGTCAGTCCTCTTGTATTTGCTTAAATTCTTTGTATGAACTATGATAGGATCTATTTTTGGAGAAAGTTCCAGGGCTGCTGAGAAGAATGTGTACTGAGTTGTTGTTGGGTAGAAAACTCTGTATATGTCAATTAAGTCCACTTGAAATATGGTATCATTTAATTTGGAGGCTTCTTTGTCAATCCTTTGGTTGATAGACCTGTCCTTTGGTGAGAGTGGAGTATTAAAGTCTCCTAGTATTGAATTTCATCTGTGTTTTCCCTGTAAATGTGAGAGTATTTGCTTAAGAGTATTTGGGTGCTCCAATGTTTGGATTGTATAAATTGATAATGGTAATATCCTCTTCTTGGATTATTCCCTGTATTAATATGTAATGTCCTTCTTTGTCTTTTTGTATTATTTTAATGAAAAGTTTGTCAGATATCAGGATGGCAACTCTTGCCTTCTTGCTGGGAGTATTTGCATGGTAGGTCTTCCTCCATCCCTTCACTCAGAGTTTGTTTTTATCCTTGGCTGTGATATGGGTTTCTTGAAGGCAACAGATAGATGAGTCTTGTTTTCTGATCCAATCTGCAGTTCTTTTTCTTTTGATTAGTGAATTGAGCCCATTAATATTTATGGTTATTATAGAGAGATGCATTGTGTTTCCTGTCATTTTCCTGCTTTCCTGTGTTTCTTCTTTCCTTTCCTCCTGTGCTTACTAAGTTGGTCTTCTAGAGATGTCTGTCTGAAGTAGATTCCTGATCCTGTTTTCTTCAGATTGTAATCCCCCTCTTAATATTCTTTGTAGTGCTGGCTTGTTGTTTATGGATTCATTTAGTTTTTCTTTAGTATTAAAAAATTTAGTTTCTCTGTCGAATGTGAATGCTAGTTTCGCTGGATATAGCAGTCTGGGTTAGCAGTTATTCTCAGGGCTCAGGTGGTACTTTCCCAGGCTTTCCTTGCATTCGGTGTCTGTGTGGAGAGGTCGCAGTGATTCTGACTTTTTTTCCCATTGTAGTATAGCTCATTCTTTGTTTTTGTTGCATGCAAGATCATTTCTTTATTGTTCAGCTCTAGCATTTTTACTATGATGTGCCTAGAAGTGTTCCTCCTGGGATCCTGTTTGCTAGGTGTTCGGCATGCTTCTGTTATGTAGGTCAGATATTCTCTTTTAAGATTAGGGAAATGTTTGGCAGTAATCGTGTTGAATATGTGTTGCATCCCTCTGTTCTGGTATTTCTCACCTTCGTCAATCTCAATTATAGGAAGGTTAATTTTTTTTGGGGGGGGGTCCGGTCGTGGGGCCTGAACTCTGGGCCTGAGCGCTGTCCCTCAGCTCTTCAGCTCAAGGCTAGTGCTCTACCACTTGAGCCACAGTGCCACTTCCAGCTTTTTACTTTTTGCTTATGTGGTGCTGAGGAATCGAACCCAGGACCTCGAGCATGCAAGGCAAGCGCTCTACCACTGAGCCAACTTTTTTGGCACTGTCTGCTTGTTCTTGGATTTCCCTTTGACATATTTTGAGTGTTTTTTCCATATCTATGACTTTTATTTCCAGTTCCTGCATTTTGTCTTCAGTACCTGATAGTCCATTTCATTCACTTTATTAACTGTGGCTTCCATTGTGGTTTGCATGGAGGAAATTGAATCATTTATGATTTCTATGTTGGTTCTCAAAGTATTAATTTTTTCTTTTAAAGAGGTGTGTGCTGCATCTATTTTTGAATGCATCTCTTCTTTGAAATTTTGAATCTCTTTTGATAATTCATTTATCTTACTTATTTTTCAATCTCTTTCTGTCCAAACTTTGCTTTTTCATCCCAGGCTGAAGCTCTTACCACTTGAGCCACACCTCCACTTCTGGGTTTTTGGTTATTAATTGGAGATAAAAGTCTTACAAGCCAGATGCTGGGGGCTCATACCTGTAATCCTAGCTACTCAGAAGAATTTAAGGATCATAGTTCGAAGCTAGCCTGGGCAGGAATATTCCTGAAACTCTTCCTTCAGTTAATCACCAAAAGCCAGAAGTAGAACTGTGTCAAAAGTGGTAGAGAATTCAAGCCACAGGGCCAGCCAAAAAAGTCTCAGATATTCCTGCCAAGGCTGGCTTTGAACCTTGATCCTCAGATTTCAGCCTCCTACATAGCTATAGTAGATTACATGCATGAGCCACTAGCACTTGGCTTCATTTTTTTTCTAGCTAGCACCCTTTCCAACTTACTGAAATCCCTGTCATCCTTCAAGACAAATCACTGTTTTATGATGAATAAGGTTTCTAGGTTCCTCCATAGCTTTCTTCTGCCCTTGTTAGGTCTGTAGTCTGGCACCCACCATGATGGATGGCCAGTGTTCATCATTCTCCTGTCTCTCCATGGGGCTCCCTAGTTTGTTTCTCTAGAGAAAATGCACAATAGGTCTCTAGTTATGAGATGGAGCTAAGTTCTACTGCAAAGCTGAGAAGAATGCAAAGCTGAGGTGGGATCACGGTTCTGATTCAGCTATGGTCCTGTCTCTGCAGTGCCAGAACTTGGGGAAGCTTACCACTGTTCAGATCGGTCATGATAACTCCGGACTGTTAGCCAAATGGCTAGTGGACTGTGTTATGGTCAGAAATGAGATCACAGGACATACATACAGGTAAGCAAGTGACCTCAGGAGCAGGTGACACAAGGTTGTAAATGGTTTTTGTTCTAAAGCTTTTTCTACTACCTTTTTTTTTTAACTTATGAGGTTTGAACTCAAGGCCTCCCAGTTTTTAGGCAGGTACTCTACCACTTGTATATTGCTTTATTTATATAATATAAAGTTAAGTACTCATTACCTGATTTATGAAACTATATTCCCTCTGTATATCACCTTTATAATAACAATTATAAATAAATACAAATTAAAAAGCTGCACCTGGTGGTCACACCTATACTTCCAGGATGTGGGAAGCTGGAGTTGGAGGCCAGCCTTCAAAAAGCATAAAGGAAGCTTAAAACAATTAAGAAAGATGTCCTCTCAGCTGTCACCTGCACTACCCTATGTGGACATCCTTTTTTTTTTTTTTTTTTTGCTTCTGTGACCTCCTTCTAGCTGGACTTGTGCTTTCAAAAGAATCTGCCCAAAAGTAACCAGACAGAACCAGGCACTTGTGGCTCACAATTGTAATCCTAGCTACTCAGGAGGCTGAGATCTGAGGATTGTGGTTCAAAGCCAGCCTGGGCAGAAAAGTCCATGAGACTCTTATCTCCAGTTAACCACCAGAAAACCAGAAGTGTGGTTTAAGTGGTAGAGCATTCAACTTGAGCTGAAGAGCTAAGGGACAGTACCCAGCCCCATACCCACAAAAATTCAACAAGAAAAAGAAGCACATGGCAAAATGTTAAGTCTGTGATAAGAGTATGGATGTCCACCATACTCTCCTCTCTACTTTTCTTATTTTTCATAAATAAACAGCCTTCAGGCATTAACACGCTAGGCTTTACCATTTCCATCTTAAACATCTAATTAAAATGAATAAACCAAAACAACAACTGAGCAGGCAGTGTGCCCTGCAGATTCCCATGCGGGCGGTGGCTGGGCAGAGGCATTGATGACGGGAGCCTGGAGAGGGTCCTCATCGGAGAGCTCATGGCATCCACATCGGACGAGGACCTGGCGCGGCAGTGCCGCACTCCCCCACAGCAGAAGTCGCCCACAAGCGCCAGGAGACTGAGCATCACCTCCCTGACAGGAAAGGCCACCAGTGAGTACTGCTTTCCAATGTGCCACAAAGGTCATATGTGGCCTCCAGCCACTAACAGACAACAGCTGCATTCATGCTATGGCCAGGAGATTAAGAAAGAAAATCGATGCCAGGCACCAGTGGCTCATGCCTGGAATCCCAGCCATTCAGTAGGCTAAGGTCTGAGGATTATGATTCAGAGCCAGCCTGGGTAGAAAAGTCTGTGAGACTCTTACCCAGTTAACCAGAAAAAAGCAGGAAGTAGAGGTGTAGCTCAAGTGGTTCTGTCCAGTACTGGCACACAAAAAAAGGGGAAGGAAAGAAGAGAGGGAGGAGAAGAAAGGGAGGGAGGAAAGGGAGGAAGACCTTTGCCTTTACCCATCCAGGAGACCAAAGGTGGGGAGCATCTGAGAGACACAGGTAGGGGTCTTCCCCACCAGCTCCTCACACCTAGAGAACTAATAGCATTTTGTGATAGGCTTCAGACCAGGTGACTTAAACCTCACACATAACAGGTGTTTTGTCAGAGGAAAGCAGTTGCGTGGCTTGGGTTAGAGGTTGTATGCCATCGGCTGAAATTGAATCTAGGGATCACTTGGATTCCTTTAAATCCATCCCAGGCTGATTGTGAACCAAGATCCTCAGAATCTCAGCCTCCTGAGTAGCTAGCATTACAAGCCACTGGTGCCCAGCCTAGATTCTTTCCATTGTGCCAAGATAAAGTGCTTGGCCAAGCCAGCCTGCTCCAGTGCAGTGGTTCCTGCAGAGTGGCCACCGGTGACACCCCATAATACTTGGCTTTGTTTATCTCTCATGAGAATGCAGCCACTGTGTTCATTCTTTTCCAGAACCCAATGCTGGACAGATCCAAGAAGGAATTGGAGAAGCTGTGAACAACATTGTGAAGCATTTTCACAAACCTGAGAAAGAGGTACTGGGGCCATCACATGGGCCTGAGGGGCTTTGCGCACTGCTCGTGCAGGTGGCGCAGTGGGCAGTGCACATACTGGGTTCTCCTGGGTAAGCTCTGGGCTGGCTACAGAGACCTGCTCCCTCAGCCCTAGCACTGTGTGTGATGCTTCACAGAGAGGGAGCCTCACTGTGCTGCTGTGTGGAGAAAACGGACTGGTAGCAGCACTCGAGCAAGTTTTCCACCATGGGTTCAAGTCCGCCCGCATCTTTCACAAGAATGTCTTCATCTGGGACTTCGTGGGTAAGTTAAGCAGATAGTCATTGTTAGAAGGTCATTGAGAGGCTTCTTGGAAAACTCCAGTATGTATAAATTCAAGTGAATAGGGCTAGTGATTAAGGAGGGTTTTTGTTTTCTTTTGTGCTGGTACTAGGACTTGAACTCAGGGCCTGGACACTGACCCTGAGATTTTTTTACTCAAGACTAATGCTCTAGCACTGGAGTCACAGCTCTACTTCCAGCTTTTTTGGTAGTGTAGTAGAGATAGGAGTCTCATGGACTTTCCTACCCCTGGCTGGTTTTGCAATGAGATCCTCAGTTCTCAGCCTCCTGAGTAGCTAGGATTATAGGCACAAACCACCAGCACCCAACTTGTGAGTTTTTTTGTCCGTTTTTTTGGCTTGAACTCAAGGCCTAGACACCGTCCCTGAGCTCTTTTGCTCAAGGCTAGCGCTCTACCACTTTGAGCCATAGCAAATTGATATAGGAGGATAAAGAGCTTAAAGGGACCCTGAGCTCCAGAGCAAATTTGAGGCCAACCTGTATACCTGAGTATACAACAAATGCAGGCAAGGATGAGGGGAAAGAAACCCACATACACTTAGTGCTGCTATGATGGAAGTCTGCTCTTCTCCAATTAAACACCAAAAAAGTCAGAAGTGGAGCTCCAGAAGCTATCTCAAGTGATAGAGTACTAGCCTTGAGCAAAAAGACTTAAGCAAAAGTCAAATGGAGCTTTCTCAAGAAACTAACAATAAAACTACCTAGCTACGCTCCTCCTGGCTGGGTATCCGAAGGCATGCAGGTCAACAATCAATGTACCTCACTCATGTTTATTTACAACATTACTTAAAATAGCCATGCTATCGAATCCACCTGGCTATTCATCACCTGATAAATGACTAAAGTGTGGTAAATATACACCACAGAGTATATCATCCATAAAGAGGATGAAGTTGTAAATTTGCAGGAAAAATGGATAGAACTGGCAGGCATTACATTAAGAAAAATAAACCAAACTAGAAAGAGAAATACCACATGTTCACTGTCTTATGCCAATACTAGATGTAAAAAAAAAAAGTATAAAACAAGGGGACTGTTTGCAGATACTAGCAAGCAGAAGTGACAACAAAAAAACAAAAGGAGAGGATACAAGGATATGGTCACAATATTCATATTCATATATGAAAATAGACTAAATCATTTCAAGGGAAGCCAGATGCTAGTGGCTCATACCTATAATCCTAGCTACTTATGAAGCTGAGATCTGATGATTACAGTTCAAAGCCAACTGGGGCAGGAAAGTCTATGAGTCTCCTATCTCCAAGTAAGCACCAAAGAAGTCAGAAGTGGAGCTCCAGAACGTGGCTCAAGTAATAGAGCACTAGTCTTGAGCAAAAGAAGTTTAGGCAGGGGCTGGGAAGGTGGCTCAGTGGTAGAGCGCTTGCCTTGCATGCCTGAAGCTCTGGGTTCGATTCCTCAGCACCACATAAGCAAAAAGAAAAAAGCCGGAAGTGGTGCTATGGCTCAGTGGTAGAGCGCTAGCTTGAGCTGAAGAGCTGAGGGACAACGCCCAGGCCCACAGTTCAGGCCCCACGACCAGACCCCCCCCCAAAAAAAAAGTTTAGGCATACCATCCAGGTTTTGAGTTCAAGTCCCAGGACCAGCACACAGAAAGAAAGAAAAAAAAAACTTTAAAGTGGGGGAAAAGAGTAAGAAAGAGTAGTGGAATAGAATTTGATCAATGTACATCATATGCATATATGGAAATACTACAATAAAATCCCTTTGTATAATTAGTATATACTAGTAAATAAGAAAAAACGCTGGAGATATAGATCAGTGGTAGAATGCTTGCCTAGAATGCATGAAGCTGTAGGTTCAAACTCCAGTGCCATAGAGTAAACTTTCCAATCTTCTAGAATGCAGCCTTGGTTAGAAAAGTCCTTACTGGGAGCATACTGTGCTGCCATGAAGCATGGGGCCATGTGGAAGTCATTCTCCCTTGCATGATGAAGTCATGATTTGAGCTAGAGGACCAGCTCCAGAATAAGATAAATGATGAGTCGTGCTGTATGGGAAGCATTGGTGTGGTTGCTTTCTTTCCTCAGAGAGAGCTGTAGCTTATTTCGAAACCACTGAGCAGATTGTGTACTGTGAGGCTGATGCCCTTGTTCAGAGGTCGTCCTGCAAAACCTTCTGCCACTACGTGAGCTCAATCAACGCTGCACCTAGGAGCATCGGGAAAGACGGCAAATTTCAGATCCTAGTTTGCCTTGGAGCCCGGTACAGTGCCACTTTCTCACTTTTCATTCCTGGGTGGGGGGTGGGGGTGGTACTATGGCTCAGACTCAGAGCCTGTATGCTGGCCTTTAGCTTTTTCACTCAAGGCTGGCACTCTACCACTTTAGCCACACCTTCATTTCTGGCTTTTTGTGGTTAATTGGAGTCTTAGGCATTATGCTTTTCTTTGAACCACTATCCACTTATCTCAGCCTCCTGAGTAGCCAGAATTACAGATGTGAGCTACCAGTGCCTGGTACATTGTGGGATCTTGCTGTGTGTTTTCTTCTTTAAGACTGTTTCCTATCCTTTTATTTTTTATTTTACCTTATATTTTTATAGTGTTCAATATCAGACTTAGAGCTTGAGCATACTGGGCAAACACTGTACTACTAAGGCATGCCCCCTAACTGCCCCTTATTTTGTGACTCATCCATTGGTGGGCTGAACATGTGGCTCAAATAGTAAAACACTTGCCTAGCAGGCACAGGTTCCTGAATTCAAACTCCAGTCTCTCTTTTTTCCCTCTTTCTCCTCTCTCTCTCTCTCTTTCTTTCTCTCTCCTCTCTGCTCCCTCTCTCTTTCTCTCTCTCTCTCTCACACACACACATACACATACATATACATACACACAGATACACATAGGACCTATACAATTTATTAATTTTTAAGCAGCTCTCAGAATTGTAGGTTCTACATATGGACCTTAAAAGATTGGTGGAGGTGTGCACATATGGAGGAAGGGGGGAAGGCACAGAATCAGTGGGAAACAGGTGAAAATATGCAGTGGCAGGGCGTACCTCCTGCACTGGACATTGATGATAGTGAACCACACATCTCATGGACAGAGATGGGAGGGAGGGAATGGGAGAGAATGAGGGAACAGATGGTATGAAGCAAAAGGTACTTATTACTTGACATATTTAAAGGTAACCCTGCTGAATATCACCTTTAGAACAACAATAAAGTAATTTAAAAAAAAAAGATTGGTGGAGGATAGTAATGGGCTCTGAATTCAAGACCTCATGATTGTTTGGCAGGTGTTTGAGATAGGGTCTCACTCTTGCTAAGACCTGTACCACAGTCCTATGCTTCTTGAAGTAGCTGGGATGTTGGGCACAGGACACCACATCCAATGATTGCTTGAGAAAAGGGGTCTAGGGCTGGGATTATAGGCATTAGCCACCACATTTTCTCCTAAGCTTTAAGAGATTCACAGTGGCCTTTCTTTGGTTGTCCTTGTCATGAAAGGTATTTGGAGGGAAGCTGAAGATGCTCACGCCACTAAGCAGCAAAAGATGTGACTTGTCCTGTAGGAACAGCTGGCTTCCAAAAAAACCCAGGTTCCCTATTTCTTCATAAAAGGAGCCCAAGTTCAGCTGTGCTTCTGCATTCTTTTTAAGTATGATCTGTGTCTCCATTTATTTCTACACTGCTCAATTTATTAGACCCACGCAAACCCTCGTCTGGGTTTCAGGATCTCCTGCTTGTGTTTCTGCTGTGATTTTTTTTCTCACCTCATTACATGAGTTTTGTTATTAAAAAAAAAAAAAAAGCAGCCATGCGGGGCAGCAGTTCAATAAATAAACTTCTCCTGCCTGAAAAAGAAAAAAAAAAAAAAAAAAAGCAGGACTGGCTTTGTAAGACAGTGAGACCCTGGGTTTGAGCCCTCGCACCACAGAGCGGTGGGGGAAGCAGCATCAGTGGCTCATGCGTATATAATCCTAGCTACTCAAGAGACCTGGAAGATCATGGTTTGAAGTTGTCCAAGACAGAAAAGTCTGTGAGACTTCATCTGCAGTTAACTAGCAGCATGCTAGACTGGAGGCTTTGCTCAAGTGGTAAGAATACCAGCCATAAGTAGGCTGGCTGGCTGAGAGCCAGAGGCCTTGAGTCAAGTCCTGGAACTGGCAACAAAAATTAGAAGCTAGGTATGAAGGCTTAAACCTAAATCTAGTAATCCTAACTACTTGGTAGGCAGAGATCAAGGGACCATGGATCAAGTTCAGTCTGGGCAAAAAGAAGTTGGCAAGCCAGGTGCCAGTGGCTTATTCCTATAATTCTAGCTATTCAGCAGGCTAATATGTGAGGATCCCAGTTCAAAGCCAGCCCAGACAAATCTGAGAATTTTTTATTTCAAATTAACCAGCAAAAAAGCTAGAAATGGAGGTGTGGCTCCAGTGGCAGAGCACCAAACTTGAGCAAGAAAATGCTAAGAGTCCAAGGCCCTGAAGTTCAAGTCCTGGTACTAGCGTGCGCGTGCGCACACACAGACACAGACACACACACTCAGACACACACACACACACACACACACACACGATATTCTGGGACAAAGGCATGGCTTAAGGACCTGCCTGGTAAGAACTAAGCTCTCAGTTCAAACCTTCCTACTACTAAAAAGAAGTGTCCCTTGCCAGGCACCAGTGATTCATGCCTGTAATCCTAGCTACTCAGGAGGCTGAGATCTGAGGATTGTGGTTCACAGCCAGCCCATGCAGGAAAGTCCTGAGACTCTTATCTCCAATAAACCACTCAGAAAACTGGAAGTGGTTTAGTGGCTCAAGTGGCACTTGTGCTAGGGCAGCACTCTACTCCTGAGCCACATACCCAGTGCTTCTGCTTCTTTTTGTTTGGGTTTAGATCAGACAGGCTCAAACTTTCAGTCTCCTGCTTACACCACTCAAGTACTGGGACTACAGAGAGGTGCCACCCTGCCTTCATTTATTTATTTATTTATTCATTCATTTATTCTTTAGTTGTAGGGCTTGAAATCAGGGCCTGGATGCTTCTCTGAGCTCTTTTACACAAGGCTAGCACTCTACCACTTTGAGCCACAGCACCACTTCTGGTTCTTTTCCTTTTCTTTTTTTTCGTCGATTGTGGGGCTTGAACTCTGGGCCTGGGCGCTGTACCTCAGCTCTTCAGCTCAAGGCTAGCGCTCTACCACTTGAGCCAAAGTATCATTTCCACCACTTCTGGGTTTTTGGTGGGTTTTTTTTTTTGAGTGGATAGTTAGAGATAAGAATCTCGTGGGGGCTTTTCCAGCCTAGCTAGCTTTGAACCATGATTCTCAGATCTCAGCCTCCAGTAGCTAGGATTATAGGCATGAGCCTAGCCCTACCTTCTTTTTTTTTTTTTTTAATCCGGTCGTAGGCCTGAACTCTGGGCCTGGGCGCTGTCCCTCAGCTCTTCAGCTCAAGGCTAGCACTCTACCACTTGAGCCACAG
>NW_012267383.1:1118930-1126137 GCF_000151885.1 Dipodomys ordii
GGGCGCTGTCCCTCAGCTCTTCAGCTCAAGGCTAGCGCTCTACCACTTGAGCCACAGCGCCACTTCTGGCTTTTTTCTTTTTGCTTATGTGGTGCTGAAGAATCGAACCCAGGGCCTCGTGCATGCAAGGCAAGCGCTCTACCACTGAGCCACCTTCCCAGCCCCCCTACCTTCTTTTAAAAGGTGGTTGAAACCACAATAGAGAATTTCTTTCATGTAAGTTGATTTTCTAATATACTGTTAGAATCTGATGGATTTTTCTATTAGTTTTACTCTTTTTTTTTTGTCAGTCATAGGGTTTGAACCCAAGTCTTAGGTGCTGTCCCTGAGCATTTGTGTTCAAGGTTAATGCTCTACCATTTTGAGCCTCAGCTCCGCTTCCTGTTTTTTAGTGGTGAATTGGAGGTAAGAGTCTCACAAGCCGAGCGCTTGATGGCTCATGCTTGTAATGCTAGCTACTGAGTGGACTGAGATCTGAGGATCCCAGTACAAAGCCAGTCCAGGAGGGAAAGTCAATAAAACTCTTATCTCCGTTAACTACTCAGAAAAAGCTGTTGTTCAAGCCCTAGAGTGCTAGCCTTGAGCACAAAGGGGCTCAGGGTCAATGCCCAGGCCCTGAGTTCAAGCCCCAGGACCAGCAAAAAAAAAAAAAAAAAAGTCTCACATACTTTCCTGCCCAGGATGGCTTCAAATCACAATCCTCAGATCACAGCTTCCTGAGTGGCTAGTATGACAGGTGTGAGCCACCAGCATGAGGCTAGTCTTATTCTTTTGACCAGTAAATGTCCAACGTCGTAGCTTTGGTTTTCTCCAGCAGAATTTCCAGGTCTGTAGCTGCTATGGCAGGGCTTCTTAGGGGCCCTCTGTGCTCAGACCTTGTCTGTGTTTGGGTCTGCAGGGACCACCTGCTCCCAGAGTGGATCCCCTTGTTGGCCGAGTGTCCTGTGGTTTCCCGGATGTATGAGGACAGCGCGATCCTGCGAGACCACATGGCCGTCAGCACCCTCATCCGCGTCCTGCAGACCATCCAGGACTTCGCCATTGTCTTGGAAGGCTCTCTCATCAAAGGGGTGGATGTGTAGCCTCGCAGTCCTGACCCTTGGCTTGCTGTCCCTTCTCCAGCCGTGGGGACCCCACTTGGGCCTGTGGCTGTGGTGAGCACCGGCAGGGCTCCCCCACCGTGGCCCCCATGCCCAGCTCCACTCTGCAGCCTAGGCAAAGTGCCCTATTGTAGTTCATTTGAACCTGGAATTTAGTATAAAATAGAGTATTTTCATGTGTTAGATGTGTGTAAATATGCTATCTTCTTTAAGAAATTCTATTACTCTAATAAGATACTTTTCCTAGATTGACTATTCCTGTGATTTAAAAAAAATGAAGTAGCTTAAAGTGGGGGGCATGGGGTGGGGAGCGTGGTGCTAGTCAGGAAGAAGCCAGTGAACCTGTAAATCCCCCACCACCAGCCACCCAGCAGTTCCAGATGCAGCCGTCCTTCTGTCTGTCCATCCACCCACCCTGCTGTCCTGTTCCCTGTGTGGAGAATGAATGTATGCACTATACCTGCTGTACCATAGTCCTTGCTGTGTTCTAAGTTATAAACCATTTTATAAGTCTTTTTGAAAATTGTTTTCAGTCAACACAAGGAAAAAAATCTAATTCCAGTATTGAAACCCGGGCTGGGGCTGCTGAGCACAGGGTAGGAAGCCCTGGGGAAGCCAGGCCAGCTTCATCCTTGGCATTTTTATTACTGTTATTTGAGGCAGGATGGGAGATAAGAGTTGGAGCATTAGGGTCATTGGAGTCATAATGCCTCAGGAAGCACTTGATTCCCCTGTGTAAACCCACCAGCTGGCCCAGCCCCCTTTTTGGTTAAGTCCCAGCCCCTCAGAAGGAATGGCAGGGAGGGGAGGAGGTGGCATAGAATGTTTTCGTGAAAGTATTTGTTAGCCATAATAATTCAAATATCAGAACTAGAGGGAGGCGGAGCCCTTTCTGGGTGTCTGAAGGCAAGCTTTGTGTTCCTAGAAAGAGAAAAGAGTAGCCCAAAAGGACAAAAGACCAAAAGCTTTCCAGTGTGGTATTTATAAAGACACACAGTCAGCCCAGAGGCTTATACCTGAGTCCCAGCTCCTCAGGAGGCTGAGGCAGTTTGAAGCCATCTGAGTAGGAAAGTCCAGGAGACTTTATTTCCAGTTAACCACCAAAAAACTGGAAGTAGAGCTGTGGCTCAGGTAGTAGAGCAAACAAGCTCAGGGACAGTGCCCAGACACTGAGTTCAAACCCCAGGAGAGAAGGAAGGAAGGAACAAAGAAAGAAAGTCAATGAGCAGTTAGCTGTTGTCTCGAGATCATCTTCTGATTGGCACTGATGCCTGGTTAGCAGCAAGATGGCCTCAAACCCAAACCCGCCCTTCCATCTTCCCATCTTTCATGTGAGGGCCACACCATTCCGCAGCCCCAGCAATGCGCTGCTGAGACACGCTGAGAAACCTGCTGAAAGGGATCAGAAGATGGCTCCAGGGAGACCACAGGTTTGTTTACCTCAAAAGAAAGTGTAGCAGCCCTAGAGATACCAGAAGTGTCCTGTGGGCCACCATAGCACCTGGCACCCCATGTGCAAGGATGAGAGTCGATCTGCCACTGTTCCCAATGACACAGTGAGCACCCAGGGAATGGAGGTGACCTCCTGCCCCTCCCCAGCTTCCCTGGACAACCAAGGCCTGAACTACACCTAGCTGCAGGAAGCACCCAACCTCAGGGCATTCTAACCCAAATTCCTCCTGGATCTTTATTCATCCACCCATACAGATAAGAAATAATAGCCCCAGCCGGGCACAGTGGCTCCTTGTAATCCTAGCTACTCAGAAGGCTCAGGACTGAGTCCAGGCAGGAAAGCCTATGAGACTTTAACCTCCAACTAAGCAAAAAGCTAGATATGGAGGTATGCTTCCAATGGTAGAGTGCTAGCCTTGAGTGGAAAAAGGCAGGTGAGAGTGTGAGGTCCTGAATTTAAGCCCTAATACTGGCGCATGTGTGTGTACATGCATGTGCGCATGCGCACACACATGATATGTCCTAATGCTCATTTATGAAGACTATGAATTATTTTAACAGATTGCTCTGGAGCTATTAAAAGTATCATTTGTTGCAAAAACTGGGAGCAAAGTTGCATTCAAGCCTGTGAATGAAAGTATCATTTTACATGTTTCATCCCATCTTGTGTAGTATGACTGTACAGGATCATGTCTAATTAAAAACCTTGGCCCTCCTCTTCCCCAGGGAGGCTCTTCCTCCCCCTGGGACAGTCCCTCACCTCTACCCCCACCTCACTCCATACCCCCCAACAATGGGAAATCTTGGCCTTATTGAATAAATGTATTATTTGCAAGCAGCATCAAATCATTAAGATGCAAGTGTGAGGAGTAAGAAGTAGCCTTGCCCCCAGCCACGGCTTACCTAGTGAGTGTCAAGAAATCAGACTTCAGCCAGGCGCTGGTGTCCCACACCTATAACTATTCAGGAGGCTGAGGTGTGAGGATCACAGTTTAAAGGCAGCCTGGGCAGGAAATCCCGTGAGACTTATCTCCAAATAACCACCAGAAAACCAGAAGTATTGCTGTGGCTCAAGTGGTAGAGCGCTGGCCTTAAGCTGAAGAGCTGAGGGACAGTGCCCAGGCCCAGAGTTCAAGCCCCATGACTGACCCAAAAAATAAAAAAATAAACTAAACTAAGACACAATGCCAGGCCCTAAGTTCAAGCCCCAATATTGGCAATAAAATTAAAACAAAAAAGCAATAGACAAGAATATCAGATCTGAGACATCAGAAATTACTAAAGTATTTATTGAAGCTCTGGGAATCTAGCTCTTTATAATGGAATATCTTCTTTCTGCTAAGAATTACAATTTTAGGTAATTGAATGTTTTCTGTGAGGTTTACACATACTTGTCACAATGTTGGAAAGACAATCAGAACTTTGCCTGTTTATGTTTTGATATTACCACACCTTCACTGCCTAAGAATGGAGTCCAGAGCTCTTCCCTGCTTTCCTAAAGGGAAATGCATTTCCAGGCCATCTGTGTCTCTAAAGGGAAGTACATTTCCAGGTCATCTGTGTCTCTAGCCATCTCTATTCCTATATAGTTTGACATGTAGTTAGGGCATATAGTTTGGGCATAAGTAGGAAACCAGAAAGACAAATTAGTGCATTATTGATATGAAAATACATCGGCAAATCTGTTGAATAAGATGAATTCCAACTTCAGAAGATGTTGCTGTGATAGTACCATCAGAAGACTTAAGGCTAGGCACTGGTGGCGCACACCTGTAATCCTAGCTACTCAGGAGGCTGAGATCTGAGGTTGTAGGTTCGAAGCCAGCTATGACAGGAAAGGATGTGAGACTACTCAAAAAGCTGGCCGTGGTCCTTATGGCTCTAGTGGTAGAGTGCTAGCCTTGAGCAAAGAAGCTCAGAAACAGCACACAGACACACAAATACAATCTAAGGAAGGCCTGGCGTAGGATATATTCTAGAGTCCCTGGCTTCAGAAAAAAACAAGGATTCCCAAAACTCCTTAGAGCTGGTGTCCAGTCAAGGCTAAGACCAGCTTCATAAAACATACTAGAAAACACTGATGATTGTAATCCTAGCTACTGGGGAGGCGGAGATCTGAGAATTTCAATTCAAAGCCAGCCCAGGCCAGAAAGTCTGTGATTACCTCCAGTCAACCAGCAAAATGCAAGAGGTAGAGGTGTGGCTCAAGTGGTGTGTGCTAGCCCTGAGCAGGAAAAGCTACTGGACAGTGCAAACATCAGAATGAATCATTATCAAAGAGGGAAAAAGTTTCCTTAAACAAAATTTTGAAGGAATCCATGCATCCTGAAGTGGTCCATGGGGGACTCGAAAATGTCTTGGTCCCAAACTGTAAACACCAGATTCTGTTGAGAGTAGACACATTTATCCAAGGATTTCCTGTTGTCAATTAGATGAAGGTGTGAAACTTAGAAAAACCCTCTGTGCTACTTGAACCATGTCACCATTTCTTGTCTTTTTTTTAATAGCATTTTTGCATTTAAATTATTGTTTTCATTTGTATTGTTAACACAATATATCAGAACTGGAATTTCTTTCCCTCATCTGAATATAACATGAAATTTAAAGAGTATTGTGATTTTAAGCACTTTAACATATCAGACAAACCGACGTGGGTTTTTCAGGGTTTGGAGTACATTTCAATATGACTTTTCATGCTTTGTTCTTTACAAATAAAACTGTGGGGTTGATACTTAAGTGTTGCTTCATTATTGGGGAATCTGTTTCACAGGGCTTTAAAAAAAAAAAAGTCTTTGGGCCGGCTGCTGGAGACTTTTTATCTCCAATAAACTACTCCAAAAAAAAGAGCTGGAAGGGGCACTGTGGCTCAAGTGGTGAAACACTAGCCTTAAGCACAGAGAAGCTCAGAGACAGAGCCCAGAACCCGCCAACAAGTAAAAATGAGTAAAAAGTCTTTGGGAAACAGAGATCATATCCAAACCATTATATAGTTTTAAAAAGCCCTACCAGGGGCTGGGAATGTGGCTTGGTGGTAGAGTGCTTGCTTAGCATGCACAAAGCCCTGGGTTCCATTCCTCAGTACCACATACATAGGAAAAGCCGTTAAGTGGTGGCTGTGGCTCAAGTGGTAGAGTGCTAGTCTTGAGAAAAAGAAGCTCAGGGACAGTGCCCAGGCCCTGAGTTCAAGCCCCAGGACTTGGGGGGGGGGGTAAGGGGGAATCCCTACCAGGCAACTGGTTATCCAGGAGTAAGAAAAGATGAACCCTAGCTGGGCACCGATGTCTCACACCTGAAATCCTAGCTACTCAGGAGGCTGAGATCTGAGGATCACAGTTCAAAGCCAGCCTGGGCAGGAAAGTCTGTGAGACTCTTATCTCCAATTAACCACCAGAAAACCAGAAGTGGGAAGGCCATGAGACTCAGTATCTCCAATTAAACACCAAAAAGCTGGAAGTAGAGCTGTGGCTCATAGTAGAGCACTAATTTTTTTGTTTACTTTTTTGTCAGACATGGGGCTTGAACTCTGGGCCTGGGCGCTGTCCCTGAGCTCTTCAGCTCAAGGCTACACTCTAACACTTGAGCCACAGAGCCACTTCTTAGAGCACTAATCTCAAGTGGGAGGAAAAAAAGGCTCAGAGACAGTACCCAGAGTTCAAGCTGTAGACACACACACACACACACCAAAAGAAGAAGAAAAACAACAGCAAAGAGAAAAACAGGGAAAGGAAGGTAGCAAGCATTGGAAAGTCAAAGTGTGGCTCAAGGTGTAGAGTACCAATCTTGAGTAAAAAGGCCTACCTAGATGAGGCCCTGAGTTCAAGCCTGAGTACCAACAGAAAAAGAGAAAAACAAGGAAATAAAAGAATTTTAGGGCAGGCACCAGTGGATCATTCCTGTAATCCTAGCTACTCAGGAGGCTGAGATCTGAGGATCATGGTTCAAAGACAGCCCAGGTAGGAAAGTCTGTGAGACTCTTATCTCCAATTAACCACCAGAAAACCAGAAGTGGCACTAACAGAATTTTAGTTACTATATGGATGTAGCATGCTCCATTTGACATTTAGATTTTTCCTAATTCTGTACCTTATTGCTGCTATGATGTAAACTATTCGGCCATTCTGATGGTTCACTATTGTGAACAAACTACAATGAATAAGCATTCCTGTCTTCTGAGAAATTACTTTGTAGGTCAAAGGCAAATGTTGACAGTTGTCTGATTCAGCCTAATTTTTTTATAATTCTTTTGCTTATCCTGATAGGCATCATAGTTTTATTAAAAATAGATGCTCTAACCTAGATGGAGCAATTAATCTGGACTGCAAAGCCTAAAATAAGTCACTCAAAATTAGAGCTGACAAGTACATCAGTTCTGTCCCACAATACATCATTTGCTTCCTAATAACCTACGTTCTTAAATGCCTCAAAACTTTTAGATTCTTCAGTAACATCCTGATCAAAAATAGCCAGCAGGGGCTGGGAATATGGTTTAGTGGTAGTGTGCTTTCCTAGCATGCATGAACCCATGGATTTGATTACCCAGTACCACATAAACAGAAAAAGCCAGAAGTGGCTCTGTGGCTCAAGTGGTAGAGTGGTAGCCTTGAGCAAAAGAAGCTCAGGGACAGTGCTCAAGCCCTGAGTTCAAGCCCCAGGAC
>NW_012267383.1:1126702-1130049 GCF_000151885.1 Dipodomys ordii
AGGAAAGTCTGTGAGACTCTTATCTCCAATTAACCACCAGAAAACCAGAAGTAGTGCTGTGGCTCAAGTGGTAGAGCGCTAGCCTTGAGCTGAATTGCTGAGGGACAGCGCCCAGGCCCAGGGATCAAGCCCCATCACTGACAAAAATCAAAAAACAAAACAAAGAACAGGGAAAAGGAGGGAGAAGAGAGAAGGTGAAAGGGAGGAGGGAGAGGGAGAAGGAGGAGGGAAGAAGAAAAAAGTGAGGAGGAGAGCTTGCATTTTTAATCTAGGTTTTTGTTGCTGTTGTTGGTCGGGGCTTGAACTCAGGGCCTGGGCACTGTTTCTGAGCTTTGTCGCTCAGGCTAGTGCTCTATTACTTTGAGCCACAGCTCCACTTCTGGTTTTCTGGTGGTTAACTGGAGATATAAGTCTCTTTGACTTTCCTGCCCTGGCTGGCTTTGAACCAAGATCCTCAGATCTTAGCCTCCCGAGTAGCTAGGATTACAGGTGTGAGCCACTGGTGCTGGCACAACTAGTTTCTTAGATTGTTGTGTAGTATCCTATTCTGACTCTTAAAACTCTTTCCTGCCCGGTGCCAGTGGCTCATACCTATAATCCTAGCTACTCAGGAGGCTGAGATATGAGGATCACAGTTCAAAGCCAGCAGGGGCAGGAGAGTCCATGAGACTCTTTTCTCTAATTAACCACCAGAAAACCAGAAGGGGGATTGTGGCTCAAGTGGTAGAGCACTTGCCTTGAGCTGAAGAGCTCAGTGACAGCGGCTAGGCCCAGAGTTCAAACCCCACAACTGACAAAAATAAAATAAAAAACACTTTCCTGAAAACTCCTTGCCCTGCTGGCCATTAATCCTGAACTAATGTATTACAGCCACACTCATCCTAACCAAGCCTCCAGGTCCACTGGCCACCTGCCTTAGGCTAGTTTTCTGAATCCAAGTAAACAGCCAGACTTGCTATTTCCCCTCTGACCTAACTACCAAGTCTCTTCCCAACAGGCTGAAATAAACTGTTTTGATAGTAATTCAGAAAGTCACCTTTTAACATTGCTCTCTTTTTTGCCAATACAGTGGACTAATTCAGGGTGTAGGTGTGCTTGACTTGTTTAACTTGGCTAGCACTCTACCACTTGAGCCAGCTTTGGCTGGTTAATTGGAGATGGACTCTTGGGACATTTCTACCCAGGCTGGCTTCAAATCTCAATCCTCCAGATCTTCGTCTCTTGAGTAACTAGGATTACAGGTATGAGCCACAAGTTGCAGTAGCTGTCAACATTACTAAACATGACTATTTCTTCTTCTGAATTATTTTTGTAATCTTTCCCAATATTATACACACACACACACACACACACACACACACATTGGTACTGGGGTTTATATTTAGGGCCTTGAATTCTCACAGCTTTTTCCACTCAAAGCTGGTGCTCCAGCACTTGAGCCACACCTCTACTTCTGGATTTTTGCTGGCTAATTGGAAATAACAGTCATGCATTTTCTTGCATGGGCTGCCTTTGAATCACAACCTTCAGATCTCAGCCTCCTGAGTAGGATTATAGGCTAGAGCCATGCCCACCTTTTTTTTTTAATATATATTTTTATTATTAAGATACTGTACAGAGGGGTTATATTTACATGAGTAAGGTAGTGAGTATATTTCCTGTTGAGCATTGTTACCCCTTCCTTTGTTTTTCCCCTACATCTTTTTGTTTTTTAACATGAATTTTTTTAATTCTATACTTCAAATCATCTTAAGCAGTTAATTCTCCATTTGCTCTAATATGTAAATATTTTCTGTTTCTAATTTCTGGTGTTATTTTTGGCTGGGAGGGATTAAACCAGGGCCTCTTGAAGGCTGGGCCAAGTGCTTACCATTGAACTAACTTCTGGTACTTTCTATTGCATAGAATTGTTTCACTTTTTTTTTTTTTTTGGTTGTTTGTGGGAGGCTTGAACTCAAGGCCTGGGTGCTTCTCTGAGCTCTTTCACTCAAGGCTAGCACTCTACCACTTTGAGCCACAGGGCCACTTCTGGTTTTTGAGTTGTTGGCTGGCTTCAACCACAACCTTAGATCTCAGCCTCCTAAGTAGCTAGGATTACAGGTGTGAGCCACTGGCACCTGACAGAAATGTTTCACTTTTGGCTAAACACACACATACCTAATGTTTAGCTTTCAATTATTTATAAAAGTAGTTTTTAGAATCCGGGCCCAAAGTGCAGTAGTCCCAAGTTAGGTCTGCCCACTTGTCCCCTTACACCAAATAAACATGGTGAAGAGAACAGGAAAGGAGATATGGCAGCCATGGGAAGACAGCACTGCAGTGCATCTTCAGCCATCTTCCTGGCATAGACATGGGCTTTAGTTTTAAATAGACAAATAAATAAATTAGGGGATGGGGCAAAAGCATACATAACAGTTAAAACAGTCCTCATGCTGAGTACCGGGGGCTCACACCTGTAATCCTAGCTACTCAGGAGGCTGAGACCTGAGGATCACAGTTTGAAGCTAGCCTCTGGCAGGAAAGACATTGAGATGTATCTACAATTAACCACCAAAAGGCTGGAAATGGAGCTGTCACTCAAAGTGGTAGAGCTCTAGCTTTGAAAAGCTCAGGGACAGCACCCAGGCTCTGAGTTCAAACCCCAGTGCGTACGCGCACACACATGCACACGCGCGCGCGCACACACACACACACACACACACACTAGTCCTAGTTCAGGGACAGCCCCCAGGCTCTGAGTTCAAACCCCAACGCACGCGCGCATGCGCGCGCACACACACGCACACTAGTCCTAGTTCCAAGCAGCCTGGTCTGGCTCTCCCAGTTCGGGCTCTGGGGAGCTTCTTAACAGCTGTCATCACTTGAGAGGAGCAAGCTAGTTTCTCTAGGGTGATCTGTGCTGCCTCAGCCTTCACTGGGGAATGGGGAGGGGTAGCCTGTGCTTTTAGCTTCTCTTCATTGGGGCCTTCAATCACAGGGTAATAAGAAGGTACTGCCCGTCTGAGCAGCAGTTTCTCCTTTGTCACAAGATGCTTACCCATAAATTTGCCCATCTTGGAATGCTACGGTGGCTGGGGATAGGGGGAGAAGGAAGCAAGTGGGAGGGACTCTGAGGGAAGGACCTACAAACAAAATGGAGGCTTGCATCCTGCCTTCAATTAATTGAGGGGCCAAAGTTAATAGTCAATGCTTTTCAGCCAAAGAAGCTGTGTGTGTGTTTGTTTGTTTTGTTTTTTGGGGTCCGGTCGTGGGCCTGAACTCTGGGCCTGGGCGCTGTCCCTCAGCTCTTCAGCTCAAGGCTAGCGCTCTACCACTGGAGCCACAGCGCCACTTCCGGCTTTTTTCTT
>NW_012267383.1:1130099-1147434 GCF_000151885.1 Dipodomys ordii
CGCCACTTCCGGCTTTTTTCTTTTTTTGCTATGTGGTGCTGAGGAATAGAACCCAGGGCCTCAGGCATGCAAGGCAAGCGCTCTACCACTGAGCCACCTTCCCAGCCGTGTGTGTGTGTGTGTGCGCGCGCGCGCGCGCGTGTGCACACGCACACACACGTGTGCACGCCAATACCAAACTCAGAGCCTGGGCACAGTCCCTTAGCTTTTTCACTCAAGGCTGGCACTTGAGCCACAATTCCACTTTCAACATTTTTGGTGGTGAATTGGAGATAAGTCACAGATTTCCTGTCTAAAATCTTCTGATCTCAGCCTCCTGAGGAGTTAGAATTACAGGCATGAGCCACAGCCAGGCCCTGAATAATCTTACCTTCTTATAAGAATTAGTGGACCCTCAGAGTTTTTTTTTAATAACTTTTTGTTTTTTTTTGTTTTGTTTTGTTTTTTTGTTTTGGGGCCTGAACTCTGGGCCTGGGCACTGTCCCTCAGCTCTTCAGCTGAAGGCTAGCACTCTACCACTTGAGCCACAGCGCCACTTCCGGCTTTTTTCTTTTTGATTATGTGGTGCTGAGGAATCAAACCCAGGGCCTCAGGCATGCAAGGCAAGCGCTCTACCACTGAGCCACCTTCCCAGCCCTGGACCCTCAAACTTTAGACTAGAAAAATGTCAGCCACACAGTAAGAGTACAAGAATGTTAACACCCCTCTTTTTAAAAATTTTTTTTTAAAAATCCCACCTCAGGGGCTGAGAAGGTGGTGGCTCAGTGGTAGAGCGCTTGCCTTGCATGCATGAGGCCCTGGGTTTGATTCCTCAGCAACATATAAGCAGAAAAAGCCAGAAGTGGCGCTGTGGCTCAAGTGGTAGAGCGCTAGCCTTGAGCTGAAGAGCTGAGGGACAGCACCCAGGCCCAGAGTTCAGGCCTCACGACTGACAAAAAAAAAAAAAAATCCCACCTCCCTGTAAACTCTCACCTTGACCAGCCCCATGAAGTCATTCTTTTTTCCTCCTCCCACTCAGCACCTCTGTGATTTGTCAAAGAGCTTATTCACCTTTGGACAGCCTTATCCCTCTTAGAATCCAGACAGCTCTCAAGTTTTCCTCAGAGATAAGCACTAGTGACTCACTCCTGGCAAGTCAGGAAGCTGAGATCTGAAGATCACAGTTCCAAGCCAGCCTGGGCAGAAAAGCCCATGAGACTCTTATGAGCAACTAGCAAAAAGCCAGAAGTGGAGGTGTGGCTCAAGTGGTAGGGACCAACTTTGAGTGAAAAAGCTAAGGGACAGTACCCAAGCCTTGAGTTCAAGTCCAGTACTAACTTAAAAAAAAAAAAAGAAGCTGGGCGCCGGTGGCTCACGCCTGTAATCCTAGCTACTCAGGAGGCTGAGATCTGAGGATCATGGTTCAAAGCCAGACCGGGCAGGAAAGTCCGTGAGACTCTTATCTCCAATAAACTACTAGAAAACCGGAAGTGGCCCTGTAGCTCATTCGCCTTGAGCTGAAGAGCGCAGGGACAGTGCCCAGGCCCAGAGTTCAAGCCCCACAACTGACAAAAAAAAAAAAAAGATATTTTCTGGAAAAATACACCCAACTGTCCACCCATGCAGACAGACAAAGAACTCTGACACAACACCAAGCCTTTAAGTCCTAGCTACTCAGGAGGCTGAGGTTTGAGGATCACAGTTCGAAGCTACTCTGGGCAGGAAAGTCTCTGAGACTCTCATCTCCAATTAATCACCAAAGAGTTGGAAGTAGCATTGTGGCTCAAGTAGTAGAGCGCTAGCCTTGAGCAATAAAGCTCAGGGACAGTGCCCAGGCCCTGAGTTCAAGCCCTCGGACAGGTATAAAAAATAAAATAAAACTCTTGACATAAATAAAACTCTTGACATAAACCACCTGTCTGTCTGTTTACTTACCATGGTGAGGGACCCAACTCAGGACCCATGGTTGGCAAGTATTCTATCATTGATACCATGTTTAAATTTTTTTTTTCATTTGCTCACTTGTCCTTTTTTTTTCCCATCCTGGGACTTGAACTCAGAACCAGGGCACTACTCTCCTTCAGATTTTTCACTCAAGGGTAGGTTCTAGTAAAACCACACCTCCACTTCTGGCATTTGGCTAGTTAATTGGAGCTAAGAGTCTCTCAGGTTTGAGCTGACTTCAAATGTGAGATTCTAACCATGTGCTGGTTGCTCATGCTTGCAATTCTAGTTACTTAAGAAGCTGAGCTCTGAGGATTGCAGCTCAAAGCCAGACCAGGCAGGAAAATCCATGAGATTCTTATCTCCAATTAACCACCAAGGGCTGGGAAGGTGGCTCAGCAGTAGAGTGCTTGCCTTGCATGCATGAGACCCTGGGTTCGATTCCTCAGCACCACATAAACAGAAAAGGCTGGAGTGGTCCTGTAGCTCAAATGGCAGAGTGCTAGCCTTGAGCTGAAATGCTGAGGGACAGCACCCAGGCCCAGAGTTCAAGCCCATGACCGACAAAAAATAAATAAATAAAACAAAATCCATGCCTCCCAATTGCTTCAAAGCAGCAAAGCACATAGCACACATCTCAGGAAAGTCCCTGCGTGGAGTGAAGCTTACTGAGGGGTCAAAGTCCAAAGCCAGCTCAGTGGATGGGGCACCTCTGGGTTTCAAATTCCACCTCTCAGGCTCCTTCCAGGATGGATTTATGACCAATTCCAATCCTAACAGGGAAGGGCAAATGGCAGGTCCAAGGCAAGAGGAAGTGGGGATGGTTTACAAAGGAAAGCAGAAGGCTACCATGAAGTGAAACTTCTAAATCAGGTGTCAGTAGGTCACGCTTTTAATTCTAGATACTCAGGAGGCTGATCTCTGAGGATCATAGTTCAAAGCCAGCCCAGGCAGAAAAGTCTGTGAGAGTAATCTCTAATTGACCACCAAAAAACCCCAGAAGTGGCACGGTGGCTCAAGTGGAAGAGATCTATCCTTGAGCACAAAAGCTCAGGGAACAGAGCTCAGGCTCTGAGTTTAAGCCCCAGAACCAGACCAGCGAAAAGGAGAAAGAGAAAGGGGGAGAAAAGAAAGGAAAAAAGGAAGGAAGGAAGGAAGGAGCTGGGTGCTAGTGGCTCATGCTTGTAATCCTAGCTACTCTGGAGGCTGAGATCCGAGGACTACAGTTCAAAGCCAGCCTGGGCAAGGAAAGTCTGTGAAGCTCCAATAAACCATCAGAAAACTGGAAGTGGCTCTGTGGCTCAAGTGTAAAGAGTTTGCTCGCCTTGAGCTGAAGAGCTTAGGGACAGCACCCAGACCCAGAGTTCAAGCCCCATGACCAAAAAGAAAGAGGGCTGGGAAGTGGCTCAGTGGTAGAGTGCTTGCCTTGCATGCATGAGGCAATGGGTTCCTCAGTACCACATAAGCAGATAAAGCCAGAAGTGGCACTGTGGCTCAAATGGTAGTACACTAGCCTTGAGCTGAAGAGCTGAGAGGGACAGCACCCAGGCAGAGTTCAGGCCCCACAACCGACAAAGCAAGAAAACAAGAAAAGAAACTAATAGCTAACATACATGCATGTGATTGATTTATCTTATGTGTCTCCTGTTCCACCAGCCCTAGCTGCTACCTCCTACCTTCATTATTATCTACTCAGCTGGGTAAATGGCAGTGAGAAAAACAGTGGAAATAAAGGGGAAGAGCCTGGGGACTGGCCACTATCAATCACTTCTTGGGGTTCTGGGGGTTTTGCTTTGTTTTTTTCTGCCAGTCCCAGGGTTTGAATAGAGGCCTCAGCCTGCTTGATTGGTGCTCTACCATTTGAGGCCACACCCTGACTTCCAAGAATTTTGCTGGTTAATTGGAGATGAGTGTCTAGAACTTCCCTGCCAAGGCTGGCTTGGAACCCTGATCCTCAGATCTCAGCTTCCTGAGTAATTAGGATTATAGAGATGAGCACCAGCACCTGGCTATCTAGCCCTCTTGATAGAACAAAAATTAGATCTCACTTTCTAGGCATCTCTTTGGAGATTTGTTAGTTTGAGATTGGGCCAATTTTGAAGAAATACACCAAGGAGTTCGGAGAAATCCTTGAGGGGCTGGGAGCACGGGAGAGCAGAGCATGGAGACACAATTTGTCAAGTGAGGTAGGACCAAGGGCCCTCTTGTGACTTCCTGTAATGAGCTTAATGAATACATCTGTACCTGCCTGGTCAGCTTCCCTGAGCCAGGCCCAGAGCTGTGACTTACATGAAAATTGATACACTATACACTACCTGGCACCGGCACTCACACCTGTCATCCTAGCTCCTCAAGAGGCTGAGATCTGAGGATCATGGTTTAAGGCCAGCCTAGGCAGGAATGTCCATGAGATTCAGCTCCGATTCACTACCAAAAAGCTGGAAGTGGTGCTGTGGCTCAAAGTGGTAGAGCACTAGCCTTGAGCACAAAAGCTCAAAGACAGTGCAAAGGCCCTGAGTTCAAGCCCCAGGACTGACCAGCACAAATACACAAAAATAAAGACTATATGCTTCTCCTTAAGGACTACAAGGAAAGAATGATTTCAGCTCAGTCATGGGGGGAGGGGGAGGCGGGGAGAGGGGCAAACTATCCAAGGGACTTTCCAAGAGATGAGTTATGTCCCTGGAGGTGTTCCTGCTGCCAGCCTGGAGAGGGAGGGAGGAGCAGAGGCCCTTGGAAAGCTCTAGAGACTTTGTATTGGAAAGGCTGTAATTTGGTTGGGAAGGGACTCCCCCTCACCCACGTACCACTGCCCCAAGGACTTGGAAAGCCTTTCAATTGACTGATTTATTTATTTATGTTGCCAGTTCCAGGGCTTAAACTCAGGGTCAGAGCATTGTCTCTGAGGTTGTTTTTTGTTTTTTTTCCTCAAGACTAGAACTCTCCCACTTGAGCCACAGCTCCACTTGTGGGGTTTTTTGGTGGTTATTTAGAGATAAGAGTCTCAGACTTCCCTGCCCAGGCTAGCCTCAAACTGCAATTGTCAAATCTCAGCCTCCGTAGCTAGGCTGTCAGGTGTGAGCAACTGGCACCCAGCTAATTGTGGTCTTATTTATTTTTATTGATTTTTTGTGCTGGTCCAGGGTTCTGATATTTGTTCAGTAAAACTCATAGTCCTAATTATGGTCTTCAGCATTTTCTTTTTGAAAAAAAAAACAACCTTTGGTTCCCATTTTTTGGAGTTCAATAAATATTATTTTATATGATCAGAGGAGCATTGTCTTGATAATATATAGGATTTTTTTTTTGGTGCTGATATTGGAATTTGAACTCAGAGCCTTGCTAAAGGTTGGCACTTTGCCACTTGAGCCACATCTTCATGTTTGCTGTTCATTGGAGATGAGAGTTTGGAGAACTTTCCTGCTTCAAACAGTGATCCTCAGCTTCTTGAGTAGTTAGGATTACAGGTATGAGCCTCCAGTGTTGGGAGTTTTGTTTTAAATTATTATTATGAAGGTGTTGTACAATGAGGTTACAATTTCACAAGTCAGGTAAAGAGTTCCTTTCTTTTTTTATTTAAGCGGATTGTGGGGTTTGAACTCAGGGCCAACACTGTCCCTGAGCTCTTTTGCTCAAGGCCAGTGCTCTACCATTTGAGCACCACTTCCAGTTTTCTGGTAGCTAATTGGAGTTGATTTTCACACCCGCCCAGACTGGCATTTAACTATGATCCTCAGATCTCAGCCTCCTGAGTAGCGCAGATTACAGGTATGAGCCACTGGCATCTGACTCATGAAACTCTTATCTCCAATGAACCATCCCAAAGTTGGAAACAGAGCTATGGCTATAGTGGTAGAGCACTAGCCTTGAGCAGAAAAGCTCAAGGGCAGTGCCCAGGCCCAGAGTTCAAACCTCATAATGAACCTCCTCCACCCCCCTCCCTCCCCCCCAAATAAAAAAGAGCTTGCTACAAGCCTCCAGGTCTGGGTTTCACTGTGGTACCGTTCAGGCAGCCCCTAAGATGGTCACTAATGAGGCCTCCCAACCTGCTGGCTTGGTGCCTTCGGGTACTGAGAAACAGAACCACTGCGGGAGTGATGGGTGTGAGCTGGGCTTAAGCCACACTAAACCTGGGGCCTCCCTCTTTGGGGTCTCGGCTGTCCTGGCTGTCCTCCTGGGAGGAGAGCCACAGGACAAGACCTGCTCCACACCTGCGACTCTTTGGAGAGGGTTTGGGCACGGGGGTGTCCCACCGAGCCGCGGTCACCCCACCACCTGGCAGTGCCCGGCGGGGCCCAGTCCTGGGGCCCTGGCCCTCTGGAGCCGAGACGATCACACAGCCACAGATAAGCAATGGCACCTGTGGAGCCCGCCACCCGCACACCACGCTCAACCCCCTGAAATGCCAAAGCCGGTGTCCTCCCCCTCCGGGCCCTGTCGGCGTCGCTCAGGCTGTCACTTTCCGCATCTCCGCGGTAACTCCCGGAGAAACGGAAGAGGAGGAGATCTCTTGACGACCTGCAGGGCTACGGCGTCCGGGCCCAGGGTCCGGAGGTGCCCGAAGCGCTGCTAGGAGGAACCCCAGCCGCTCGTCTCTACCCCGCCCACCGAGGGCAGGCCACGCCCTTCTGCGGGCCGCCTCCGCCCCGCCCCCTGCACGCGGGCCACGCCCGCCGCCGGCGGCGCGTGCGCACTAGCGCTCTCAGGCGCGCGCTCGTGCACCGCCCTCGCCGACTCCGGAGCAGGCGGGGTGGAGTCTTTCCACTCGCTCCGGCCACGCGGCTGTGGCTTTTCTCAATGAAAAGGAGGCCGGGCGGGCTTCCGGTGTGAGGCTGAGCGATCCGGACGCCGATGCTCCACCTCGACTGCCGCACCAGCCTGCAGTCCCCGCAAAAAACCCAAAAGGGTGGGAGGGAGGAGAAAGAGACAAACCCGAGGCCGGCCCCAGGGCCTCGAGCCCGGCCTCCCGGCCACTGTGATTCCGCCCCACACCCCAGGGCGACGGCGTCCCTCCCCGCCCTCCGCCCTCCCCATCGCAGTGTGAGGCCCCGGACTCAGGACCCCGGCCGCTCTGCCGAGAGCAAGAAAAGCCTGAATGCCGCGTGCCGGTGCCACACCGAAATCCCAGCCACTCCGCAGGCTGGGATCCGCGGATCCAGATCCGAGCCAGCACGGGCAGGAGAGTCAGGGAGGCTGTGTGTGTGTGTGTGTGTGTGTGTGTGATCCGAGGATCCAGATCAGAGCCAGCACAGGCAGGAGAGTCAGGGAGGCTGTGTGTGTGTGTGATCTGAGGATCCAGATCTGAGCCAGCACGGGCAGGAGAGTCAGAGGCGCTGTGTGTGTGTGTGTGTGTGTGTGTGTGTGAGTGATCCGAGGATCCAGATCTGAGCCAGCACGAGCAGGAGAGTTAGGGAGGCTGTGTGTGTGTGTGTGCAGGAAAGTCAGGGAGGTCGTGTGTGTGTGTGTGTGTATGTGTGTGATCCGTGGATCCAGATCCGAGCCAGCACGGGCAGGAGAGTCAGGGAGGCTGTGTGTATGTGTGTGTGTGATCCGAGGATCCAGATCCAAGCCAGCACCGGCAGTAGAGTCAGGAAGGCTCTGTGTGTGTGTGTGTGTGTGTGTGAGATCCGAGGATCCAGATCAGAGCCAGCACAGGCAGGAGAGTCAGGGAGGCTGTGTGTGCGTGCGTGTATGTACAGGAAAGTCAGGGAGGCTGTGTGTGTGTGCATGCGTGTGTGCAAGAAAGTCAGGGAGACTGTGTGTATGCGTGTGTGGGTGCAGGAAAGTCAGGGAGGCTGTGTGTGTGCGTGTGTGCGCAGGAAAGTCAGGCTGTGTGTGTGTGTATGTGTGCAGGAAAGTCAAAGAGGCCGTGTGTGTGTGTGTGTGTGTGTGTGTGTGTGTGTGTGTGCTTGTGCCAGCCCTGGGTTTTGAACTCAGGGCCTGGGTGCCGTCCCTGAGCTCGTTTTGCTCCAGGCTAGCACAGCACTGCGTCTGGCCTTTTCTGTGAGAAATCGGACTCTGAGCTCGGCCTCCTGAGTAGCTAGGATACAGGTGTGAGCCACTGGTGCTCACCTATTTAAAATTAAAATAAAATTCTGTGCCATTCCCTTACAACTCAGTGCCTGGGTACTGAACCTAAGCTTTTGTGCTCAAGCCTAGTGAGCCACAGGTCCACTCCTGAGTTTTTTTTTTTTTTTTTTTAGTTAATTGGAGACAAGAGTCTGGACTTTAATGTCCAGGCTGACTTTGAACTGTGATCTTCAGATCTCAGCCTCCTCAGTAGCTAGGATGACAGGTGTGAGCCACCAGCGCTTGGCTATTTCAATATTTTTTGTTCTCAACCCAATATGAAAAATTGTCAAACCTGTAAGTTAGGGTATACTCAATAGGAAATCAAAATTTTGGCGGGTGGGTAAGACCTTGCTGTGTAGCTCAGGCTGGCCTCCAACTCAGGATACTGCTGGGTGCTGGGATTACAGATGTGCACCACCATGACTTGCGTAATTCATTCTTTTTTTCCCGGTCATGGGGCTTTAACTCTGAACCTGGGGTCTGTCCCTGAGCTCTTCAGCTCAAGGTGAGCTCTCTACCACTTGAGCCACAGCACCACTAATAGTTTTGTAGTGGCTGATTGGAGATAAGAGTCACATGGACTTTCCTTCCCAGGCTGGCAATCATCAAATCTCAGTCTCCTGAGTAGCTAGGATTGAGCCACTGGTGCCCAGCTCATTTTTTTTCCCCCTAAAAAGCCCAGTGGTGTTGGGGCTCAAGGGGCCGAGCCTTAAGCAAAAGCAATTCAGGGATAGCAACAAGTTCCTAGTTCCTGAGTGAGGTTAAGCTCTAGGACCAGCACCAAAAGAAAAAAAGGACAAGCGGGAAGCCAACGCAGCAGGGACATTCATAAGACAATATATTGGAAATGATCTGTACAACTTGGAGGAAATGAGGGAAGTAGAAAAATGAGGAAGGGGTAACAAGTTCAACAAGAAATGTACTTACTACCTTACTTATGTAACTGTAACCCCTTACACATCACCCTAACAATGAAAAAAATTTAAATTTTTTTAAAAATCAAAAAGAGCTGGGTGCTAGCGGTTCACACCTGTAATCCTAGCCACTCAGGAGGCTGAGATCTGAGGATTGAGGTTCAAAGCCAGCTGGGGTAGGAAAGTTCACGAGAAAATTGGAAGTAGTGCTGTGGCTCAAAGTGGTAGAGCATGAGCCTTGAGCACAACTGCTCAGGGACAGTGCCCAGAGACGGAGGTCAAGCCTCATGATCAGCCAAAAAAGAAAAAGGTTTTACAGTGGCTGACTGAACTTTAGAGTTCTCATAACTGAAGTCAGTACCTAATAATTCAGAGGAACACCTACTTTCAGTCAGTATCTATTATGTCTCAACTTGCCCTCAATTTAAGCCATTTAGAGTTGTTTGCCATTTAAAATAATAAATACTGGTTATCACTCATAATAATTGGTACAGCATTTAAAACAAAGATGTTGAGAAGAAGCCGAGTGTACCTGAAACACTGCTAAGCCAGGACTGCACAACTTTTATTTAGGTCATAATGGCAGAGTTTTCAGCTTTAGAGATTTCAATAGAGCAGCAGAGGCTGTTACTCAGGGTAACAGTGACCAAACCTCTATGAAACTAGTATGCTAGCTAGACGTCCTTTTGTAGTTTTACAGTAAGAAATATAATGCTTCTGGAAGCCAGTGGCTCATGCCTATAATCCTAGCTACTCACGAGGCTGAGGTCTGAGTATTGAGGTTGGAAGCCAGCCTGGGCAGGAAAGTCTGTGAGACTCTCATCTCCAATTAACAACCAGAAAACCAGAAGTGGAACTGTGGCTCAAAGTAGAAGAGTGCTAGCCTTGAGCAAAAAAGCTCAGGGACAGCACATTGGCTGTGAGTTCAAGCTCCATGACTAATTAAAAAAAAGAATAAATGTGGAGATGTGGCTCAAGTGGTAGAGCACCAGTCCTTTTTTTTTTCTTTTTTGCCAATCCTGGGGCTTGAACTCTGGGCCTGGGCACTGTCCCTTAGCTCTTTAGCTCAAGGCAAGTGCTCTACCACTTGAGCATAGTCCCACTTCTGGTTTTCTAGGGTTTAATTGGAGATAAGAGTCTCAGGGACTTTCTTGTCCAGGCTGGCTTTGAACCACAATCCTCAGATCTCAGCCTCCTGAGTAGCTAGGATTACAGGTGTGAGCCGCTGGCATCTGGCCTGAGTTTTTTTTTTTTTTTTTTTTTTTGCAAAAAACAAAACAAAACAAAAAAAAATCCAGCACTCTCCTACCCCTCAAGCCAGCACCACTTCTGGCTTTTTCTGTCTATGTGGTACTGAGGAATTGAACCCATGCATGCTAGGCAAGCACTGTACCACTAAGCCACATTCCCTGCTCTAGAGCACCAGTCTTGAATGAAAAAGCTAAAGAACAGACCCCAGGCCCTGAGTTCAAGACCCAGTACTGGCATACAAAGAAAAAGAAGCCAGGTACCAGTGGCTCACACATTTAATCCTAGCTGCTCAGGAGACTGAGATCTGAGGATCATGGTTTGAAGCCAGCTTAGGCATGAGACTAATCTCCAATTAACCACCAAAAAAGCTGGAAGTGGAGCTGTGGCTCAAGTGAGAAAGCACTAGCGTTAGAAGCAAAAAGTTCAGAAACAGTGCCTAAGCTCTGAGTTCAAGTCCCAGGTCTGGTGCGTGCACGCACGCATACACGCATGTACACACAGAATAGAAAAAGAAAAATGCGTTAGGAAAAGCGTATTTTACCTCCTTGCTGGTCATCATAATAGAGGTTTGATCAAGTTGAATTTGTTCAGTCAGGTATCTGTGGAAGCTGCTTTGTTTGGCTTTGTCCCTGCGCTCTGAATGTCAGTGACTAATCCTGTCCCTGTCAGATCCGTGGGACAAAGGCCACTAACAGAGTCCATACAGTGGAACCTATTATTGTGTCAGCTGCCTGTGAATTATGGCCATGATATTTGCCCAACATATGGCACAAGGTTGTCATGTTGTAAAAGCAACTCATTTGAAGCACAGTCTCCATAACCCACACACACATAGCTACTTACACACACATACACACACACACACACAGACACACACTATCCAGCTCTGCATCTAAATAACAGCAGAACTGATATATTCAGAGTATTTTACTTTGTGTGTGTGTGTGTGTGTGTGTGTGTGTGTGTGTGTGTGTGTGTGTGTGTGCTGGCCTGGGGCTTGAATTCAGAACTTTGCACTCTTACCTAGCTTTTTAACTCCAAGGGTGGCCACTCTACCATTTGAGCCACACTCTACTTCTGGCTTTTGGGTGGTTCATTGAAGATCAGAATCTCATTAACTTTCCTTTCCAGGCTGACCTTGAACCACAATCCTCAGATCTCAGCTTCCTGTGTAGCTAGGATTGCAGGTGTGAGCCACTGGTGCCTGGGCTGGAGGGACATAATTTAAGCAATAAAGACTGCTTATTATTTCTGCATAAACTGTAGAGAAGTACAGTTCTATTCATGTCACATCGTACTGGAATATCACTTCTGAGGAGGCAATTCTTTCCTCCTTTGCTTTTTCTTTCTTTCTTTTTTTGGTTGGTCATGGGGCTTGAACTCAGTACCTGGGTGCTATTCCTGAGCTCTTTTACTCTACCACTTTGAGCCACAGCACAACTTCTGGTTTTCTGGTGGTTAAATGGAGACAAGAGTTTCACAGCCTTTCCTGACCAGACTGGCTTTGAACCATGATCTCAGCCTCTACATAGCTAGGATTACAGGCATGAGCTATTGGTACCCAGCCCTAGGACTCTTTTTGTTTCAAGTATGGAACCCAACAAGCCAAGAGGAAGTCTGACTAGCACCTGGAGCAGTCTGTCAGCTGAGATCCTGTCTTTTGTTTATTTACTTTGTACTGGTCCTGGGGCTTGAACTTAGGCCTCCCATTGTCAATTGGCTTTTTCACTCAAGGCTGGTGCTACTTGAGTCACAGCTCCACTTGTCCTTTATTGATGGTTAACTGGAGTTAAAAGTCTCAAGGACTTCCCTGCCTGGGCAAGCTTTGAACCATGATCTTTAGCTCCTCAGCTTTCTGAGTAGCTAGGATTGAAAGCATGAGTCACTGGTGCCCAGCAAGCTCATTTCCATTTGGTTTCACCTTCTTCTCATGCCCAACTCTCACATTCTACACAGGAGAGAAATTTGCTTTAAAAAAGAAAGGTGGGCTGGGAAGTTGGCTCAGTGGTAGAGCGCTTGCCTTGCATGCCTGAGGCCCTGGGTTCGATTCCTCAGCACCACATAAAGAAAAAAAAAAAAAAATAAAAAAGAAAGGTTCCTAGCTGGGCATCAGTGGCTCACGCCTATAATCCTAGCTATTCAGGAGGCTGAGGTCTGAGGACCACGGTTCAAAGCCAGTCCAGGCAGGAAAGTCCATGAGATTCTTCAATAAACCACCAGAAAACAGGAAGTGGCGCTGTGGCTCAAGTGGTAGAGTGCTAGCCTTGAGCTGAAGAGCGCAGGGACAGTGCCCAGGCCCAGAGTTCAAGAACCATGACTGACAAAAAAGAAAGAAGGAAAGAACCAACGAAGACAAAGAAAGGTTTTAGAATGTGACCAGCACTTGGCCTGGTGGGTTACCCATCAGTCCTGTGTGGCCAGGGATGTGGACCCCAGGTCTGGAATAGTGAGGAACATGTCCTGCAAAAAGGGAGGAGAGAAGCCATGCTCTGGTGGCTCACGCCTGTAATCCTAGCTACTCCAGAGGCTGAGATCTGATGATGTGGGTTCAAAGCCAGCAGGAAAGTTCCCTGAGACTCTTATCTCCAATTAACCACCAGAAAATACAAATAGTTCTGTGGCTCAAAGTGGTAGAGTTGGACTGGGAATGTGACTAGTATTAGAGTGCTTGCCTAGCATGCATGAAGACTGGGTTCAATTCCTCAGTACCACACACACAGAAAACAGCCAGAAGTGGTGTTGTGATTCAAGCGGTAGCCTTGAGCATAAAGTAGCTCAGGGACAGCGCCCAGGCCCCAAGTTCAAGTCCTAGGACTGGCACATACACACAAAAAGTGATAGAGTTCTAGCCTTGACCACAAAATGGCTCAGGGACAGCTCTAGGCCCTGAGTTCAAGCCCCATGACTAACATACACACACACACACACACACACACACACACACACACAGGTCCTAGGAGACAGCATCTTGGTGGAGACCAAAGAGATGGAGAATTAAGTGGGTCCTTAGGGCATTCCCATTCTCCATTCTCCACAGGGAAGGCCCTGAGAAAAGCCCATTAGGAGGTAGCAGTCTTCCAGATAAGAGAGGCTGGGTAGAAAAGAGAGACTAAACCTAAAAAATATGTGAAGGGTATTTGGGGGCAAGGTGTGTGCCTATGGGGGAAATCAAGCATTTTGATCTTTTTCTTTTTGTGTGTGCTGGTCCTGGGGTTTGGACTCAGGGCCTGAGGGCTATTGGTGAATAGTTTTCTTTTTTGTGGGAGGTGGGGGGGGGGTCAGTCATGGGACTTGAACTCTGTGCCTGGGGGGCTGTCTCTGAGCTCTTTAGCTCAGGGTGAACACACAACCACTTGAGCCATAGCACCACTTCCAGTTTTCAGGTGGATGAACCTCATGGACTTTGCTGCCTGGACTGGCTTTCAACTGTGATCCTTAGATCTCAACCTCCTGAGTAGCGAGGATTACAGGCGCCAGCCACTGGCACCTGGCCTTGTCCCTGAGCATTTTTGCTCAAAGCTATCACTCTACCACTTGTCCAGAGCTTCACATTTCTTTTTTTTTTTTTTTACTAGTTTATTGGAGTCTTGCAGACTTTTTTGCCCAGGTTGGCTTCAAACTACAATCCTTAAATCTCAGCCTCTTGTGTAGCTAGGATTACAGGTATAAATCACTGGCACCTGGCTTGCCATTTTGGTCATAAAGCTCATTGGAATTAATTATGCCCCAATGGAACCTAAGGCTACTTGAAGTTGAAATGAGAAGAGAAATTATGAACTGCCTGGTAAGCCTAGAATCTTAGCATAGGAATACACACCAGTTAGGTAATCTGAGTATTTCCTGGTATCAGGCTATATTTTGCAGTAAAATACGTGTACCATGATGACATTATATATTCATATCAACAAATATTAAACCAGGTGCAGGTGACTGATGCTTGTAATCCCAGCTACTCAAGAGGATGAGATCTGAGAACTGCAATTCAAAGCCAGCCCAGACAGACAAATTTGAGCAATTTTTTTTTTTTTTTTGTCGGTTGTGGGGCCTGAACTCTGGGCCTGGGTGCTGTCCCTCAGCTCTTCAGCTCAAGGCTAACACTCTACCACTTGAGCCACAGTGCCACTTCCAGCTTTTTCTGCTTATGTAGTGCTGAGGAATCAAACCCAGAGCCTGATGCATACAAGGCAAGCACTCTACCACTGAGCCACCTTCCCAGCCTCAAATTTGAGCAATTCTTTTATCTAATTCACCAAAAAAAAAAAAAAGCGACACACACACACACACACAAAAAAAAACAAACAAAACAATAACCTGGAAATGTGCTGGTGCTGGTGGCTTACACCTATAATCCTAGCTACTCAGGAGGCTAAGATCTGAGGATCACGATTCAAAGCCAGCCCAGGCAGGAAAAACTGTGAAACTCTTATCTCCAATAAGCCACCAGAAAAACGGAAGTGGTGCTATGGCTCAAGTGGTAGAGCCTCTAGCCTTGAGCTGAAGAGTTGAGGAACAGCGCTCAGGCCCAGAGTTCAAGCCCCATGACCCACACACATACACACAAAAACAAACTAGAAATGCAGGTGTGTTTCAAGTGGTAGCGTGCCAGCCTTGAGCAAAAAAGGCAAGTAAGAGTACAAGGCCTCAAATTCAAGCCCCAGTCCTCACACAAAAACAACAAGAAAACTCCCAAATATTAAAGCACTAGTATGTCTTAGGCACTTGATGCCCCCAAAATATGTGATTTCTCGTGGAACTTTCAATTCACGTGGAAAAGGACTTCTTTATTCTATAAATAACTATTCAAGTAAAAGCATAGTTATAAATTGTAGTAAATATTCTAAAAGAAAGTGATGAGAGCTGGGCATTGGTGGCTCAAACCTATAATCTTAATTACTCAGGAGGCTGAGATCTGAGGAGGATCATGGTTCAAAGCCAGCCTGGGCAGGAATGTCTGTCAGACTCTTATCTCCAAAAAACTGCCAGAAAACCAGAAGTGGCACTATGGCTCAAGTGGTAGAGTACTAACCTTCAGCTGAAGAGCTGAGGGACAGAGCCCAGGCACAGAGTACAAGCCCAACAGCTTACAAAAAAAAAAAGAAAGAAATTAAGAAAAAAAAGAGAGAAAGACAGAACAAAAGAAAGAAAGAAAGAAAAAAGGAAGGAAGAAAGTAATAAGAAAGCATACAAGAAGACCTATTTGGCAATATTGGAGTTTTAAGTCATTGCTTTACATTTGGTAGACCAGTATTGTCCTACATGTGTCCTACATGTCATACAACCTAAGAGGGGCCTATTTTAGGTTGGGACATTATGAAAAAAAGAACCTCTTGCTCAGTGCTGATGGTTTACTCCTACAATCTTAGCTATTCAGGAAGCTGAGATCTTGGAAGCCAGCCCAGGAAGGAAAGTACATCAGACTTTTATCTCCAATAAATCACCAAAAAAGCTAGAAGCGGAGCTGTGGCTTAAGTGGAAGGCAGTAGTCTTAAACACAAAAGCTCAGGGACAGTGTTCAAGCCCTCCCCCCCCCCAAAAAAAAAGAAAAAGAAAAAAATCTCTCTGGAAAGTGTATATAGAAGTACATACCTATAATCCAAGCCCTTTAGAGACAGAGTCAGGGGACTGTCAGTTTGAGTCTATTCTGTTATACTGCAGGACCATCTCTCACAATTGCTGCCAACTACCAGTGGCTCACACTTGTAATTCTTGCTACTTACTAGTGTAAGATCTAGAGGATAACATTTCTAACCCAGCTAGAACGGAAATGTCCTTATAAAACATAACCAACAAAAATCTAGACTGGATGGATGTGTGGCTCCATTGCTAGAGTGGTAGCTGAGCAAGCAGGTGGAGCTTCGAAGCCCTTAGTTCAAAAAAAATATTCTTTTAAAGAATCCACCTAGGCCCCAGTGACCCACACGCGTAATCCTAAATACTAAAGAGGTTGAAATCCAGGATCAAAACCAGCCACAGTAGAAAAGTCCAAGTGACACCACTGCGAACAATAACCCGCAAAAAACTCAAGTGTGGCTCAAATGGTAGAACAAGGAAGCCCAGTGAGCTTGGGATCCTGAGTTCAAAGCTTTACATTTTTGCTTGGCTTTTGTGCTCAAGGTTGGTGCTCTACTACTTGAGACACAGCTCTACTACTGGCTTGTTGCTGATTAATTGGAGATAAGAATCTCTTGGTTTATCTTCTGGCTTTGAATTAGGGTCCTTAGGTTTCAGCCTCCTGAGTAGCAAGAATAACAAGGGGCACCCAGCTATAGTTTATTCTTTTTTTTTTTTGCAGTCTTGGGGCTTGAACTCAGGGACTGGGCACTGTCCCCAAGCTTCTTTTGCTCAAGGCTAGCACCCAACCACTTGAGCCACACAGCATCACTTCTGGCTTTTTCTGTTTATGTGGCACTGAGGAATTGAACCCAGGGCTTCATGTATGCTAGGCAAGCACTCAACAATTAAGCCATATCCCCAGCCCCTATAGTTTATTCTTTTTTCTTTTTCTTTTTTTGGTTGGTTGTGAGTCCTGAACTCTGGGTCTGGGCACTGTCCCTCAGCTCTTCAGCTCAAGGCTAGCGCTCTGCCATTTGAGCCACAGCACCACTTCCAGCTTTTTCTGCTTATGTGGTGCTGAGGAATCAAACCAAGGGCCTCATGTATGCAAGGCAAGCCCTCTACCACTGAGCCACCTTCCTAACCCCTATATTCTTTTTTTTTTTTTGGGCTGGTTGTGGGGCTTGAACTCTAGACTGGGGCGCTGTCCCTCAGCTCAAGTCTAGCGCTCAACCACTTGAGCCACAGTGCCACTTCCTATAGTTTATTCTTTAGGAAAAGTTTTCATCTTTCTTAGTTATTATACTGATGAGAACTTTTCTGTCCCAACATTCCAACTATATTCTGTAGGCAGCCCAGGTGGTAGGGACTGGAAAAAATCTAGTGAAATTTATTCTTGTGCAAGAGCCCATAACAATTAACTTAAATATAGGTTACCTTTAATAAGCATTTATTTATTTATTTGTTTATCTTATTTATTTTTTGGTCAGTCATGGGGCTTGAACTCTGGGCTTAGACGCTGTCCCTCAGCTCTTCAGCTCAATGCTAGCGATCTACCACTTGAGCCACAGCGCCACTTCTGGTTTTCTGGTGATTTATTGGAGATAAAAGTCTCACGGGGG
>NW_012267383.1:1147539-1151813 GCF_000151885.1 Dipodomys ordii
CAAAGGAGGAGGCTGCAATGCTTGATAAGAAATGTACTCATTATCTTGCCCATGTAATTGTAACCCCTCTGTACAGTATGTTCACTAAAAATTTAAAAAGCCAGGCGCTGGTGGCTCACGCCTGTAATCCTAGCTACTCAGAAGGCTGAGAACTGAGGATCGCGGTTCAAAACCAGCCCGGGCAGGAGAGATCGTGAGACTCCTATCTCCAATAAACCACCAGAAAACCGGAAGTGGTGCTGTAGCTCAAGTGGTAGAGCGCTCGCCTTGAGCTGAAGAGCTGAGGGACAGCGCCCAGGCCCAGAGTTCAAGCTCCATGACCGACAAAAAAATAAATAAATAAATAAATAAATAAATAAAAATATAAAAAAAAGAGTCTCACAGCCTTTCCTGCCTGGCCTGGCTTTGAACTGAGATCCTCAAAACTCAGCCTCCTGTGTAGCTAGGATTACAGGCCACTGACGCCCAGCTTATAAGCATTTTTAAAATAATTTTTATTGAGATTAAGTGATTACATAAATTTCACAAATTTCATAGTATTGGAAGATAGTGATACTTAAAGTCACAAACACATTTTAACCTTCACAAGACAAATGGTCATTATCATGGTCTATGTTTGTGAAATCTATGAGCTTTGACAATACAACTTTTAATATGTATTTTAACACTGCAGATATTACTCATTGAATCTTCACACAATGTTTTTTTTTTATCTCTCAAAGATGGAGAAATAAGACAATACTCCTGTCTAGCTACCTTACTTCCCACTATTTTGTTTTTCATTTTTTTGCAGAGCTGAGGACTTCCTCTTGCTAGGCAAGTCCTCTTCCACTGATTTAAATCCCTAACCTCTATGCCCCATGTTTTTAATGGTATCCTAATAAAACTTTGCTTGCTCTTTAAAAAAAAAAAATTAAGGGAGAAAGCAAAGGAAGGGGTGACATTGTCCAAAAAGAAATGAACTCATTACTTGACTTAAAAAATGGTACCCCCCACAAAAAAAATTGGTAATCTGGCCAGAAATGTGGCTTAGTGGTAGAGTGCTTGCCTAGCATGCATGAAGCCCTGGGTTCCATTCCTCAGTGCCACATAAATAGAAAAGTCCGGAAATGGTGCTATGGCTCAAGTGGTAGAGTGCTAGCCTTAAGCAAAAGAAACTCAGGGACAGTGGCCAGGCCCCGAGTTCAAGCCTCAGGACCAGCAAAAGCAAACGGACAAACAAAAACCAAAATGGTAACCCCTCTTTAAATAAAAAAAATTAAAATTTTAATTAAAAAACATAAAAATAAGGCAAAAATGAGGCCTGGTGCCAGTGACTTACACATTTGATTCTAGCTATTTAAGAGGCTGTGTTCTGAGATTGCAGTTCCAAGACAGCTGCAACAGACAAATCAGAGAATTTTATCTCCAATTCACCAGTAAAAACTAGGAATGGTGGTATGGTTCAAGTGCTAGTACATCTATGTTGAAAGCATGAAGTCCAGAGTTCAAAGCCCAGTATCACCAAAAAAAAAGAAAAAGGAGAAACCAGAAGACATTAAGTAATTTGCACGATTACAATATCTAAGAGGCACTGGTAGCTAGCTCCCTCCTGTAATCCTCGCTACTGAAGAGGCTGAGATGTAAGGAACATAATTCACAGCCAGCCAAGGCAGGAAAGTCTGAGAAATTATTATCTCCAATTAGCCACCAGGAAACTGGAAGTGGAGCTATGTTTTAGAGTGGTAGAGACTAATTTTGAACAAAAGACAGTACCCAGGCCACAAGTTCAAGCCCCTCAACTGACAAAATAAAAAAGACGACAATATCAAATATAATGGCATATTCTGGATAACCTGACCCCAGCATTTCAAAAAAAGGTCTAAGTTTATCTTTCTCCCTGTTGTTTCACAGCTTTGAGGTTGATGTCCATAACATAACCATACCCCTTAGCCAGGAACTTCTAAGCTCAGGCAGGGACAGAGAGAAAGACTTAGGAGAAGAATAGCAAAACTCCAAAGTTGAGCTCAGAAAAAACTTGCAACTATGTGTTATGAATTCATCATTTGTGAATCCTTTTTTCCCCCCTAGGTCTGGGGCTTGAACTCAGGGCCTCAGCACTGTCTTTGAGCTTTTGTGCTTAAGGCTAGTGCTGTACCACTTTGAGCCACAGCACCATTTCCAGCTTTTTATAGCTAATTGGAGATAAGAACTTTCCTGGGGCTGGGAAGGTAGCTCAGTGGTAGAGCGCTTGCCTTGCATGCTTGAGGGCCTGGGTTCGATTCCTCAGTACCACAAAAGCAGAAAAAGCTAGAAGTGGTACTGTGGCTCAAGTGGTAGAGAGCTAGCCTTGAGCTGAAGAGCTGAGGGACAGTGCCCAGGCCCAGAGTTCAGGCCCCATGGCCGACCCCCACCCCCACCCCCACCCCCCCCAAAAAATAGAACTTTCCTGACTAGACTGGTTTTGAATCAAGATCCTCAGATCTCAGCCTCCTAAGTAGCTAGGATTACAGGCGTGTACTACCAAAGCCCAGTGTTTGCAAATATTTTACAGGACCTTAGCATGTGTCTCACAAGTTCAAAAGAGTCTAAGGAACAATCTGGTTCCTGTGGACAGACAGACTGGAATCATGTGCTTATTAATTGTCAGTGAACATTGCTACAGGATTCTCTCTCTCTCTCTTTTTCCCTTCCTTCCTTCCTTCCTTTCTTTTTGTGAGGATCCTGGAGCTTGAACTCAGGGTCTGCACACTGTCCCTGAGTTTGTTTTGTTTTTTTGCTTTATTGTCAGTTGTGAGGCTCTGTCCCTGAGCTCTTTCACACAAGGCTAGCATTCTACCACTTTGAGCCATGGTGACACTTCCAGTTTGTTTTTTGGTCAGGTGTAGGGCTTGAATCTGGGCCTGCCTGTCCCTCAGCTTCAGCTCAAGACTAGCATTCTACCACTTGAGCCACAGAGACAGTTCTGATTCTCTGAGTGGTTTATTGAAGAGTCTCATGGATTATGCTGCTTGAGCTAGCTTTGAACCCTGAACCTTAGATCTCAGCCTCCTAAGCAGTTAGGATTACAGACATGAGCCACTGGTATCTAGGGGGATGATTCTTTTCTAGAACTCAGGATAGAAGTTTCCTGACACCTTTATTTTCTGAGAAGGGTGTTTGAAGTTTGGATGAGATCATAGATATAACATTTTAAAAATAATCCTTCACTGGGATGAGGTAGTGTTTTGTTGGCAGTGGTAGCTCATTGTATTAGTAAGTAATGAGCACTTTGTTGAGCCACAACCCACCTGTCACCTTCACCTTGTTTCAATGGCTACCTTCTCTTCTGCTAAACCAAAGAGTTTCAAAAATGGAAGAAAACCCAGGCATCTGTGGCTCATGCCAGTAATCCTAGCTACTCAGGAGGCTGAAATCTGAGGATGGTAGTTGAAAGCCAGCCCAAGCAGGAAAGTCCGAGACTTTTATTTTCAATTAACCAGTAAAAGTGGAGCTGTTGGGCTGGGAATGTGGCTTAGTGGTAGAGTGCTTGCCTAGCATGCAGGAAGCCCGGGTTCGATTCCTCAGTACCTCATAAACAGAAAAAGCAGGAAATGGTGCTGTGGCTCAAGTGGTAGAGTACTTGCCTTGAGCAAAGAAGCTCAGGGAGTGTGCCTAGGCCTTGAGTTCAAGCCCCTGGGCTGACAAAATAAAAGTGGAGCTGTTGCTCAAGGAGTAGAGCACTATCCTAGAGCACAAAAGCTCAGGCACAGCACCTAAACCCAGAGTTCAAACCCCAGGACCACCACCACCAACAACAACAAAAGGGAAGACATGTCAGGTGCTAGTGGCTAACACCTATAATCCTAGCTAGCTACCTCAGAGTCTGAGATCTGAGGATCAAGGCTCAAAGCCCACTGGGATATAAAAGTCCATGAGAGTCTTTCTTTTTTTCTTTCTTTCTGTTTCTTTCTTTCTTTCTTCCTTCCTTCCTTCCTTTTTCTTTCTTTTTTTTTGTCGGTCATGGGGCCTGAACTCTGGGCCTGGGCGCTGTCCCTCAGCTCTTCAGCTCAAGGCTAGTGCTCTACCTCTTGAGCCACAGCACCACTTCCAGCTTTTTCTGTTTATGTGGTGCTGAGGAATCAAACCCAGGGCCTCATGCATGTGAGGCAAGCACTCTACCACTAAGCCACCTTCCCAGCCTCATGAGATTCTTTTCTTTTTTTTGGGTCCGGTCATGGGGCTTGAACTCTGGGCCTGGGCGCTGTCCTTCAGCTCTTCAGCTCAAGGCTAGCGCTCTACCACTTGAGCCACAG
>NW_012267383.1:1151863-1159555 GCF_000151885.1 Dipodomys ordii
TCAGCTCAAGGCTAGCGCTCTACCACTTGAGCCACAGCGCCACTTCCAGCTTTTTTTTCTTTTTGCTTATGTGGTGCTGAGGAATCGAACCCAGGGCCTCTGGCATGCAAGGCATGCACGCTACCACTGAGCCACCTTCCCAACCCCTACCTCATGAGATTCTTATTTCTAATAAGCCAGCAAAAAGCTGGGAGTGTTGCCTGGTACTGCTGGCTCATATCTGTAATTTTAGCTACTCAGGGGAGTTGCAGCTCCAGGACTGGAGACACATACACACACACACACACACACACACACACACACATGCACATGCGTGCACACAAACATACAAACAGGAGAACAACTGAAACAGGAGAAAAACTGCAAAGCAGTTTTCTTTGTATCAGTTTCATTTATTTACCTTTTTTGTGGGGGAAAGGGTAGTGGTAGTACTAGGTATTCAACTTGGGGCCTCATACTTGCTAAGCAAGGTGCTCTACCACTTGAGCCAGTCTTCCAGTCACTTTTTGCACTATTGTCAAAATAAAGTCTTGCTATTTTTAAGCCTAGGCCAAAAAAAAAAAGTTAAATAGTCTTTGAATAAAATTGAATCCTCAAGAAGATGTGTCACATTTTCATGGGATACTTTATACTCTTAAAAACACTGTAACAGGCTGGGAAGGTGGCTCAGTGGTAGAGCGCTTGCCTTGCATGCCTGAGGCCCTGGGTTCGATTCCTCAGCACCACATAAACAAAAAGAAAAAAAGCTGGAAGTGGCGCTGTGGCTCAATTGGTAGAGCGCTAGCCTTGAGCTGAAGAGCTGAGGGACAGCACCCAAGCCCAGAGTTCAGGGCCCATGACCGGACCCAAAAAAAAAAAAATACTGTAACATTGAAAAGTCAGATTAAGAAAAATGATTTTAGGTTGGGTGCCAGTGGCTCACACCTGTAATTCTAGCTACCCAGGAGGTTTAGTTCTGAGAATGGAAGTTCAAATCCAGCCTGAGCAGGAAAGTCCAATGAACTGGCAAAAAGTTGGAAGTGGAGGTGTGGTTCAAGAAGTAGAAAGCACTCAACCTTGAGTGGAAAAGCCAAGTGAGAAAGCTCCTGAGTTTAAGTCCCAGCACACACTAAAAATCATTTTTACACATGAAACAGAATCTGTCCTAGGGGCATCAAAGTTCAAAGTTTTGAGTTAAGATTTGCTTAAAACCATTGATTTTTGAAGCAAAACCCACTTTGCAAGAAGATTCACTGCTATGTTTCCAGTCTTTTTCTTGAGCTCATGTAGTTTCATTTTTCAGAACCAGTTTATCAAGACCAAAGACTAAGGCCAAGGCTGTTGGCAGGCCTGCTGAAAACAAAGCCATTAATGATAGTTAACATATTAATTGCAGAAAGTACTTCTTCAAGTTTCTGTTGGCAACAAGTTACTATCTAACAGAGGCAGTGAAGTGCATCCAAACTCAATTTACAGCCTGGCTAGGTGGGGGTTTTAATCTTCATGCTTCAAGTTTTCCTTATTACAAGTGCCAAAATTCAAAGCTTATAATTTACAGGTGGTACCCACATGTCACTTGAATGCAAACCTAAAACTAGAAATGAAACCTTAAGAAAACACCAATCCAGATAAATAAATCATGTCAAAATGGAGAAAGCTTGGGAGTCTGTGTTCAAGGTTATATTGTGTACATTTCAATTGATGAAAACAAGGGCATTTAGCAGCCAGCCAGAACTTCGCCACAGCAAACTTCCAGAGCAAGCTTCCAGTCCCTCTGAATGCTTACTCTATAACAGTCAGTGTGAGGACTGGGCGCCAGTGGCTCACACCTGTAATCCTAGCTACTAAGGAGGCTGAGATCTGAAGATCACGGTTCAAAGTCAACCCAAGCAGGAAAGTTTGTCAGACTCTTATCTCTAATTAACTTCCAGAAAAACCGGAAGTGGCGCTGTGGCTCAAGTGGTAGAACGGTTGTCTTGAGCTGAATAGCTCAGGGGCAGCCCCTGGCCAAGAATTCAAGCCCCACAATTGATGAGGATGGGGAGGAGGGGGAGGAGGGGGAGGAGGATGAAGACCAAGGAGGAGGAGGAGGAAGAGGACAAAGGAGGAGGAGGACCAAGCACTGGTGGGTCATGCCTGTAATCCTGGCTACCAAGGTGGCTAAGATCTGAGGATCAAGGTTCAAAGCCATCCTGGACAGAAAAGTCCCCATGAGACTCTTATCTCCAATTAACAACCTGTGGCTTAATTGGTAGAGCACCAGCTTTGAGCACAAAGAGGATCAGGGATGGCACCCAGGCCCTGAGTTCAAGCCCAACAGCCAACAAAAACCAAAACCATAAAAGGAAAAAAAAAAGGGGGGGGGGAGAAAAGAATATCAGAACTGGGCCCTAGGGCTGGGAATGTGGCTCCGTGGTAGAGTGCTTGCCTAGCATGCATGAAGCCCTGAATGTGATTACTCAGTACCATATAAACAGAAAAGGCTGAAAGTGGCACTGTGGCTCAAGTGGCAGAGTGCTAGCCTTGAACAAAAAGAAACTCAAGGACAGTGCCCAGACCCTGAGTTCAAGCCCCAGGACCGGCAAACAAACAAACAAAAAAGTCCCTGGCTCCTAGCTGCTTAGGAGGCTGAGGATCATCTAAGGATCACCATTTAAAGCCATCCCAGGCAGAAAAGTTCATAAGACTCTATCTTCAACTAAGGCCTCCCCTCTTCCCCGTCGCTGCAAAAATAAGAGTGTCAGCCTTGAGCAGAAAGCCAAGCAAGAGCATGAAACCCTCAGTTCAAGCCCCAGCACGTGCACACACACACACACACAGTATCAGGATTTCTCCCTATCCTAGTAAGTCCTTAGTTAGTTTGTCATGGGGCTTGAACTCAGGGCCTAGGACTGTCTGAATTTTTTTGCTCAAGAGCCACCAGCATGTTGGCTCTAATAACTCCCTTAAAAAGCAGATGAGTGCTTAGGGGAATTAGGGGTTTTGTTGCTTCTACTCTTAATACAAAAGTACCAGGCTTGGCTTCTTCTCTTGGAAAAGCCAAAGGGTTAGTGGGGTGGAAGTGGTTGTGTGGTATCTTGACCAGGGCTCTTGTCACATTGATATTTAATGTAAAAGGTTGATTGAAGAAAGTGACTCATAAGCCAACTGCTGGTGGTGCATACTTGTAATCCTAGCTATTGAGGAGGCTGAGATCTGAGGATTTTGGTTCAAAGCCAGCCTGGGCAGGAAAGTCACTGAGACTCCTATCTCCAATGAATCACTAAAAAGGCCAGATGTAGAGCTGGGGTTCAAGTGGTAAAATGCTAGCTTTGAGCCCAAAAACTCAGGAACAGTGCCCAGGCCCTGAGTTCAAGGCCCAGGACTGGCACAGATACAAAAAAGTGACTCATCTCATCTTACACACACACACACACACACACACACACACTGCATTAAATTATTTGGCTAAGAATTGGAGATCTCACCAAAAGGGGTTCCCTTCATAACAATTCCTCAGATAAGAAACATACTTTAGGTGCTTATGTATGTGGTCAGTCTTGTTCAACCACATTCCTGTCATCATCTCCTTACATCACAATCTCCATCCCACATCAATTTATTCTTTTTCTTTGGAAGCACAGACAGCCAAATCTTGTCATCTTACAAGTTTGGAGGAATTCCAGAAAGCCAAGACAATTTCTGCATCCTGCCATATATCCTAAGTATTTGCAAGTAGGTACAATCTGGACAAAAATGAGTGTGTCCTTAAAAGGAAAGAGAAAGAAGAGCCAGCCTTGTAGGGCTGATAGCTCCTAGGCAAATGACCCGAATGGCTTGTTTTCATTCTTTGGAGATGTTTGTGTTAACAATTCAGGTGTATCTGTGTCACATTTATGTCACCTTTTGCTCCATAGATCACTCTCCATCTCCCTAAAGCTTAAGCTACATGTCATGCTGCATCAGCCAGATACTTGCATCTGAAGTCTACAAAAGACAACTCTGATGCCAGGTGCTGGTGGCTCACACTTGTAATCTTAACTACTCAGGAGGTTGAGATCTGAGGATCACCGTTCCAAGCCAGGAAAGTCCCTAAGATTCTTATTTCCAATTAACTACCAAAAATCCGGAGTGGAGCTGTGGCTCAAAGTGGTAGCCTTGAGCAAAAAGTTCAAGCCCCACAACTGAACAAAAAATAAAAGCAACTCTGATGCCAGGTGCTGGTGGCTCATCCTTATAATCCTAACTACGCAGGAGGCTGAGACATTATGATTGGGGTTCAAAGCCAGCACAGGCAGGAAAGTTTATGAGACTCTTCTAACCGATTAACTACTCCAAAAAAAAACACAGAAAACAAAAGAACCCAGATGTGGAGCTGTGGCTCAAGTGGTACAGCACAGCCTTAGCAAAAGAACACCAGAGGGCTGGGAATGTGGGTTAGTGGTAGAGTGCTTGCCTACCTGGCATGCATGAAGCCCTGGGTTTGATTCCTCAGTATCACAAACAGAAAAAGCCAGAAGTGGTGCTGTGGCTCACGTGGTAGGGTGCTAGCCTTGAGCAAAAGAAGCTCAATGACAGTGCCCAGGCCCCAAGTTCAAGCCCCAGAACTGGCAAAATAAATAAATAGCAGGTGGCTGTTAAAAAAAAAAAACTTAAGGAATTCAAATTTCTCTTTATAAAGATTTTATTCCTATCCTTACAAAAATTACCCAAATTATTTTTGATCCTGTAGTTCGGAAGCAGAGGAAATTTTGTTATATGGTTTGATCTCAATGTCAATGGTCACTTCTAGGTTTTTGTCTTTTCTTTTCCTTTCTTTTTTAAAATTTTTTTGGATTTTTTACTGTGCATGTACTGGGACTTCAACTCAGAGACTTCTACTCTTAATTAGCTTTTTCCCTTAGGTGGGCACTTTACTACTTGAGTCACACCTCCACTTCCAGCTTTTTGTTATTTAACTGGAGATAACAAAACTTTTGGATTTGTCTGTCCAGGTTGTCTTGAGCTATAACTTGAAGGAAAAGTTAAGGGACCTGCCTAGGCCTTCAGTTCAAGCCCTAATACCAGCACAAGCATGCATGTACACATGCACACGCATGTGTATGCACACACACACACACAGAGGGCATTGTATTAATCAGGACAGTCAAACTTATTTTAGTTCAAATGCAAAAATTGTAAAGCTGGTTTGAGATAAACCTTTTTTTTTTTTTTTTGGTCAATCTTAGGGCTTGAACTCTGGGCCTGGGCTCTGTCCCTCAGCTCCTCAGTTCAAGGAGAGTGCTCTACCATTAGAGCCACAGCACCACTTTTGGGTTTCTAGTGGTTAATTGGAGATAAAGAGTCTGACGGACTTTGCTGCTTTGGCTGGCTTTGAACCATGATCCTCAGATCTCAGCCTCCTGAGTAGCTAGGATTACTGGCATGAGCCATGGGTGCCTGACTGAGATAAATGTTTTATGAATTTAAAAAAATATCCATTAATATATCATTTTACAAATAACTACCCAGAATTCATTCTTACTGGGCATGATTTTAGGTACCAGAATACAAAAATGAGCTAGATAAAATCTTTGCCCTTAAGGAGTTCATATTTTTAGTGAGATGTGTCAGAGGTTTTTTTTTTGTTTCTCCACAGGTATTTAAAAATACAGTTTCTATATATAGTTGCAGTAATAGTATAATTACAGAACCTAATAAAAAGAAGCAATACTTAAGAACTTCACAAGTGAGTTTGTACTCTATGTTTTAGGAGTTGGCTATTAAATTAGCCAAGTTATCTATTTGTGTGTTTGTGTGTGCTGGTATGGGGCTTGTACTCAGGGCCTACTGCTCTTGATTAGCATTCTCCCCTCACCTCAAGACTGGTGCTGTACCACTAGGGCCACACCTTCATTTCTAGCTTTTTGCTGGTTAATTGCAGATGAGTTTCATGGACTTTTCTGTCCATGCTGACTTCAACCTGTGATCCCCAGATCTCAGCTAGCTGAGTAAGTTTTCTATTTAAATCCTATTGTTGACCCTAACTTGGAAGCAGCAAGTCTTGTCAGCTGACGATCAAATTTTATGGTTGCTTTTTACACTTTGGTAGCTTGGGACCAATATTCAATTTCTGGGAAAAACGTTCTTCTCTTTGGGGCTCTCTCATTGTGTTCTTGGAATAAATGTGTACTGTGCACCCCATATTTAGTTATTTACTTATACTTTTTCTTTCCTGTTTTGCATTTGAGTTTTACTTCATCTTTTTTTTTTCTGGGTCTATACTTGCTTTTATAGTTTAAGACTATTACATATTCCGAGGAAAAGTGTGCGCTCCACTAACTCCCTTAATTTCCAGGCTCGCCAGTGAGCGGAATGATTTCTGGGGGAGTGGAACAACCCTTTACAAGCACCTGGTGGAGAGATGGGCGAGTCCAGCTTCCTGAGTGTGCACCGGTTAGTCTTTTAAGAAAGCCATGCTATTCTCACAAAAAGTAACCCCTGGGATCCCAGGAGCTTGAAATCTAAGGCCAACGTGGAAGAAGAAAATCAATCCAGGCGCCAATGGCTCACGTCTGTCATCCTAGCTACTCCCAGCAGGCTGAGGCCTGAGGAATGAGGTTCAAAGCCAGCCCGGGCAGGAAAGTCCTGGAGACTCTTATCTGCAGAAAAGCTGGAAGTGGCGCCGTGGCTCAAGTGGTGCAGCGCCAGAGCCAAAGCGAATAGCGACAGCGCCCAAGCCCCAAGTTCAAGTCCCACGACTGACAAAATTTAAAAACACCACCAAACGACCCCAAACCTAAGGCGCTCATTTCAAGCAGATGTTAGGAAAGGCGGATTCGTACCAGCTCAGCCAGGGTGCTTGCAAGAACCCCACCACCGGGTACGGGCCGCGAAAGTAGCTTCTAGAAGTATTAAGTCACGGGAGCGGCAAGACCTCAGAACGTGTCGGGGGAAGCGCACGCCAGGTACCGGGCTGACCTTTCCGCCACCGTCGCGCCGCCACACCCCCTCCGCCGCGGCCCGCAGTCGCGAGGCGTTTGTTTGTGGGACGTCCGCCGTAGTAAGCAGTCCCCGCCCCGCGTCTCCCCCACGCTGCCTCGTTTCCCGCGCCCAGGGGTTGCTCCCCTTAAAAGGACAATGGAGGCCTCGAGAGCGCGCACGCACGCCGGCCCGCCGGGCGTTCTCCCCTCCCCGCCCACGACGCGCGCGCGCCCGTATGCAAATAAGCTCGATTCAAGAGAATTTGGTCCCGGCGGCGGCGCACGCGCAGTGGGAAAGCGGAATCTACACCTTCCCGGCCAGCGGTAGCAACTGCAGAACTGCAGGAGACAATCTTTCTAGACAAGGCGGTTGGCGGCGGGGAGCAGGCGCTTGCGGGAGGCTGGCCGGGCGGTGCTGGCTGCACCTCGGGGACGTCAGTGCGTGTGGATCGGCCGCTCGTGGGAGGTGAGTGATCCCGAGCGTTACTTGAGTGGTGCCAAGTTGTCGGTGTGAAGATCTGATGTCGGAGTGATCTTTTTTCCTTTCGCCTCCCCCTCCCCCCTCTGGCCGCACGCACGCACACACAAACACGCGCACACACAGGAAGTTTTGTCTTGGAGGTGGCATCGCGGCGCGCCGTGTGCGTGACTCCGGAGTCCAGTTCTTTTGTGCACGCGTTTGGATGTGCTCGGTACCGGGGCGGGCTCGTGAGGTAAACCGAAAGTCCGGGGCGGGGGCGCGGGGCCGGCGGCCACGCCGAAGGTGACAATG
>NW_012267383.1:1160097-1160494 GCF_000151885.1 Dipodomys ordii
TCACCTGTAGCCTCGGCGCGGGCGCCCGGGCGCTGACGTCCCGGCTACGGCGCCGGTGGAGCGGAGCTGCTCGGCCGAGGCCCGAGCGAGCGAACTCCGGAGGAAGGCACCGCTGGGGCTTGCACGTTTGTGTTCTTGCATGCGTGCGCGCGTGTACGTGTGTGTGTGTGTGTGAGTGTGTGCTTGGCACCGCAGAGCACGTGCTCCTGGGGCCCCGGCCTAGGAGCGGACGCCCCGCTGCGGGGCGGGGACGCGGACGGGCGGGCGCGGGGCTCGGCCCGCAGGACAATGTGATTTGCAGATGATGGCGTCTCGCCAGTTTAAAAGCCGGAGTGGAGAAGTGGCGGCCCCGCCCGCGCGGCGCTCGCGGGGACGCGGAGAACTTTGGCTAACAAGC
>NW_012267383.1:1164140-1172005 GCF_000151885.1 Dipodomys ordii
CCCCCGATCGCCGCAGCCCCTGCCCTCCACAGGACCTTACTCGCCACTGTCGATGCCCCCCCCTTTTTGTTTTCAAGTTTTTAGATTGCGGTCGTCACGGTGATGCGCCGGGGGTCCCGAGTGCGGGAGGCCGGCGAGAGCGCGTTTCTTGTCGGGCATTGTCGCCCCTCTCCTCGCTCTTGGGTTTTTTCCTCCCACAGGTTGTGTAGCTCGTTTTCAGCGTGACGCCTCGGTTACCGCCGTCCCCGGGCGCTTCTGTTCGCTGCGGCTCGCGGTGGCCGCGGGGTGCTCCGGGGTCCCGGGGGTGTTTGGGGGGCGATCGGGGCGATCCTCCTCGGGGAGACGGCATTTGGAGGCGTTCGGGGGAAGCCGGCGAACATGGAGATTGCGGATTCCTCCATCCACTCGGTGGCTGGCACATCCAGCCCCCTGCCCCGCGTCACCCGAAAAGCACGGTGGGGGAGTTTGGGCCTCCCCCCCCCCCAACTGTCCTGAGGAAGTGAGCACTGTGGGCGATTGTTCCCGTTTCTGGTTTGTGTGTGGCCGGGAAGGCAGGTTTGTTTGGGTTGGGAGATTTGGAGTGGTGCAGAGTTTGTTCTGCGAACTAGGACCCCAGCGGACTTCTTTTTGCTTCCTAACTTTGCAGTACTTGCAGGCACTTGGAAAATCAAGGAATAACGACTGCTTAGCCAGCCGCTTTGCCGCAGCGATCCAATCCCCCTTTTTCACATGGTCCTAAGGAAAGGAAGGTGAAGACAACTTTTTGCTAGGACTAATTCTTTGAATAATTCAGATGAATTTGACCCTGTCAATGAAAAGACTTACTGAAAGCACCTGCTTTTTTAACTGAAGTTTGCCCGACTTGAAAAGCCTTTTTAATAATGTATTGTTGCAAAACCCAACACGTTTTTAAGCTGCCCAATCTAAATGAAGGGCTGGAAGTTGTTTCTGGTGGAGTTCAGAGCAAAGCCTGCTGCTGGTATTTAAACAATTTATGTGATAATTTGGAAAAGGGGATTTTTTTTCTTAAAGTATTCCAGACTCAGTGTTTGATCATTTTTCTCTGCTTTTATCTCAAGATTACCTCAAGGAAGCAAGCATTTAGGGGATTGAGAGGAAGTTGCTTAGGGTAATGGCTACCCAATAGGGCCAGTTTCTCCCCAGTTCCTTTGAGCTAGAGTTGACCTTCTGGTTACCCCTCCTAGGTTTTCTTTTCAAGCTTTTTTTGTTTTGTATGTGGCCCCAGGCTTAGCTCAAAAATTATGCTGGTTTGACACATGGGTGCTTCTTTGGTATTTGGGGTTTGCCTACAGTCTAGACATCCGATAAGCAACACTCTATCTGTTGATCCTTTCCTGAGTTCTGTGTTTGAATCAGCTTAAGATGTTTTGCCACACCAAGAAAAAAAATCCATGCAAGTTGAAATCCATTTTCCCCCTGTTCTTATTAAGTAAACACATTCCTCTCAAGTTTTGGTTGACCGAATCACAAACAGAAAGGCAACCAGAATTAGTACATTTCTGAAGTGAATTGAAAGAAAACATGTCAAAAACTTGGTTTAAAAATTTTGACTTTCCTTTGGGTAACTCTTTGGGTCCTGTATTTAAAAGGTACTTCGCAAGTACACACAGATTCTTTATTTTCTTTCATGTCATAGGCCTATTATTGCAAGAATTTCAGGATCCTGGAAAATTTCAAACATAACATGTAGAGAAAAATATTTTGCTTTTAGATATTAGAATGACTTATAAAAACGAATGATTTGTGAGTGGAAGAACACAAAGACAAGGACTCAATTCAATGGTCTTCTCTTTGTATTACTTTTCCAGAAGGAATGTATAATACCACCTGAGTGGGGTTAATTCTATGTGTTTGGACACTGGATGGTTAGCCATAAGACCTTGGGAAAACATAACTGGTGGAACTTAAATTATGATCACGTATTTATGTCAGCAAAGAGATTATGAGTGACTTCACGTGTAAAATTAAGTGACTACACACGTAAAAGTTTTTCAGTGGGGAAAGTTTCAGCTGACTTGAAACCTAAACCAAAAATGTTACAAACCTATTAATAAGACACATTAATTCATTTACTCACCTGGCACTTAGTATTTAATGCCATTTTCTCTTTTCTTTTCTTTTTTTTTTTTTTTTTTGTCAGTTGCGGGGGCCTGTCCCCCAGCTCTTCAGCTGTAGACCAGCGCTCTACCACTTGAGCCTCAGCTGCACTCCTGGTGGGGCTGAAAAGGTTGTGTTCTTTCTTCCTGATTTCTCGACCTTCTGAATTAGCCTTGTGTTTCCTCTGGGGATTTAAGTTGAAAATACCTTGGTTTCACCAGCTTTTCTTTTCATTGTATCTGCAAGTAAAGTTTTTAGTATTAGGGGAATAATCTGGAAATCAAGTCCAGAAGAAAGGCAGGGAGGTATGTTTGCTTGCAGTAACTGGTTCAAGTATAATGGATTATGCTGCTTATGTGGTGCTGAATCGAACCCAGGGCCTCATGCATGCAAGGCAAGCACTCTACCACTGAGCCACCTTCCCAGCGCCTCATTTTCTCTTTTCATAGGGAAGCTGGGCTAGCTACTCAGGAGGCTGAGATATGAGGATCACAGTTCGAAGCCAGCTGGGCAGGAAAGTCTGTTAGACTTACCTCCAACAAACTCAGAAAAGGCCAGCAGTGGAGCTGTGGCTCAAGTGGTAGAGCACTAGCCTTGAGCAAAAGAAGCTCAGGCCCTGAGTTCAAACTCTATCTTAGGATGGTAGTTCGAAACCAGAGGGCGGGCAAATCTAGGAGACTCTTATTTCCAGTTAGCCAGCAAAAACTGGACGTGGAGGTGTGGCTTAAAGGGTAATAAGCCTTCGGTGAAAAAAGCCAAGCTAGAGTGTGAGGCCTGAGTTCAAGCCCCCTACACAGCACACACACACACACCAAAACCCAAAACAAATCAAACAAAAAAAAAAACAACCCACTAAAACAAAACTGAAGCCTGGAGTGGAAAGAAAGAATGTGTTTGGTCCCTTCCCCCACCTCCAGAAACTAGTTCTGGAATGACTGCCTTCTATTCCTGTTAGCTTTTCCAATTCTTATTCAACCGTTTTTACATTTTTAAAAAAGTCCCTGAAAGACCCAGAAAAGGTTGTGTTCTTTCTTCCTGATTTCTCGACCTTCTGAATTAGCCTTGTGTTTCCTCTGGGGATTTAAGTTGAAAATACCTTGGTTTCACCAGCTTTTCTTTTCATTGTATCTGCAAATAAAGTTTTTAGTATTAGGGGAATAATCTGGAAATCAAGTCCAGAAGAAAGGCAGGGAGGTATGTTTGCTTGCAGTTACTGGTTCAAGTATAATGGATTAAATCATGTCTGTTTCTGTGTACTGTAAGCTTCATCATTTATTATACCAATCATCTGATTGATTTTTTTAACTTTGGTAATGTTAGTACACACTGAATTGAGGAACTTTTCCTCCCTCCCCTACCATCCCCATTCCTGCGTTTAACTCGGCCTAGTTGCTGTCCTGTAAGCTTCCCCCCCCCCTTAATGCTGGTGCTGTACCACTTGAGCCACAGCTCCACTTCTAGTTCTTTGCTGTTTAATTGGAGGTAAGAGCCTCACTGATTTATCCCTGGCTGACTTTTAGACTGTTTTCCTCAGATCTCTGCCTCCGAGTAGCAAGGACCCCACTTGTAAGCTACCAGTGCACCCCACTTGAAGTAACTCATCTTGATACTAACTTCTCTAGATTTGGGACTAATTCTTCCTCCCCACCTCCCTCTTGAAAAAGCACAAACTAGTTTCTACCAGTCATGAAAATAGATGGCCATTTCATTCATTTTTTTCTCCATAGTAATTCATTTGGTATGCATTTCCAGATATAATTTATGTTGTCCCTTGAGCTTTTTTGTTCAGGGCTAGCTAGCATTCTACCACTTGAACCACAGCTTCCCTTCTGGCATTTTGGTGGTGAAGTGGCGATGAGTGTCATGGACTTTCCTGTCTGGGCTGTCTTCAAGCTGTGATCCTCCAATCTCAGCCTCCTGAGTAGCTAGAATTACATGTGTGAGTCATGGAGCCTGGCTACATCAGGACAGCTTTTGTTTTTCTACAAAAATCCATAGACCAAATGTTAAAAAATAACCTCTTTCAGATCATCTTGTGCTTTTCTCTTTATTGTGGGCACTGTTTCCCATTCATGCCTTTCAGATTCATCTTGGCTATCCCAGTTCTTTTTCCATCGTTAGCAGATTCCACCTGTTTCTGTGGACTGTGTAGACAACACCTGGCTGTAACCTAAGACTTACTTCCTGTAACAGGTTAGTAACCCCTGCAACGGCTATTGAAATAACCTAGGAGACAATACAGTAAATAAATAAGTGAAATCTTTTTAGATCAGTGTTCTAAGAAAGGGTTGGGAAAATATTGCAAGATAATTTAGTTTTGCAGGCTGAGAGAATAGAGAGGTGGTAGTCTCCAGACAAATACCAGCCAAAGGACCTTATTAAGGTGGCAACAAAGGTGGTTTTAGCGTTTCTTGGGCAGCCTGGAAATAGCCTTTTGTTCTTTGTTAAGGAGTTTAGTTATTCTCCTGAAGCTAGACTTGATAACTTCATAGAGAGAAAAGGAAGAGAGTAATTGATTTCCACACTTATTTTTTATTTTTTTTTAAATTTTTTTTATTTTTTTATTATTTTTTTTGTCGGTCATGGGCCTTGAACTCTGGGCCTGGGTGGGCGCTGTCCCTCAGCTCTTCAGCTCAAGGCGAGTGCTCTACCACTTGAGCTACAGCGCCACTTCCGGTTTTCTGGTGGTTTATTGGAGATAGGAGTCTCACGGTCTCTCCTGCCCGGGCTGGCTTTGAACCGCGATCCTCAGATCTCAGCCTCCTGAGTAGCTAGGATTACAGGCGTGAGCCACCAGCGCCCGGCTAAATTTTAAATTTTTTTTGTTTGTTTTTTGTTTTTTTGCTAGTCATGGTACCTGAACTCTGGGCCTGGGCACTGTCCCTCACCTCTCCAGCTCAAGGCTAGTGCTCTACCACTTGAGCCACAGCACCACTTCCAGCATTTTCTGCTTATATGGTGCTGAGGAATTGAACCCAGGGCCTCATGCATGCAAGGCAAGCACTCTACCACTGAGCCACCTTCCCAGCCCCTTATTTTTTATTTTTTAAAGTTGAATTCTAAAGGTGTGATGTTCAGGGGGGTTCCAGTTACATAAGTCAGGTAAAGAGTGCATTTCTTTTTGTACAATGTCTCCCCTTCTTTGGCTCTCCCAGTTTTTGTCTTCCTATTCCCATCCTTAAGTTGTATAGTTCATAAATAATTTTTGTGCTGATACTAGGGTCAAACGAAGGGCCTTGTGCTTTGGCTTGGCTTAATTCCCTTGAGGTTGTTGCTCTACCACTTGAGCCACAGTTCCACTTCTGGCTTTTTTCTGGTTAATTGGAGATTAAGAATCTCAAGGATTTTCCTGCCTGACATTTCAAATCATGATCCTCAGATCTCAGGCTCTTGAGTAGCTAGGACTATAGGCATGAGCCACTGGTGCCTGGCCGTATCTATTTAAGGCAAAAAGGACAAGTTGGATCAAGAGCTGTATGCTGAGAAGTATTAAGGGTATTAGCAACTTTGGCAAACTAACTGCCCAAACAGAAGGCAAAATTATAAATTGAAAAATACTTCCAGCTGGGCACTGGTGGCTCATACCTGTAATTTTGCCTATCTTTGAGCACAAAAGCTCAGGAACAGCGCCAGGCCTTGAGCTCAAATCCCAATACTGGCGCGCGCATGTGCGTGCATGAGTGTGTGTGTGTGTGTGTACATGCATGCACACGCACGCGCACACACGGTATCAGAGCTGACTACTAGCCATGTGCTAGTATTTCACAGATTTTCAAAAGTTAAGATTTATCCCTATTTTAGAGATGATAAAGGAGGCAGGGGGTGAGACACATTAAGTCTATTTCTTGAAGTTTGAGTCAGATCAGATCTGTGTGCCATCAATACCCCCTTCTTAACATTGTCACCTTGGAAATGGAAAAAGCCCAAGAGGCGTGCAAAGCCTGGAGTGCAAACTCCAGTAAAGGCAGGAAAAGAAGAGACAATACACAGTGGTATTTTCATGTACTTCAGAAGAGAAGTGAGATTTCATCTCAATGTTTCCCAAGGGGCAAATGAAATTAAAAGGGACTTCTTATTTCTAATACAGAAGCAGAAGTGGAGTTCTTGCCCTTCACTGACAATTTGCATTTTGTACTGCTCATTATTCCTGCCTTTTACAAGAAAATTCATAAATCCAACTTTCTCACTCCCTGGAATCACTCTTGAACTCAAGGCCTCATGCTCTCACTTGCCTTTTTCACTCAAGGCTGGCTGTACTACTTGAACCACACCTCTATCTCCTGCTTTTTTGCTGGTTCATTGGAGGTAGGAGTCTGAGACTTTTCTGCCCCAAGTGATTTCAAACAGCCAACCTTAGATCTCAGCCTCCGGAGTACCTAAGGTTGTAGGCTGGGATTTATTTATTTTTTGTGCCAGTTCTGGGACTTGAACTCAGGGCCTGGGTACTGACTGCCCTATCTATTGCTCTTACTAGTTGAGCCACAGTTCCACTAACCGCTTTTTGGTTGATTTTTCCTGTCCAGGCTGGCTTTTCTAACGTGGATCCTCAGATCTCAGCCTAGCCTCCTAAGTAGCTAGCATTACTGGTGTGAGCCACTGGGGGGTGGGGGTGTATTTATATTCAGAACTTTGAATGCTGGGAAGTAGGCAGATAGTTAGAAGCAGATGAAAACAAACATTAATGTTTTATTACTCATGGCTCTTTGTAAGTGCTGATAAAATAGTCTCATTATTGGGAAATAATTGCAAGCAAGTGACATAGCAGCAGAAAAACACGAAACACTCAATTCTATTGATCCTTTATGAAGAATGTTGAAAAGTGTTGCTCTAGTTACAAGGCTGGTATGGACCAGAATCCTGTACCTTACCTACAAAGGTGACTAAAGAGTATGTGATTGACTAAAATGATCAATCAGGGATTCCCACAGCATGTGATCACGTGTGTTTTTTATTTCTTCCTTTTCCCATTCTGTCATTTCAAGGTCTTTTCTAATCTGGGTGCTAGTCATAGTCACACTTTTCATCCTAGCTACTCAGGAGGCTGAGATCTGAGAATCAAGATTTGAAGTCAGCTTGGGCAGAAAATTCTATGAGATTCTTACCTCTAATTAAGAACCAAAAAGCTGGAAGTGGAGCTGTGCCTTTAAAGACAAGTGTTTGCGTTCTGAGTTCAAGTGCCAGTACTGGCAATAAATAAGTCACAAAATAGGGGGCAAGGTTCGTTTCACCTGGTTCCATATTAAAAAGTATTAAAAGCTAACAGCTACTATGTGTGTATACACATATATATACATGTATATATACACAAAATACATCTGTACATACTCAGGATTGGTTCTATTTCCTAGTTGGAGCTTAAGCTCCAACTAGGAAATAGATAATATAATATATATAATAGATTTATAATAATCAACTTTAAACTTCAAGATCATCAAAAAGCATTTTTTGTTGTTTTGGTTAGTTGGTTGGTTCAACTGGGTTTCACTGTGTTTACCAGATTTCCCTCCCACCCCCACCCTCAGGGGATTACAGGCTTGCCATGCCACAGCTGGTTAGAAAAAATTCTGTAATGTTCCTTTGGTTCTTTCTCATTTATGTTATGCAAAGTAAACTGAGGTGTATTGAATTAAATGTAGAGTGATAATGTCAGGCTGGGAAGGTGGCTCAGTGGTAGAGCGCTTGCCTTGCATGCATGAGGCCCTGGGTTCGATTCCTCAGCACCACATAAGCAAAAAGAAAAAAGCCGG
>NW_012267383.1:1173860-1177034 GCF_000151885.1 Dipodomys ordii
CTCCTGCCCGGGCTGGCTTTGAACCGTGATCCTCAGATCTCAGCCTCCTGAGTAGCTAGGATTACAGGCGTGAGCCACCAGCGCCCGGCTCATATAATTTATTTTTTAATCTAGCTTTTAAAAGCTCCTAATCTTAAAATTAATCCAGATAATTGTCCCTGGGCTCCTTTCGCTTGAAGTTAGCCTGCTATCACTTGAGTCACAGTGCCGCTTCTGGCATTTTCTGTGACTAATTGGAGAGAAGAGTCTCAGGGACTTTACTGCCAGGCTGTCTTTGAACCATGATCCTCAAATATCAGCTTCCTAGCAGGATTGCATGTGTGAGCTACCAGCACCAGGCTTTCCTGAGCTCTTTTGCTCAAGGCTAATACTCCTATCACTTGACCCACACAGCTCTTCTTCTGGCTTTTTGGTGCTTAATTACAGACCAGAGTTTCACAAACTTTCCTAACCAAGCTGGCTTTGAACCATGCTCCTCAGATCTTAGCCTGAGTAGCTAGAATTGCAGGCATGAGACATTGGCTCCCAGTTAGCACTAGTTACTGCCAAGTTAGTTAGGAAGCTCAGTATAGTTTAAGACAGATCCTTTTTTAAAATTCCACCATAGGTAGATTTTACATTTTTTCCCCTTATTCTCTCTAATAGCTGCCCCAATATTTTTTTTTCTGCTTTGTCTTTTTTTCCCCCCCAAGTCATGGGTCTTAAACTCTGGGCCTGGGCGCTGTTCCTCAGCTCTTCAGCTCAAGGCTAGCGCTCTACCAATTGAGCCACAGCACCACTTCCGGCTTTTTCTGCTTATGTTGTGCTGAGGAATCAAACCCAGGGTCTCATGCGTGTAAGGCAAGCACTTTACCACTGAGCCACATTCCCAGCCCCTCTCTAAGCTTTTGTGCTAAATCCAGCACTCTACCATTTGAGCCAGAACTTCACTTCTGGCTTTTTGATAGTTAATTGGAGATAAGAATCTCATGAACTTTCCTGCTCAGCCTCCTGAGTAGCTAGGATTACAGAAGTGAGCCACCAGTACCCTGGCTCTTTTTACTTTCAGAGTGACATTTTGTTACCTAACTTAATGAAGTATATGTGTATTCTAAGAATGGTTTAACTGCATTCTTCAAAACCACTGTGACCAGAGTCTCTTGTAGGACCAAAGTTTTACTGGTACTTAATTTAAAAAATACATTATTTGGGGCTGGGAAGGTGGCTCAGTGGTAGAGCACTTGCCTTGCATGCCTGAGGCCCTGGGTTCGATTCCTCAGAACCACATAAGCAAAAATAAAAAAGCCAGAAGTGGCGCTGTGGCTCAAGTGGTAGAGCGCTAGCCTTGAGCTGAAGAGCTAAGGGACAGTGCCCAGGCCCAGAGTTCAGGCCCCACAACCGGACCCCCCCCAAAAAAAAAACATTATTTGTGTGCTTTTGTTCTTTATTTTTAAGCTAGCAGATTGAAATAGAATAGTTATTGGTCCGATAGAGGCTAATTATATTTCAAACAGTGGAATAAGATTATTTAGCATGATGAGAAATTGTATCTTGGGACTACAAATGGATGGTTAGATGGTTTTCTGGGAGAAGTGAACTTGCATGAATTCTTAAAGGTAAAGGAGCCTGATCCAGGTTTGTTTTCTTTATCAGGTTGCATGAAACCCGTTCAGGAGACATCTGCAATGCCTGTGTTTTGCTTGTCAAAAGATGGAAGAAATTACCAGCCGGATCAAAAAAAAACTGGAATCATGTTCGTTCCTTTTTTTTTTTTTTTTCAATTCTAATTTTATGTATCCACATACCTTTTTCTGTGTGTGTGCTGGTATTGGGGCTTGAAGTTAGTGTCTCACTAGACATTTTTGCTCCTGGCTGGCTGTGGTCTACCACTTGACTCAACTCCAGCATGGTTTTTTGCTGGATAATGTCCAGTCTGTATACTTGCTCTGTGCTGGCTTTGAACTAGGATCTTCAGACTTCAGCTTCCTGAGTAATTACAGGTGTAAGCCACCTGTATCTGGTATATTAAGCTTTTTATTGTTGTTGTTAACTTTCAAATACTGTGTAGAAATACTAGGTTCTTTTTATTTTTCTTAATTTTGTTGTGTCATCCACTAATGATTAACCAATACATATAGCAGATGCTTACTCTTATTCACTTTTTTTTTTTCTTTTGTCGGTTGTGGGACCTGAACTCTGGGCCTGGGCACTGTCCCTCACCTGTTCAGTTCAAGGCTAGCACTCTAGCACTTGAGCCACAGCGCCACTTCTGGCTTTTTCTGCTTTTGTGGTGCTGAGGAATCAAACCCATGGCCTTATGCATGCAAGGCAAGCACTCTACCACTAAGCCACCTTCCCAGCCCCATCTACTACTTTTTTATTCTCTCTTTAAAGTGAGTAAGAGTGGGGCCCAGAGTTCAGGCCCCACACCAACCAAAAAAAAAAAGAAAGTAGTAGATGGCATTTATTACTTAATATTATATGATGATTAAAATATACTTTGACTTTCAAACTCCTTTCCTCCTGTTCATGTGTGTATGTGTGCGTGCCAGTCCTGGGGCTTGATCTCCAGGCCTAGATGCTGACTTTAGTTTTTTTTGCTCAAGTGAGCCACGGTCATTTTGGTGGTCTTTTGAATGTAAGTATTTAGCCTGGTGCTAGTGGCTCATACCTATAATCCTAGCTACTCAAGAGGTTGAGATCCAAGGACTACAGTTCAATGCCAGCTTGGACACGAAAGCCCATGAGACTCTTATCTCTCCAATTAACCACCAAAAAAACTGGAAAGGGGCCACATGGCTCATAGTGGTAAAGCACTAGCCTTGAGCAAAAGAGTTCAGTCACAGTGCCCACGTCTCAAGTTCAAGCCCCATGACCAACAAAAAATAGAAAGTATTTAAAGGACTTTCTTTGCTGGGACTGTCTTGGAATTGCAACCCTCATCTCTTACCATTTGGAGTAGCTAGGATGATACAGTTTTGGCATTCTACCTCAAACATTCTTTCAGTATAAAATTGTGCTTTTCAAATAGAGTTAGGCTGGGGGCTTCAAAGGTGGACCAGTGGTAGAGCGCTTGCCTTGCATGCCTGAGGCCCTGGGTTCGATTCCTCAGTACCACATAAGCAAAAAGAAAAAAAGCAGGAAGTAGCACTGTGGCTCAAGTGGTAGAGTGCTAGCCTTGAGCTGAAGAGCTGA
>NW_012267383.1:1177084-1178007 GCF_000151885.1 Dipodomys ordii
AGTGGTAGAGTGCTTGCCTTGCATGCATGAGGCCCTGGGTTCGATTCCTCAGCACCACATAAGCAGAAAAAGCCAGAAGTGGCGCTGTGGTTCAACTGGTAGAGCGCTAACGAACTGAAGAGCTGAGGGACAGTGTCCAGGCCCAGAGTTCAGGCTCCACACTGACAAAAAGTCAAATGAGCTTGAAGACGAGGCCAGATTCCATTACTGGCACACAAAATTCACTAAAAAATAAAGACAAGCCAGGCGCCAGAGGCTCACAGCTCAGATCTCAGGAGGCTGAGATCTGAGGATCATGGTTCAGAGCCAACCCGGGCAGGAAACACCATGAAACTCATCTGCAGTTAACCACCAGAAAACTAGAAGTGGTGCTGTGGCTCAAGTGGTAGAGCGCTATCCTTGAGCTTGGGAGCTGAGGGACAGTGCTCAGGTCCAGAGTTCAAGCCCTATGACCAACAAAAACAAAAAGACAGGCTGAGAAGGTGGCTCAGTGGTAGAGTGCTTGCCTTGCATGCATGAGGCCCTGGGTTTGATTCCTCAGCACCACATAAACAGAAAAAGCCAGAAGTGCTACAGCGCCCAGGGCCAGAGTTCAAGCCCCACAACTGACAAAAAAGACAAGCTTAGAATAAGGATATTTTAACTGAAATGTACAATAATTTAGTATCTTAAGTTTTAACAGGTGCTTCCTTTAATCCTAGCTACTCAGGGAGGCTGAGATCTGAAGATTGCCATTCAAAGCCAGGCCAGGTAGGAAAATATGAGATCTCCAATTAGCCAGTAAAAGGAGAAGTGGAGCTGTGGCTGATGTGGAAAGCCAGAGGATCCCATAATTTTTTTTAATTTAATTTTATTTTATTTGTGAACATACTGTACAGAGGGGTTACAATTGCATGGGCAGGATAATGCGTACATTTCTTACC
>NW_012267383.1:1178766-1209329 GCF_000151885.1 Dipodomys ordii
AATTACCAGCCGGATCAAAAAAAAACTGGAATCATGTGGTAGATGCCAGAGCAGGTCCCAGCCTAAAGACTACCTTGAAACCAAAGAAAGTGAAAACTCTATCTGGAAACAGGATAAAAAGCAACCAGATCAGTAAACTGCAGAAGGAATTTAAACGTCACAGTAAGTTTCGAACCTTGGTATACCAAGTGGTTTTCCAGTTTATTTTTGGTTGTTGTTGATGAATGGTATATTCAGATAACTTTCTTGTTTGTTCCCTTTTTGACAGGGCTGAGGATCTTGCATCCTAGGGACCAGTTATACCCAAACACCTTCCTGCTTCTTTCCTTTTTTACAGGGCCTTAAAAATCAAGGTCTTGTGTTCTCACTGCTTGCTTGCTCATAGCTGGTGTTCAACTACTTGAGCCATACCTTCAGTCTGGCTTTTTCCCCTAGTTGTTTGGGAGATGGAGTTTTCCATCTGCCAGGACTGACTTTGAACCACAATCCTTTAGATCTCAGTCTCCTGAGGAGGCCAGGATTATAGGCGTGAGTCACCAGCACCTATCTAGGAACTGAGGTCTTAACATAGAGTCCATTGCCTAAAATGCCTTCTACCTCATGATTCTGAAACAAAAGGTCAAAGAATTTGTTTTGCTAAACTGACTGGTAGAGGAAGAATTGGCTAAATGGGCAGAGTAGTGACTAATAAATGACCATGAAATGCTGTATAAAGAAATAGGATTATTTATTAGATTTTTTGGGGGGTGGGGGGAATGCCATTCTTCGGATTGAACTTGTGGCCTGGGCATGGTTCCTGAGCTTTTTTTGCTCAAGGCTGTACAACTTGGGCCACAGATACACTTTTTCCACTTTTTAGCAATAAACATCTTGTGGACTTTCCTGGTTTGAACCCTGGTACTCTCTGATTTTAGCCTCCTGAGATTAGCTAGGATTACAGACAGATGTAAGCCACCAGCATCTGGCTAAGAAACAGGATTTTTCATGAAGCTCATCTCCAAAGGGAAGTGTGATATATATCAAGTACACATAGAGCAGATTTTAAAGTTCCCTGAATTCGGTGCTTGGGCTGCAGTCATTCATTGAGGTGTAGGCATTGGGTGTACACCTACCTTGTTCTAATAAGGAAAAAGCAGATGATGGAATTAGCAGTAAACAGTGTGACTGAATATGGGAAAATATCAAATGAGACTCACTAAGACTCTCACATGGCCCTAAGGAAAGGAGCTAAATGGTTAGGTGTCTTTTGGGGCTCACACCTGTGATTCTAGCTACCGAGGAGGCTGAGATCTGAGGATCGCAGTTGGAAGCCAGCCTGACATGAAAGTACATGAGACTTTTTTTTTGGTTGTAGGGCTTGAACTCAGCGTGGGCGCTGTGCCTTAGTTCTTCAACTCAAGGCTAGTGCTCTACTACTTGAGACATATTGCCACTTCCGGTTTTCTGGTGGCTTATTGGGGATAAGAGTCTCGGGGTCTGGGAAGGTGGCTCAGTGGTAGTGCGCTTGCCTCACATGCATGAGGCCCTGGGTTCGATTCCTCAGCACCATGTAAACAGAAAAAGCCGCGCCGTGGCTCAAGTGGTAGAGTGGTAGCCTTGAGCTGGAGAGCTGAGAGGCAGCACCCACACTCAGAGTTCAGGCCCCATGACCACCAACAACAACAAAAAGTCTCACAGACTTTGCTGTCCAGGTTGGCTTTCAACATGATCCTCAGATCTCAGCCTCCCTGAGTAGCAAGATTACAGGTGTGAGCCACCGCCTGTGGCTCATGAAACTTAACCACAACAAAGTCAGAAGTAGAATGTGGCTCAAGTGGTAGAGTGCTAGCCTTGAACAAAAACAAAAATCTGGAAATAAGCTGTATGGCTCAAGTGGTAACAGCATTATTCTTGAGTGAAAAAGCCAAGCAAGAGCATGGTCATGGGCTGGGAAGGTGGCTCAGTAGTAGAGCGCTTGCCTTGCATGCCTGAGGCCCTGGGTTCAATTCCTTAGCACCACATAAGCAAAAAGAAAAAAGCCGGAAGTGGCACTGTGGCTCAAGTGGTAGAGCGCTAGCCTTGAGCTGAAGAGCTGGGGGACAGCGCCCAGACCCAGAGTTCAGCCCCCATGACCGGCAAAAAAAGAAAGAAAGAAAATGTATATTTAGCCAGTTGCAGGTTCATGCCTGTAATCCTAGCTTCTCAGGAGGCTAAGATCTGAGGATCACAGTTCAAAGCCAGCCTGGGCAGGAAAAGTCTGAGACTTAGATCTCTAGTTAGTCACAGAAAAAAACCAGAAGTGGACCTATGGCTCAAGTTGCAGAATGCTAGCCCTGAGCAAAAAGAAGCTCAAGGGACAGTGCTTAGGCCCCAAGTTCAAGCCCCAGAACCAGTAGGGAAAAAAAACAGTATGCTTACCAAGGGATTTGTTGGGGGTGTTTCAGCCCCTGTAGTGGCTCTTAGACATAATAAAGTGGAAGGTTTTGTTTTGTTTTGTTTGTTTTTATTGCAGATTCTGATGCCCACAGTACCACCTCAAGTGCCTCGCCAGCCCAGTCTCCTTGTTATAGTAACCAATCAGATGACGGCTCAGATACAGAGATGGCTTCTGGCTCTAACAGGACACCAGTTTTTTCCTTTTTAGATCTTACATATTGGAAAAGGTGAGTAACAGAAAATATCACACACTCCCATGTTACATGATTTATGATGGGTGAAGTTAAAAAAATTGCTAGGATATGTTCCAAAGCATGGAATAAATATGAAAGAATTCTACTTGAATTCTTTCTTCACTTCACATACAAGTATCAATTACCTAGGCATTAAAGTAGAAAACAAATACAACAAACAAGACTTGAGAAACAAGATCTTCCACTCATCTGGTCAAATCATTACTAAATGACCCCATGCTGCTGACCACATACATGGTGTATATGTGCACATTGGAGGGAAACTAGGAGGAGGACACAGAACCAGAGGGAAACAGGGGAAAACATACAACAGCGGGACCCATCAGCTGCACTGGACATTGATTAAAACGAACTAAGCAACTCAATGGCAGTGATGGGAGGGAGGGAATGAGTGGGAAAGAGGAAACAGATGACGCTATGCAAAAGGAAAGGAATGTACATATCACCCGATATGGAAGAAATAACTGTATTGTCAAAGCTCATGGAACTCAAACTTCATGGACCAAGACAGAGGCAATTTGGTCCACAAAGGTTACAATGTGTTTGTGACTTTAACTAAGTATCACTATCCAATAATACTGTGAAATTTGTGAAATGTATGTAATCACAACAAATCTCAATAAATTAATAAATAAAATTAATAAATTAATCACAATAAAAAATTGCAAAAAAAAAAAAAGACTCCAGAAAGGTGGGGTGGGGGGAGTAGAAAACAAGCTTGGTGCAGGCAGCTCATGTCTATAATCCTGGCTACACTGGAGGCTGAGATTTGAGCATGCAAAGCCCATGGAAGCAGGAATGTCAGTGAGGCTCTTACCTCCAGTTAACCACCAGAAAAGCCTGAGTGGTATTATGGCTCAAAATGGGAGAGTGCTAGCCTTGTGCCCAAAAGCTCAGGGACAGTGCCCAGGTCCTGAGTCCAAGCCCCAGGGTTAGCCTAGGTGAGTGCAAGTGTGCGCACACATATACATACAGAGAAATAACTCATTAAATAAAAACATGTTCAAATATTTCTATAATCTTGGAAATACAAATCTCAGTTTCCTAGCCTACATTCTTCCAGGATCCCTATCATGTGGGAGTTGGTAATACTGTGGAAAGTGAGTCTTTTAATCATGTTGGACTTAGTTAAAATGGTGGGTAGGTTTCCTTCCTTCTCCCTCCTTTCCTTTCTTTGTTTTGTTTTTGCTTTATTAGTATTTCTTTTTTCTTTTTCCTTTTAGACAGAAAATATGTTGTGGGATCATCTATAAAGGCCGCTTTGGGGAAGTCCTCATCGATACCCATCTATTCAAGCCCTGTTGCAGCAATAAGAAAGCCAGCACTGACAAGCCGGAGGAGCCGGGCCCAGAGCCTCTGCCCATCTCCACTCAGGAATGGTGACCGAGGCCCACGCAGAAGCCATCGGAAGTTTGCAGAGACCACAAGCAACCAACTGACCCTCTTCTTTTGAACTTGGATCCCTGCTATTCTGCCAAAAGACATTTTCTAGAATAGTTTTTTTGAATGGTTTTTCTTTTCCCTCCCTAGTCCCACAAACTCTAAAGCCAGTGTCTACTTACTACAAATAAGAAAAAGGAAAAAAAAGAAGTGTACATAATATTTAAGATGCTGAGTATTTCATAGGAAAGCTGAATGCTGCTGTAAAGTGCTCTTTAAGTCTTTTTTTAATCCCCTTCTAATGAATAAAATTAGGGGAAATTCAGGGGACAGAGATGGGATTTGTTGTATGCTAAGCCGTATGTAGTTTTAGTCTTTCTCTATCGGGAAGCCGTGGTTGGGGGCATTTTCTTCGATGGCTGGATGCACTTGTTTTCCCTCCCGATTCTACATTTGTAACATGACCTGCCCCTAGATAGAGGTGGCTGTTGTTGGTAACTTTGGCATACTTAGGTCTTGCCATAGTTTTGATGACTCAAACCTATACTACTGATTACTAAGCAGGACAGTGAGCTTTGGGATGCATGATAGCTTGATGGAAGAGGTATGTCTAAATCATAGGGAGCTTGACTGTATATGTTGCATCTTTTGTTACCTCCCATCATTAATATTGGATGCAGGTTTTAATTCATGTGGAAATCTGAAAGCAGAATCCAAGCACCTCATGTGGAAATGGCAATTCTCTAGGGTAGGCAAGACGAGATCCTGTTTGAACTGGTACCAAAGCGTCACCGCCTGGCAGAGAGCAAAAGGCTTTGACTATAAATGTTAAGCTATATGAATAAAAGGTGCAAGTTTTCAGGATGGGATGGAACAAAAGTGAATGCTATTTAGGGCACATTTCTCTGAGGGCTTGCCCGTGTGAATGACTGGTGTTGTTTGTGTTATGTGGCTGTTCCTCAGATTCCTGAAATGTGCACAATTCAGTTTTAGCTCTGGATTGCTTCCACTGACCTTTGTGAAGGTTTTATCTACACAGATGGCATTGACTTGTTTTAACCTATTAAGGGTTTGTTGTTTTTTTCCCCACTATTTAAAGTTTATTAGAAGAAAAGGCATGTGTTAATGCTAAGTAGATTGGTTTGGGGTTCATTCAGATTTTTCTTTTTCCTTTTTTGAATGAGACTTTTGAAACTACAAGGTATACTGAAGTTGGAGCCCCTAATTCCCATATCCTCACTAAAAGCCTCACTTATGAGGCACTGGTGGCACAGGTCTGTAACCCTAGTTACTCAGGAGGCTATTATCTGAAGATTGCAGTTCAAAGCCAGACTGGGCAGAAAAGAGACCTTTTTTTTTGGGGGGGGTGTCCCATTGTGGGGCCTGAACTCAGGGCCTGGGCCCTGTCCCTCAGCTCTTCAGCTCAAGGCTAGCGCTCTACCACTTGAGCTACAGCGCCACTTCCGGTTTTCTGGTGGTTTATTGGAGATAGGAGTCTCACGGTCTCTCCTGCCCGGGCTGGCTTTGAACCGCAATCCTCAGATCTCAGCCTCCTGAGTAGCTAGGATTACAGGCGTGAGTCACCAGCGCCCGTCGCCACTTCCCATTTTTGAGTGGTTAATTGGAGATGAGTTTCATGGGGATTTTTCTGCCCAGGCTAGCTTTGAACTGCGATCCTCAGATCTCAGACTCCTGAGGATCTAGGGTTACAAGTGTGAGCCACTGGCACCTGGCTTCTTTTCTTTTTTCCTTTGTGCTGGTCCTGGGGCTGGAACTCAGACCCTGGGTACTTGTCTCTAAGCTTCTTTTTGCTTTACTACTTGAGGCACAGCTCCACTTACGGCTTTTTCTGAGTAGTTTACTGAAAGTAAGAGTCTCACAGACTTTCCTCTGCCCAGGCTGGCTTTGAACTGTGATCCTCAGATCTCAGCCTCCCAAGTAGATAGAACTATAGGCCTGAGCTACCAGCATCCTGCTCCATGAGTCTCCTTATTTCCAATTAAGCACTAAGATGCCAGAAGTGGAGCACAAAAGCTCAGCAGTGCCCAAGCCCAGACTCAAGTGCTAGGATCACAAAAACCTAATCCACAATTGAAGAGAGGAGCAAAGAAAGTAATGTAACTTGAATAAAATCTGCTTTTATTCCAAAGCCCTGTACTGAAAGTTCTTTTGGAGAAATGCCATCTTAATCCATTTGGGGGAAGGGACAGTGTCCAACTCTCCTCTGCTGTAGGTTGATTACCCTTACACAGAGATTGGCCCTTGTCCAATTCCTCTGTGTGTGTGTGTGTGTGTGTGTGTGCGCGTGCACGTGCGTGCATGCGTGCGTGTGCATGTTCACGCACCAATTCTTGAACTTCATATTCGGCCTGAGCATGGTCCTGAGCTTTTGTGCTCAAGGCTAGCACTTTACCACTTGAGCCACAGCTCAAGTGGGCTTTTTTTTTTTTTTTTGATGGTTAATTGGAAATAAGAGTCTCAGCAGCTTTCCTGCCCAAGCTGGCTTTAAACTGTGATCCTGCTGGGCACTGGTGGCTCACACTTAAAATCCTAGCTACTCAGAAGGCTGAGATCTGAAGATCATGGTTCAAAGCCAGCCTGGGGAGAAAAGTCCCCATAAGACTCTTAGAGACTCTTTTTTTTTTTGGGGGGGGGGTCCGGTCGTGGGCCTGAACTCTGAGCCTGGGCGCTGTCCCTCAGCTCTTCAGCTCAAGAGGCTAGCGCTCTACCACTTGAGCCACAGCGCCACTTCAGCTTTTTTCTTTTTGCTTATGTGGTGCTGAGGAATCGAACCCAGGGCCTCAGTCATGCAAGGCAACTGCTCTATCACTGAGCCACCTTCCCAGCCCCCGAGACTCTTATCTCTAACTAACCACTCAAAAATGGGAAGTGGCACTGTGGCTCAGGTGGTAGAACACTATCCTTGAGCATAAAAAGAGTCAGGGACACTGCCCAGAGCCTGAGTTCAAGCTTCACAGCCAACAACAACACCCGTAAGTGATGACCACAAAAATTAGGGTATCTGGAGCATACTAACTGTTCTACAAATGAAGAATGCATGAAGCTCAGAGATGCCCCTTATCTAGTGGTGCTGATGTGGCTTCCAATGTTCCAGTTATAGTACTCTCATACTCTGCTGATTTTTTTTGTGTGATGTTCAGTGAACTGGGAAGAGAAGAGAAAGCCAAAATGTATTAAAGGTAGATAATTTTGCAGGCTCATGTTCCCAAAGAACGGGACCCAACCATTCTATCTAACAATTTCTCAGGCTGTGGAGTTAGGTTACTCATTGTAATCAAGAGAAAGCTTTTGGAATCAAGTTCCTTACATGCTGAATTTTTAAAAAATGACTTGTTAGCAATGAGAATGTGCCTTAGTGGTAGAGAGCTTGCCTACCATGCATGATGTACTGGGTTCGATTCCTCAGTACTACATACACAGAAAAAACTTCTGGTGTTGTGGCTCAAGTGGTAGAGTGCTAGCCTTGAGCAGAAGAAACCCAGGAACAGTGCCTAGGCCCTGAGTTCAAGCTCCAGGACTGGCAAAAAAAGAAAAAGAAAAGAAAAACATTATTGGATGCTGAGTTGAAGATCTTGGACAAAATAGTTTAGAAGATTTAATATAACAGAATTTAATCATTCCATTTAGAGAACTATTGAAAAGCGTTTATTAAAGTATCACCTTCGTCTTGATATCTAAATTGGGAAAATTTTGCTGTGTTATTATGTCTATTCCTGGCCAGGTGCCAGTGCCTCATGTCTGTAATCTTAGCTTCTCAGAAGGCTAAGATCTGAGGATCACAGTTTGAAGCACAGGCCAAAAAGTTTGTGAGACTTATCTCCAATAAATTACTCAGAAAAAGCCAGAAGTGGTACTGTGGTTCAAGTGGTAGAGCACTAGCCTTGAGCACAAAAGGGCTTAGGGACAGTGAGTGCCCTGAGTTCAAGCCCCAGGACTGGCAAAAAAAAAGAGTGTCTATTCCTTATGTTGCTTATAGACAATTGCTCTTGTTTAGAGTAGCTCCAATTTCTTTTTTTTTTTTGGGGGGGGGGGTCCGGTTGTGGGGCCTGAACTCTGGGCCTGGGCGCTGTCCCTCAGTTCTTCAGCTCAAGGCTAGCACTCTACCACTTGAGCCACAGCGCCACTTCCGGCTTTTTTCTTTTTGTTTATGTGGTGCTGAGGAATCGAACCCAGGGCCTCAGGCATGCAAGGTAAGCGCTCTACCACTGAGCCACCTTCCTAGCCCAATTTCTTTGTATATGTGTCTCTATATTTGCACATCCATTAACATGAATACTGAGACTTGAACTGTTCTTGCTTAGATTTTCACTGAAGGCTGGTGGCTCTACCACTTGGGCCACATCTCTACTTCTGGCTTTTTGCTAGTTAATCAGAGATAAGAGTCTCTCAGGTTTGTCTGCCTTGCTGGCATGCCTTGCTGGCTTTGAATGATATCCTCAGATCTCAGGTAGCTAGGGTTACAAGCATGAGCCACCTGTGTCTCACTCTGTGATGTTAAGGTTGATCACTTTATTAAGATGGGTACTACTAGATTGTTTACATTGTTTACATGTAAGACACATTGTGTGTGTGTGTGTGTGTGTGTGTGTGTTTGTGTTTGTGTGTGTGTGTGTGTGTGTGTTTGTGTTTGTGTGTGTGTGTGTGTGTGTGTTTGTGTTTGTGTGTGTGTGTGTGTGTGTATGTGTGCTGGTACTGGGGTTTGAGTTCAGGGTGCCATCCTTGGGCTTTGTTGATTTGTTTTGCCAGTTCTGGGGCTTGAACTCGGCCTGGGGCGCTGTCCCTGAGCTTCTTTTGCTCAAGGCTAGCACTCTACCACTTGAGCCACAGCGCCACTTCCTGCTTTTTCTGTTTATGTAGCACTGAGGAATTGAACCCAGGGCTTCATGCATGCTAGACAAGTAGTCTACCACTAAGCCACATTCCCAGCCCTCACTGGGCTTTTTTGCTCAAGGCTAGCATTCTACCATTTGAGTCACATCTCTACTTATGTATGGCTTTTTAGTGGTTAATTGGAAATAAAGAGTTTTATGGGTTTTCCTACCCTGTTGGGCTTTGATTCTCAATCCTCAAATATCAGCTACCTGTGTAGGTAGGATTATAAGCACCCAGATACATTTTTTTCTTTTGTACCCAAATAAAGTAATCTATACATTGATATTGTAAGATTTTTTTTTTTTTTTGTCAGCCGTGGGGCTTGAACTCTGGGCCTGGGCGCTGTCCCTAAGCTCTTCAGCTCAAGGTGAGTGCTCTACCACTTGAGCTACAGCGCCACTTCCGGTTTTCTGGTGGTTTATTGGAGATAAGAGTCTCACGGTCTCTCCTGCCCCGGCTGGCTTTGAACCGTGATCCTCAGATCTCAGCCTCCTGAGTAGCTAGGATTACAGGCGTGAGCCACCAGCGCCCAGCTGATATTGTAAGATTTTTAATTCAAACTTTTTAAAATTTAAGTATTTACTGAGCATCTAGCTCCAAGGTCTCTTTACTAAATGACAGTTGACACTGAGAAACCACATGGCTGGACTCCCTTAAATTTTTCGAGAGTATTGGCCTGGCATATGCCTGTGATCCTAGCTACTCAGGAGGCTGTGTTCTGAGTTTGAAGCCAGCCTAGGCATGAGCCTCCTGTTTCCAGTTAACCTGCATAAGGCTGAAAGTGTAGCTGTGGTTCAAGTTGTAGAGGACCAACCTTGAGCAAAAAAGCTAAGGGATACTGCCTGGGCTTTGAGTTCAAGCCCAGAACGTGAACACATGCAAACAACAAGAATCCTTACATTGCTGCGTACCAGTAGCTCACGCCTGTAATCCTAGCTACTCAGGAGGGTGAGATCTAAGGATTGAGGTTCAAAGCCAGCCCGAGCAGGAAAGTCTGTGAGACTCTTAGCTCCAATTAACCACCAGAAAACCGGAAGTGGTGCTGTGGCTCAAGTGGTAGAGCACTTGTCTTGAGCCAAAGAGCTCAGGGACAGTGCCCAAGCCCAGAGCTCAAGCCCCATGACCAACAGCAACAACGAAAAGAATCCTTAAATTCACTAAAATGGTTATTATAAACTCAGTTTTGTGACCATAACTTCTAGAAATACACCCAAGGTCTAGAAATAGGGGTAAATCTAGGGGGTAGATCATTCATAGAAACACTTTGTTTTTGTCTATATACACACACACTCACACACACACACGGCACGTCTGATACATGCCACAGACACGTGTCACAGACATGTGTCGTGTGTGTGTAATATGTCACAGACGTGTGTGTGTATTCACACACCATTTTTAACATTTTTGTGTGGTTCTGAGGATTGAACTCTGACCTTCAAAGCACTTTACCACATGAGTCACACTCCCCAGCCTTACTTCATTCTTTCTACTTAATTGTGTATGACATTTAGTTTCTTTATTCAGTTAATATTTGACACAAGAGATTTTTAGATAATATCCCTAGGGAATAATATCAACAGTGAATTTAACATACAGGAATTCAAATCTTGGATTTTCTACTAATTAGCTTTATTATCTCTGTTGAATTTTGTGAGTTTGTTTTCTCCACAGGCTGGAAGAAATAACACAAAACCACTGTAATGAAAATACTGTGAGACCTGGGCATCTGTGGCTCAGGCCTATGATTTTAGCTACTCAGGAGGCTGACATCTTAGCTCTGAGGAGGCTGAGATCTTGGTTTGAAGCCCTCCCTGGAAGACAAATCTGAGAGACCCTTATCTCCAACTAACCACAAAAAGCCAGCTATGAAGCTGTGGCTCAAGTGGTAGAGTACTAGCCTTGAGCATAAAACCTCAGAGACAGCACTCAAGCCCCGAGTTTAAACCCAGGACCGGTACAAAAATTGTTTTCATTATGTTTACATAGTTCTACAAAGGAGTTTCCATTTAACAAAGCAGTTTATGAATACAGCGCATTTTGATCAATGTCATCCCTTTCAGCGTTCTCATCCACCCCTCCCAATCCACTCCTTCCCTGCTTTTCTTAATTTTGTAGGATTGTTTTCCTGGCAAGCAAATCTGAGAGACCCTTATCTCCAGTTAACTACAAAAAGCCAGATATGAAGCTTAGCTCACTGGTAGAGCACCAGATTTGAACAAAAAAATGAAGGGAACTGGGCTGGGAAGGTGGCTCAGTGGTAGAGTGCTTGCCTTGCATGCCTGAGGCCCTGGGTTCGATTCCTCAGCACCACATCAGCAAAAAAGAAAAAAGCGGAAGTGGCGCTGTGGCTCAAGTGGTAGAGTGCTAGCCTTGAGCTGAAGAGCTGAGGGACAGCGCCCAGGCCCAGAGTTCAGACCCCACGACCGGACCCAAAAAGAAAAAAGAAAAAGAAAAAAAACCGAAGGGAACAGTGCATTTCAGGCCCAAATATCAGCATACATATACGCACTTACACACACACACACACACACACACACACACACACAGGTGAGGGATGTACCCTCTTACTGTTTTACACAGCTGTTTTTCACCTGGGCTCAGTGGCTTCCTTCATCTTGTTATTATATTAATGTCCACCAGGGTTACTAGTCATGAAAAAAAAACCACTCAGAATATACATGTGTATATTTGTATACATACATGCAGACAGACTGACAGACAGACAGATAGATTTGAGTACAGTATTGAGGCTTGAACTAGGGCCTAGGTGCTGCCCTGAGTTTTATTGCTTGCAACTAGCATACTACTACTTGAGCCATACTCCACTTCTGTTTTTCTGGTGGTTAATTGGAGTCTCAAGGACTTTCCTGCCTAGCCTGGCCTTGAACCACGATCCTCATGAGTAACTATGTTTAAAGGTATGGTTCATTTAGTTTAGCATTTTGTTTTGATTTTTTTTTTCCTGTCCTGGGGTAGTGCTATATCACCGAGCACTGGAGCCAACATATCCACTTCCAGCTTTTTGCTAGTTAATTGGCAATAAGTCTTTCAGATTTGTCTGGCCGGGATGGTTCTGAGCCGAGATCTTTAATGTCAGCCTCCTGAACAGGTAGGCTTACACATATTGTATTTATTTATTTATTTAGTCAGTTGTGGGGCTTGAACTCTGGGCCTGGGCACTGTCCCTCAGCAATTCAGCTCAAGGAGAGTGCTCTACCATTTGAGCCACAGCACCACTTCCAGTTGTCTGTTGGTTAACTGGAGATAAGAGTCTCACAGACTTTCCTACCCCAGCTGGCTTTAAACCACGATCCTCAGATTGTAGTTAGGATTACAGGCATGAGTCACAGGCATCCGGCCATTTCATATTATTTTAGTACCCTCATTTTAGATGAAGAAACTCAGGATGCTCCATTTTAGTTCTTCTAAACTAAGCTTGGCTTGTCCTATTTCTGACAGGAGGGCTCTGGCTTCCTTGTGGCATGGAGTCTCTCCAGAGCCCTTTGAGTTCAGTTGAGCGCCTTGTCACCTGTGTGTCAGGGAAATTGGAGTCCCTTGTTCAGAGGCAATCTTGAGGTTTTAGGTGTCTTTGAAACTGTTGTGCTGTCAATGAGCAGGGAGAGCCAAGCACTGTTGCTCATGCTTGTCGTCCTAGCTTCTCAGGAGGCTGAGGTCTGAGGATTGTGGTTCAAAGCCAGTCTAGGCAGGAAAGTCCATAAGACTCCAATTAGCCACCAGAAAACTGGAAGTGGAGTTGTGGCTTAAAGTGGTAGAATGCTAGCTTTGAGCAGAAGAGGTCAGGGATAGTACCCAGGCCCTGAGTTCAAGCCCCACAAAGACAAAATAAATAAATAAATAATAAACAATCAGGGAGGAATGTAGACAGAAACTAGGATGTTTGTGTTGGAGATCAGTGCTGTGATTCACTGAAATGCTGCATCTCATTCAGTAGGGAGGATTCTGTCTAGTATAGGAAAAAGAAAACTAATAAGGCAGAAGGACAGTTTGTCTAAGAGTATACTCTACATTAATGTAAATTTCCTGTGTTAGTCTTAGGCTGTGTGGCTGGCCACTCTGGCTGTGCTGGAAGGTCCTATAAGACTTCATTTCTGGCTGGGTGCCGGTGGCTCCCACCTGTAATCCTACCTACTCAGGAGGCTGAGATCTGAGGATCACAGTTCAGAGACAGCCCAAGCAAGAGAGTCTGTGAGACTCTTATCTCCAGTTAACGGTGAGAAAACCAGAAGTGGCGCTGTGGCTCAAGTGGTAGAACACTCGCCTTGAGCTGAATTGCTGAGGGACAGTGCCCAGGCCCAGAGTTCAGGCCCCTCTCTCTCCAGTCAGTAGTTTAGCCAAAGCGTCCTTAGAGCCTTGATTGCTGTCCTCCCAAAACAAACATAAACATCTCCATGTTTTACAGAAGCCTCAAGGCCCGCCTGGTCTCCAGGAGATGAGAATGGCCTAGCCTCCAGGTGGCCATGGAAGCAGACTCCCACAGTGTCCTGGGCAGTGAAAGTCACATCTCCTCCCAGTGTGAGGCCTGGTTGTGAGAATGACCTGACAGGGCAGCCGGCCCTATTCTACCATTCCTGTGTTACTAGTTTTTGTATCATAAACCAGCAGGATGGACCAGGACTGTCCCAAACAGATATTGTAAGTCACCAAAAACAGCTTATACATGTAATTTATATCACATATATTAATTATATATGTAATTTCTTTTCTTTTCTTTTTTTTGGTCAGTTGTGGGGCTTGAACTCTGGGCTTGGGCGTTGTCCCTGTGCTCTTCAGCTCAAGGCCAGCACTCTACCGCTTGAGCCACAACGCCACTTCCAGTATTTTAGTGGTTTATTGGAGATAAGATTCTAACGGACTTTTCTGCCCGGGCTGGCTTTGAACCGTGATCCTCAGATCTCAGCCTCCTGAGTAGCTAGGATTACAGGCATGAGCCACCAGCACCCGGCTTATATATGTAATTCTTTTCTTTTCTTTTGCTCTTGGTTGTGGGGCTTGAACTCAGAGCGTGGGAGATGCCCCTGAGCTTTTTTTTTTTTGTCAGTTGTGGGGCCTGAACTCTGGGCCTAGGCGCTGTCCCTCAGCTCTTCAGCTCCAGGTTAGTGCTTTACCACTTGAGCCACAGCACCACTTCCAGTTTTTCTGCTTATGTGGTGTTGAGGAATCGAACCCAGGGCCTCAAGCATGCAAGGCAAGCACTCTACCACTGAGCCACCTTCCCAGCCCCAAAATTGTATTTATTTATTTATTTTTGCCAGTCCTGGGGCTTGAACTTAGGGCTTAGGCTCTGTCCCTGAGCCTTCTGTGCTCAAGGCTAGTGCTCTACCACTTGAGCCACAGCACCACTTCCAGCTTTTTCTATGTGATACTGCGGAATGGAACCCAGGGCTTCATGCATGCTAGTCAAGCACTCTACCACTGAGCCACATTTCTAGCCCCCCTGAGCTCTTTTTACTCAAGGCTAGCACTCTACAACTTTGAGCCACAGCCCCACTTCTGGTTTTCAGGTGGTTAATTGGACATAAAAGGCTCAGACTTTTCAGCCTAGCTCTGAACTGTGACCCTCAGATCTCAGGTTCCTGAGTAGCTAGGATTACAGGTGTGAGCCACCAGCAGCTGGCTAATTTTCTAATAGCTTCCTTTTGTAAGATTAACAGAACCAGGAGTAATGAATTTTAATATTATATTTTAGTAAACCAATAATATGTAACATGAATCATTACAACATGTTTCATTGAAAGATTATTGAGACATTTTATACATTATAGATGTGCTACCAGTAAATATACTATACTCTTTATTTTTCTAAACATAAAATAATGTTTTGGTGTGTATTTTTCAATTACAGCATATCTCCATTTGGAATATCCAAGATTTTTCTTCATATCTATTCAGCTTAATGTTTTTTTTTTTCTTTTGGTGAAAAATACTGGGGCTTGAATTCAGGGCCTGGACACTGTCCTTGAGCTTTTTTTTTTTTTTAACTTAAGGCTAGTACGCTAGCACTTGAGTCACACCTCTACTTCCAGGTTTTTGGGGTTATTTGGAGATAAGAGTTTCATGGACTTTCCTGCCCAGGCTGGCTCTGAACTGAAATCCTCAGATCTCAGCCTCCTGAGTAGCTAAGATTACAGGCATGAGCCACCAGTATCTGGCAATGTTTTCCTTTTTTGTTAAAGTTTTATTCTGATTTCTCTCTTCAATATGCTGGCCATGGCACTTTATTTTATTTATTTTATTTATTTTTGCCAGTCCTGGGGCTTGAACTCAGGGCCTGGGCAAAGTCCCTGAGCTTCTTTTGCTCAAGGCTAGCACTCTGTCATATGCGCCAGAGAGCCACTTCTGGCTTTTTCAGTTTATTTGGTGCTGAGGAATCAAACCCAAGGCTTCATGCATGCTAAGCAAGCACTCTACCACTAAGCCACCTTCCCAGACTTTGCTATGGCATTTTGATAGAAAATTTACGATTGCTGGTATAAAGTTCAATGCATTTTGAGAAATGCAGATTTATAATATACAATCATATAGCACAAAATAATGTAAAACTACCTCCTAAAATAATTACTATATATAACATAAAACATTCCATTCAGCCAGGTGCTGGTGGCTCATGCCTATAATCCTAGCTACTCAGGAGGCTGAGATCTGAGATTGTGGTTCAAATTTAGCCAAGGCAGAAAAGTCCATAGGACTCTTATCTCCAATTATCCACCAGGAAACCGGAAGTGGTGCTGTGGCTGAAAGTGGTAGAGGGCTAGCCTTGAACAAAAGAGCCCAGGGACAGCGCCCAGAGCCTTAGTTCAAGCTCCACAATGGACAAAAAAAGAAAAAGAAACATTCCACCCCTCCTAGATTCCATTGTGAAGAGCTTTGTCTTTTGTCATAACCCTTACCCCTCCCTGTAGACTTTAGCTGTGTTTCATACTTCTGTGTTTCAGGTTTTATTCTGCTACTCACCTTCATATCCCCACTGTGGCCTATGAACACATAAACCATCAGTCTTGTCAGACATCAATGGCTCACATCTGTAATCCTAGCTGCTCAAGAGGCTGAGATCTGAGGATTGTGGTTCACTTAGCTGCCATACCCTAATGTGCCAGTAAGAGGACAGCAGCCCCCAGTGGCCAGCCTGTGCCAACTCTGCCCTCTACTGGTAAGGACTTTGGTAGCAGGGACTGGGCAGCAGGCACAGAGTGGCAGAGACTGGGTAGCAAAGACCAGGCCAGGATGGCAGGGGTAGGGAGGCAGAGACAAGGTAGCAGTCAGAGTAGGAGGGCCTAGGGTGAGAGGGAATCAGGTAGCAGAGCTCTGGGAGGTAGGAACAGAGAGGCAAAGGACAGGGCAGCAGAGTCCTGGCCCCACCTTTCCAGATTTGGCTATGGGATCTTTAGCCAACCACTACTACCTCTAAAACCTCCTCTTCCCCCTCCTCCTGGTAGGGGAGGTGGAGGGGGGGAGGAGGTTGATAAAGGCTTTGTCCTGGCATTCCACTATCATGGGTGGCAGTTGCAGGATCTCCCATGCACTGAGGTCTCTAGGGGCAAATCCCCCTAAGGCTGTAGGACAGGCTCCACAGAGTGAAGGCTCCTTCTAATTACTATCGGGCCCAGGGATGTGAACTGGGCTAAGTAGGAGGGTTTGGAGGGTCTGTCAGCTTCTAGTCCTGGCACTGTGGGTGCGCCCTCCTCCTGCTCCTCTCTCTGGACCAGGGCAGGCCTGCCATCCTGCCTCAGATGAGGGGGTCTCTAGCTCCAGTCCATGTTCTGTCTCCTCTGTCATAGCACCTGTCTGCTCCAACCCCCCCTTTTCCCTCCTCACTCCACGTGGTGCTCTCCACCTTCACACCCTGTGAGTCCTTCACGTTCTCCATTTGTGTTGCCAGTGGCTGGGGCAACTGCCGGTTATGACTTGACACTCGATGGAGCAGTGCTGGCATCTGCACTGCCTTGTGCAGCTCCTGGATTTTCAGCAGCTTCGTGGCAGCGTTCTCACTCAGGAGAAACAGCAGCTGCACCTGCAGCTGAGTTGGGTTCCTCCAGGTCAACATAGCTTCTGTTCCTGTGGAGCTGCATCTTCTCATCATCCGGGTCTTTGTTGAGCACTGGGTTGTTCTTGATCAGTCTCATTCTGCCTGGTGGGGATTGTAAGGTCCATTCCTGGATGGCAAGCAGGCCCCGCCCAGTATCTGCATTACCTAGACAACTGGGACACCTGGAAGAGGTCACATCTGCATCCGCTGAGGTCACATCTGAATTTGATGTGGCCACACCCTTCTCGCACCTGGTCCCACCTCCTCTTACCTGGTCCCACTTCCCTTTACCTGGACACACCTTTCCCTGCCCCTCCCTTAGATAAGGTCTAACCCAGGGCCAGATGCCCTTTTTGCCAACCGCTTGGAATGCCAACCTGGCCCGGCCCCAGCGGCTCTACTGAAATAAACCTAGCCCTTACCTGAATACCATATGCATGATGCTGTTCTTACTCGGTGACCTCTTTTTATAAACCTCACAGGGACGGCAGCTAATGTCAGCTCTAGCTCTGGGATGTGTTGATACAAATGCAAAGCCTACAGGCAGCTGGCAAGGCTCTCATGCTCCAGTGCCCTCTGGTTGGCTACCTGTTGCATATGGCCCAGGGCAGAGCACAAACCAGATTTCTCTGAAAGCAGGGTATATAATGTTGGTTTTGCCTCAGAGCTCCCTGTTCACAGGCCATCTTCTGGTGGCATCCATTCTGTTTCTTCTATGGATCCTGCATGTCTTCCTTTTGCTGCTTCAGTTTCTCTAGCTCCTTCCTGAGCTGCTGGCTTTGCCCTGGAGGTCAGGGTAGCCACCAGCTCCTTGGCTGTCCAGATTCTCTGGGGATAGGAGGCCCTTGCCCTTGACACAGCTGGAGACTCAGGCACGCTACCATGGACTGGTGGAGACTGTGGATCTAGGCTCATGGTGGGTGGCAAAGTTGTGGTCATAGCTGTGAGATGAGGGCCATTGTCCGCTGGGTGGTTTTTCAGTGAAGGGATTCTTTGGGATTCCAGGGTCAGCAGAAGGGACGCTAGCCTGGGAAGCGGGTGGCAGCTCAGGGTCAGCCAGGTCTTTGGGTGCCTGATGGCGTTTCCACTCCTCTTTTTCTTCTTCCTCTCCTGTTCCTCCTCCCTGTCCTCCTTTCCCTCTGTGGGTATTCTTGTGCATTTTTTTCTTGGTTCTGGCTAGTTTTCTCCCTCTTGTTTATTCTAACAGGTCAAGGCTGGGATGGGGAAGACAGGGCACATTCCTCAGTGGACCTCAGTGATTCCCACAATCACCTCACTTCCAGGGATAACCAGGAAGTACATCTGCCTCTTAGCTCTGCTGGTGGAGGTGTGAGCCAGAAGGGTGGATCCAAGGCACTGCTAGCCAACCACATTCCTTGTGGGTGTGGTCTAAATGCTCCCAAGCTGTTGGTCAGTAAAAAAAGGAAAGAGGGTGTGGCCAGCATCCCCCACCCCTCAAGGCAGGAGGAAGGTGTGAGAAATCCCAATGGAGTCATCTGACAGTTTCTCCCCACAGTCCTGCCCCCATTCTATTTGAAGGTGAGACCTGGCCAGCTGTCTTTGGGAGCAAGCCCCGGTTTGTAGGTGAACAGCTGTGGCCTCCTTTCATTATTACAGTCACCTGATGAGCTTGAGAGGTTGCCTTCTGCCTGTTGTTTTTGTGCTGGAGGCCCTGCAGCCTTGAGAATTCCACCTTTGATCTCAAGAAGTGAGCATGAATGGGGCGGTAAGGGCCTGTACATCACTTAAAAGTCCCTTTCCTAAGCCTGCGCTGGGGGCTTACACCTGTAATCCTCGCTACTCGGGAGGCTGAGATCTGAGGATCACAGTTTGATTCTTCCCAGGGCAGGAATCAAGTAGTCTGTGAGATTCTTATCTTCAATTAACCACTTGAAAACTGGAAGTGGAGTTGTGGCTCCAAGTGGTAGAGTGCTAGTCTTGATCAAAAAGAGCTCAGAGATAGTACCCAGAGTAAAGCCTGAGGACTGGTACAAAAGAAAAGTCTCAGAGACTATCTGTCTGGCTAGATTCAAATGGTGATCCTCAAATCTCAGCCTTCTGTGTAGCTAGGATTACAGCATGAACCATTAAAATCCAGCTAATTTTCCTGGGATGATGGACTTTCCAGACTCTTGATGCCTCCTTTGATCACTTTGTGTGTGTGTGTGTGTGTGTATGTGTGTGTGTGTGCCACGCCGACCCCAGTGGAGTCTGCTTAGCATGGGAAACCATCTATCAGACCATGATAGGGGCTTCAGAGACCTATCTCTGAGTTTTGGGACTTCACCGAAGTCTACCTCAGAGAATGGGGCTTTACAGAAACCTATCTCCAAGTTTTGGGACTTCACCGAAGTCTACCTCGGAGAATAGGGATTCTAAGAGGCCTACTCCTGGGAAAAGGCTGGCAAGCCCCTGGGAAAGATGTGTTTCTGCCTATCTTTTCCTCATAAGAGTGCCTACTAATCTTTTACTGTTTCTACTGCTCTTTGTACTTGCTCATTGTCAATGTTTCCCTTATTTAAAGCTCTTTCTTAAGAGTGTTGACGACTCTAATATCTGATGAGTGTCTTAAAAATATGACTAACTCACCGGAGTTAAGTGCTACCCTGAAACCCCTCTTATGGAGGCTAGTAGACAAGCCATAAGCAAATATAAAAGTATTGGGGGTTTCACAAAGTCACTTCAGCAGAAGGAATTGTTTGTAAGAGATTTACAAAAAGCTGTAGGCGCGGCTAGAACAGAAAGAATGTATGGCAATTGCTGAGATAACTACTTAGGAGAAAGAACTTCCTATTACTCTTTCATTTACTAAGAGACTTGCTAGATCTAAGTCTCCCTGGTGTTTACTATTAAAGAAGGAACAGAAAAGATCTTATGGGAAGGTTAAGGCCTCTAAAGAAATAATGTAATGGTTAGTTGGTGACAAACATCAAAACCCATTATATTTCTTAGAGATAAGCCGGAAAACACGTGCCTATCAGGCGACCAGCTGGTAACCACCCAAGAACGAAGCCCTGCAGCAAGGTTGTGTAACCTTTTGCCCTTTCAGGTGACCAGCTGGTGACCGCCCAAGAATGAAGCCATGCAGCAAGATTATGTAACCTTTTGCCCTTTCTTATGGAGACTTTTTGCTATAAAAGTTTGTTATCCTCTGCATTAAATCGCACTCAGCGCTCAGCACTCAACATCCACTCCTAATGTGTGTGAGTTGTCTGTTTGCCATCTCCCCATCCTATTCCAGGTTCCTCCCCTAGGTATCCTCCGTCTTCCCGACAGAACCCGGTCCGCGGCATGTGTGCGCGTGCACGTGTGCATAAGTTGTGAGGCCTGGGCGCTGTTCTTGAGCTCTTTCACTCAAGGCTAGCATGTTACCACTTTGAGCCACAGATCTACTTCCAGTTTTCTGGTGGTTAATTGGAGATAAGCATCTCACAGACTTTCTTGCCCAGGCTGGCTTTGAACAGTGATCTGCAGATGTGAGCCTTCTAACTAGCTAGGATTACAGGTGTTGTATATGGGAATTCAATCGAAAGATACAGAGAAGCCACATTTTGATAGGTCAGATTGAAGGCAACTGAAGGCACACACATGTCCCCCCAAGACTTGTAGCCTCCAATACACTTAGTACTGTTAGGAAACTGAGCCACAAGGGTAGCAAGGTAAAGAAAGAGCAGAAAAACAATCTCAATAAACCAAATCAACTCTAGTGGATGTAAGGAAATTGCCACATAGTTGAGGCAGAAAAGAACTTATTGGGGGGCTGGGATTGTGGCTTTGTTTTAGAGTGCTTGCCTAGCACGCATGAAGCCCTGGGTTCAAATTCCTCAATACCACATAAACAGAAAAGGCTGGAAGTGGTGCTGTGGCTCAAATGGTAAAGCACTAGCCTTGAGCACAGAGAGGCTCAGGGACAGAGTTCAGGCCCTGAGTTCAAGACCCGGGACCAGCAATAAACAATAGCAACAACAAAAAAGGAAAAGAACCCGGGTGCTGGTGGCTCATGCCTGTAATCCTAGCTACTCAGGAGGCTGCGATCTGAGGATCATGGTTCAAAGCCAGCCTGGGCAGGAAAGGCTGTGAGACTTTTATCTCCAATAAACCACTAGAAAACCAGAATTGGTGCTGTGGCTCAAGTGGTAGAGCACTAGCCTTGAGTTGAAGAGCTGTGGGACAACGCCCAGGCCCAGAGTTCAAGCCCCACAACTGACCAAAAAAAAAAAGGAAAAGATTTTATTGGGAGGAGAGTATATTGCTGGTCTGCATAAGACGGAGGTGTGTGGAAAGAGGAAGAGAAGAAAAGAGCAGGGGAGGAGAGCAGAGGTAGGGGAGGGGAGGGAAGAGACAACTTCTGGTGGGATTGGGGTTAATGCAGGGAGAGGGTATGGCCACAGAGAATGTGGATGTGACCTCAAGGTCTGGGAACCTACCAGGGTCCAAAGGAGGTTCGAGGGGGTGGTGCAGGATGTGACCTCAGAGAAAGGGGAGGTAACTTCCCCCAGGTGTGCTAGTCATCTGGGCGATGCAGGTGCTGGTGTGTGTGTGGGGGGGGGGGGCATCTAGGGAAGATGTATGCTGTTTTGCATGGAAAACAAAGCGGGAGGGGGAGTCCATGTGCAGACTCCCACAGAGAAAAGTGGCTCTTCCAGCCTCCTCTGCAAACCTAACATTCTGGCCTTTTGATCATTGTAGAGGGATGCTGACTCTCTCTGGCTACTTCCTGCTGGCCGGGGGTGTCAACATTGGAGTAAAAGGCAAGGATGTGGTCCCACCTGGAACAGGGCAGCAAGCAGCCACTGTTCCTTGCTGGTGGAGGCATGTGCTGTAAGGTAATCATCCCAGAAGCCACATCTTAAAATATAGAATATTGGAGTCTTTATTATACAGTGAACACGCTGCAGACTGCCAGTTGTTACAAAGGCCTGCAGCACCCAAATACACATAATCCAGTTAGGAAACATGTGAAAGAGGAAAGAAATAAAAAGAGCAATACCAAGCCAGTTCAGCTCCAATGGAGAGCTCAGTTGGGACTCCAAGATGACTGGAGACGAGCCAGGAGTCAGGACACAGGACAGGATCACAGAGACAGATGTGGCATGGAGTCCTGGCAGCTAGGCTGGTCAGGGCCTAAATAGGTCGGCACAGGGGGCAGATCCTCAGGAAATTCCCAGTCCCAGGCACTAGACTGACAGACCCGATCAGCCAAGTGCCTGCCCCTGCCTCCAGGGGTGCAGGCATGCCCATTACCTGGGAGGCAGGTGATGGGGGGGGAGGGCATTTCCCTCCCCCAGCATGAAGACAAGATGCCAGACTCTACCATCCACCATGTGGCCAATAGGGCACCGACCAGCCCTGGCCTCCTTACTTCACAAGTATGTGTCATTCTCCCTGTATAACAGTTTCATTATTAGTTCCGCCTCTTTTTGTTTTTCCCCTGGCCCCTTGCAGCCTGTCCCTATCCCCTTCCCTTCCTCTTTCCGTATACCTCCATCTTGTGCGGGCAGGCAGTATGCTTTCCCCTATAAACATTTTTCTGCCTGAACCATGTGGTGGTTTCCTCTCAGCTAAACCTTACAATGAATGGAAAGCTGAAGTGGGACACCGTGGTGACCTGAGGAAAGTCAGGAGACATGAGGCATGGCACAAAATGCCAGCTGAGCTGGTTGGGGCCTAAACAGGGTCATGGGTCAGGATCACAGTGGGCTCAAGAGTTCAAAGAGTCTTGTGAGATGGTGGCACAGTTTTGGCAGGTCCAGTAACTAATAGTCCAAGTCCTACCCCTGCCTCTAGGAATTCAGGCATGCCTATCACCTGGATTGGGCTTCACCTTCATCTACCAAGAAGCTAATATGGCACCAGTTAGACCCAGTATCCTTATTTCAGCATGAGCCTTATTTCAGTGCTCTTAAAACAGGATGGGCAAGGGGAAAATGAGGTATGATAAACTAACAGCAAATACAGGATATAGTCTTTCATGTACTTCCTTCAAATTAAGGGAACAAGCTGGGTGCCGGTGGCTCATGCCTATAACCTAGCTACTCAGGAGGCCAAGATCTGGATTGAGGTTCAAAGCCAACCCAGTTCAAAGCCAGCCTGAGCAAGAAAGTCCATGAGACTCTTATCTCCAATTAGCCAACAGAAAACCAGAAGTGGCACTGTGGTTCAAGTGGTAAAGTGCTCACCTTGAGCTGAAGAACTCAGGGATAGCGCCCAGGCCCAGAGTTCAAGTCCCATGATGGACCAAAAAAAGATTAAGGGAACAAAGTCATTTTGTTGTATGGCGGGAAAACCAAGAGGGCACATTATGAGAGGTTGAATTGGGAGTCTTTATTAGAAGGCTAGCGATGGCAGGTAAACTCTTGTTGCAAAGATCTGCACCTCCACAAATACACTTAACATTGTCAGAAAACAAGAGCAGGAGAGGAAAGAAAGAGCAGAAAAACAATCCAGATCAGCTCCAATGGTGAGCTGAAGTGGGATGCCATGTTGACTGGGAGGAATGCCAGGAGACATGTGGCATGGCCTATCCTTGCTTGAGCTGGTCTGGGCCTAAATAGAGTCAGAGTCAGGAGCAGGGTCACAGGAAACTTCAGTGTCCTCTAGGAATTCAGGCGTGCCCATCACTTGGGAGGTGGAACTTCTTCCTCCACTACAAAGACAAGATGGCACCAGTTCAACTCAATACCCTATCATCCATCATGTGGCCAAGATGGTGCTGGATAGATTCAGCTCCCTACTTCAATTTTAGGGGAAATGAAGCTTGGAGAAGAGCTTTTCTACCCCCTTTTCACCTGCCTGAAACCACTAATTACCTTGAAACCGGATAAACTAGGGAAAAATGAGGTACGGTCAGTTAGCGGCAAGTACAGGAGATATTCCTTCATATGCTTCCATGAAGATGGCTCAGTGGTAGAGCGCTTGCCTTGCATGCCTGAGGCCCTGGGTTCGATTCCTCAGCACCACATAAGCAAAAAGAAAAAAACTGGAAGTGGCGCTGTGGCTCAAGTGGTAGAGCGCTAGCCTTGAGCTGAAGAGCTGAGGGACAGCACCCAGGCCCAGAATTCAGGCCCCACGACCGGACCTCCCCCCCCAAAAAAGATTAAGGGAACAAAAGCCATTTTAGAAATGAAGCAGGATAACTTAAGGAAACTGAGGCCTGGTGAAGGCAACTCAGAAATATGGTAGTTAGAATCTTAAAATGCTATCTTTGCTTCAAAGAGAGAAAACTGAATGCATTCTTTCCTGAGGGATGCATTTCTTACCCAAGAATTCACAACTGTCTGACAGGATACCCCTGTCAAATGCAGATAGCAGGGTACCTCCTAGTTTCAAGGATAAGGATCTGTTTTATGGCAGGATGCATTCTTACCTGGAAACTCAAAGGAATAACACCAGGTGTGGTTAGAGCAAAGACAAAGCATCTAGCTTTGCATAACTTAAAGCTAGACCCCCCCTACCTTTACCCTATAAATATCCCAACAGCCCAAGGGGCTGGATGTCTCCCTGGGTGTCTCCTTGTGTGTGTGTGTATCTGTTTCTTTGTCTCTCCCTCTGTGTGTGTGTGTGTGTGTGTGTGTGTGTGTGTGTCCCTATGAGAGCACCCACACTCCACTGGAGTGTGCCCCTGCCCTTCTGTTTGTCTGCTTTTTGCCTATTTGTCTGCTTGCCTGCTTGTTTTCTTCCTCAATAAAGCTCTGCCAAGTTTGCTTACCAATGTGACTTGTCTAGAAATTCTTATTCTGCAATCAAAGTCAAGGACCTTAAGTGAAAAGTTTCTATATTTAAAGGGAAGCTTCACTAAACCTCCCATCTGTCCTGTAACAACCTGACTGTCAATCACCTGACTGTGAGTGAGCACAGGACCCCAGGCTCTGAGGCACTTCCTCATCTGCTGAGGTCACTTCCTGAATCGCCCCCCATCACACCTCCCTCAGACAGGGAGAACTTCCCCAGGCCCTGTGATCACTTCCACATCTGCTGTGTCCCACTGCCCGCCTTTCCCTATCTAATCCCACTCACTTACAAGTTCCCTCTCTCTTTGTCTCTTCTCACTTCACATGCCTTCATTTTGTGTGGGCCCTTCATCTTGTGTGAATGGGGAGTTTGCTTCCTTCTCAATAAACTCTTTTCTGCCTGAATCATGTGACAGTCTCCCTTTGGCAAACCTTCCAGAAGCAGGATAGACAAAGGAAAATGAGGTACAGTCAGATAACAGCAAATACAGGAGATATTCAACCATCTACTTCCCCAAAGACTAAAGGACCAAAGTCATTTAGGGGAAAATGAGGCAGGACAAATTGAGCAAAATGAGGCCTGGTAAAGGCAACTCAGAAATATGGTATTTAGAAACACAGAAGTGCCATATTTGCTTCAAAGAGAGACAACAGGATGCATTCCTTCCAGAGGGATGAATTTCTCACCCCAAGAATTAACACTCGCCTGATAGAATATATGCCTTCCTAAGAAAAGTGCTTCCCCCCAAAATGCTTCCACCTATTCCAAAATGCAGATAACAGGCACCTTCATTATCTCAAGGGAAAGGATCTGTTTTATGGCAGGATGCATTCCTATCTGGAAGAAATGTCCCAAACATCCAGAAACTCATAAAGTAACACCAGGAATGATTAGAGCAAAGATGGATCACCTATCTTTGCATAACTTTGAAGCCAGACCCCTGCCCTTTCTTTCTCTTTCTTTCTTTCTTTCTTTTTGTCGGTCCTGGGGCTTGAACTCTGGGCTTGGGGTGCTGTCCCTGCGCTCTTCAGCTCAAGGCGAGCACTCTACCGCTTGAGCCACAGTGCCACTTACAGTTTTCTAGTGGTTTATTGGAGATAAGAGTCTCAAGGATGGATTTTCCTGCCTGGGCTGGCTATGAACCGTGATCTTCAGATCTCAGCCTCCTGAATAGCTAGGATTACAGGCGTGAGCCACCAGCGCCCAGCGTTGTGGACTTTCTTTGCCCAAGCTGGCTTCAAACTGTGATCCTCAGATCTCTGCCTCCTAAGTGACTAGGATTATAGGCATGAACCATCAGCACCTAGCAGTTTTCTCTTTTTTTTTAATTTTACTTTATTGTAAAGATGCTGTACAGAGTGGTTACAGTTACTTGAGTAAGGTAATGAGTACATTTCTCGTTGAGTATTGTTACTCCCTCCTTTGCTGTTCTCCCACTATCCCTTCCCTCCCCCACCTCGCTCACTGATGTTGAAATATGGATACTGGAGCTAAGTAACACCATCTTGGCATCTTGATAGATGTTAATAGAGGATGGGGACTTTCTGAGAACTCTAGAGATAATAGAGGACATTTTTGGGGTTGCAAAAATGTCATGAGTTGTTGAGCTCCAGGAAACTCATGCTCCCTCTAGATAATTGGATCCTGACGGCCCTGCCTATGTTTAACACTTTTGTTAGGATTAAGTATCCTCATCTAGTTTGCTCTGCATATGAATAACATTTTTGTTAAGTTTAATTTCTCACACTGGTTATGTGGTTTCTGCTTTTATAAGCTTTGTGCTAACTGCATTCAGGGCTGCAGGTCTTTGTGACAGGAATCCGCCTGCAGTTGCTGGCTTCCTAATAAAGACTCCCAATTCAACCTCTCAAGATAGGTCTTCTCTCTCCTGATCTAATTCCCATATGACAATGGTATCCCCAGATGATGAATGAAGGCTTACTGGTTTCTGTGAAAAGTCACAGGTCCCTGAGATCCACTCCTGAAAAACATTTCACAATGGGAAAGTTTAGCAAGGATTAGTTTTAATAGTAGAGGAAGACTTAGGAAAAAGGATCGTTTTCCCACTCCCAATGTGGGAAATGGGAGTACCAAGACTCAAACTGGTGGTTACTATCTGAGCTGGCAGAAGTCATGTGACCAGGTGTTCCAACAACTCATAATTCTCAAACAATGATTCTGGGTGAGTGAAATGGGAGTTATTATTCTAAAACATGGAGAAGACCCGGGTGCCAGTGGCTCACGCCTGTAATCCTAGCTACTCAGGATGCTGAGATTTGAGGATCACAGTTCAAAGCCAGCCAGGACAGGAAAGTCTGTGAGACTCTTATCTCCAATAAACCACTAAAAAGCCGGAAGTGGCACTGTGGCTCATGCGGTAGAGCGCTTGCCTTGAGCTGAAGAGCTGAGGGACAGCACCCAAGCCCAGACTTCAAGCCCCACAACCAACAAAAACTAAACTAAATTAAACTAAACTGGCTGGGCTTACCGAAAACACTAGGAGACAGGTAAGGGTTAGCCCTGCCTTTCCCCAGATAAGCTACTCACCTTCCCATATGGAATCTTTTGTTTTTGGCGGGAGAAGCCAAATTTTGAGAGGTCAAATTGGGAGTCTATTGGAAAGCTGGTGAATGCAGGCAAACTCCTGTCACAAAGGCCTGCAACCCCACGAATACAATTAACACTATTAGAACATTGAGCCATGAGAGCCAGAGAGGACAGAAAGAGCAGAAAAACAATACCAACAAGCCAGATGAACCCCATGGATGTAAGGGATATTAAGCAGGTAGGTTTCATTAAGTAGCCGATGAAGAGAACACCACACAGAATTCAGGCAGGAAAAGAAGTTTATTTACTGAACTCCTACCCCCACCACCATGGGGGGGGGGGGAGAGGCATGGCCAAAAGGGACCCGGGGCCAGGACTTCTCTAGGCCTGGGACAGGAAGAGCTGTGGCCAGCTGAGGGAAAGATGTGGCCATACTGGATGCTGATGTGGCTCAGGGCCTGGGACCCTCCTATGGTCAGATGGGAGGTGTGGCCCAGGAGGAAACTTAGCAGGAGGGAGAGGTGACTGCTTCCAGGTGTGCCAGTTACCTAGGTAACAGATACTGGGTGGAAACAGCCCAGGTAGGGAGATGTCTGCGCAGGGCCTGCATGGTCGGGGCAGACCTTGCAATGGGGAGCTGAAGTGGGATGCCATCTTAACCGGAGGAGAGCCAGGAGACAGGACAGGAGCACAGGGCATGGCATCAGGGCATCTGAGCTCTTCTGATCCTAAAATAGGTTCAGGTCAGGGGGCAAGGTCACAGGAAACTTGAGAGTCTCCCAAGTTCAAGGCACAGGAGTGACAGGTCCAGTAACCTATCTTCTAAGTCCCTGCCCCTGCCTCTAGGAATTCAGGCACATCCATCACCTGGGAGGGGGGATTTCCCCTTCCTCCACCATAAAGACAAGATGATGAAGGCCAGACTCAACTCCCTACCATTCACCATGTGGCCAAGATTGCACCAGCCAGACCCAGCATCCCTGCTTCACCTTCTTGGATCACTTACAGCTTTTTACCATTTTAAACAAGAAAATGTCCCTCTGAGACTATAACTTAGCATTTAGAGGGAGCTACCATGGAAGGGAGATGGACTGCTTTTCAGTTTACTTTCTGGTTCTAGCTTCTGAGTCTGGTCTCTCGCATTTTTAAATTTAGGTAGAAGCCAGTGGCTCACACCTGTAATCCTAGCTACTCAGGAGTCTGAGATCTGAGGATAGCAGTTAGAGTCAGCCTGGGAAGAAAAGTCTGAGACACTTATCCCCAACTAACCAGCAAATAGATAAAAGAGGAAGTGTGGCTCAAGGTAGAGCATTAGCCTTGAACAAAAAAGCTCAGGGACAGCATCCAGGCTTTGAGTTCAAGCCCCAGGATTAGTAAATGGATTTTTTGTTTTGTTAGTAATGGAGTTTAAACTCAGGTCTTAGATGCTCTTTTGCTCAAGGCTAGCACTCTATCACTTTGAGCCACAGTGACACATCCAGCTTTCTGATGGTTAATTGGAAATAAGAATCTTATGGACTTTCTTGCCCTGGCTGTTTAGAACTGTGACCGTCAAATCTTAGCTTCTGAGTAGCCAGGATTATAGGCATAAACCACCTGGCTCTTTTTGCTAGTTTTTTTGTTGTTGGTCATGGAGCTTGAATTCCGGGCTTGGGTGCTGTCCCTGAGCTCCTCAGCTTAAGGTCTATTGGAGATAAGAGTTTCAGGGACTTTCCTGCTGGGCTGACTTTGAACCACGATCCTCAGATCTTCAGCCACACCACCATTTCTAGTTTTCTGGTAGTTAATTGGAGATAAAAGTCTTCTGGACTTTTCTGGCCAAGCTAGCTTTGAACTGCGATCCTCAGATCTCCTGAGGATCCTTCTGAGTAGATAGGATTATAGGTGTGAGCTACTGGCACAGACTCTTTTTGCTAATTTGAGATAATATTTTCTCAGATTTGTCTGACTGGGGTGACTTTAAACCTTATTGCTCATATTTAAGCCTCCTGAATAGCTGAGATTACAGACAGAAGCCAATGGTACCTGGCTAACCTAATGGTGTGTGTGTGTGTGTGTGTGTATGTTGGACCTGGGACTTGGACTCAGGGCCTGTGTGCTGTCCCTGAGCTTTTGTGCTCAAGGCTAGAACTCTATGGTTGTATCAGAATTTAGTCTGGAGAAAACAGAGAAGCCACATTTTTGTTGCTGTTGTTTGTTGATCATGGTGCTTAAACTCTGGATCTAGGTGCTATCCCTCAGCTCTTCAACTTAAGGAAAGCACTCTACCACTTGAACCACTGTGCCACTTCTGGTTTTCTGGTGGTTTATTGGACTTTCCTGCTGGGCTGGCTTTGAACCACAATCCTCAGATCTCAGCTTCCTGAGCAGTTAGGATGACAGGTATGAACCACCAGCTCCCGGCTAGAAGCCACATTTTGAGAGGTCAAACTAGGAGTCTTTATTGAAGAGCAGGCAGTGCAGGTAGACTCCTGTCTCAAAGACCTGCAACTGCCTTGAATATTCTTAACACTGTTAGAAAACTGAGCCATGAAAAAAGGAGAGGAGAGAAAGGGCAGAAAAGCAATCCCAACAAACCAGATCAACTCAATGGAGAGCTGAAGCGGGACGCCATGGTGATCCAAGGAGAGCCAGGAGACATGAAACATGGTATAATGGTGCCTGAGATGGTCTGAGTCTAAATAGAATCAGGGTCAGGGGGCAGGGTCACTGGGAGCTCGAGAATCTCGTGAGTTCAAGGTACAGGATGGATAGGTCCAGTAACCTATGGTCCAAGTCCGTGCCCCTGCTTTTAAGAATTCAGGCATGCCTCTCACCTGTGGGTGCAACTTCTCTGTCTCTACCATGAAGACAAGATGGTGCCCATTAAACCCAATTCCCTGTCATTCACCATGGTGGCCAAGATAGTGCTGGTTAGACTCAGTATCCTTATTTCACTACCACTTAAGCTGCAGCTCCACTCCAACATTTTGGTAGTTAATTTGAGAGTCTCATGGACTTTCCTGCCCAGGCTAGCTTCCAACGGTGATCCTCAGACCTCAGCCCCCTAAGTAGTTAGGATTACAGGTATGAGCCATCAGTGCCAGGCCCCCCACCTTGATTATTTTATAGGCCACAACATAGGGGAGCTGGAAGGGAATTTAAGGTTATAGAGTCTGGTTCTAGTCATAAACATGCAGATAGAACATTACATCTGGCCTGGGAAGGTGGCTCAGTGGTAGAGCGCTTGCCTTGCATGCCTGAGGCCCTGGGTTCGATTCCTCAGCACCACATAAGAAAAAAGCCGGAAGTGGCGC